>NC_056737.1:1334835848-1335135848 GCF_019279795.1 Protopterus annectens
CATCTGAAAGGAAGGGAGCTTTAGAAAGGCACTGAGCTGAGAAATGTCCAGAATGCATCTCCAGGTGCCTTCCTTCCTTCCTGGGAACCAGGAACATCCTGGAACAAAAAAGTACAGTTTTGTACCTACCATAAATGTAGATGTTCGAGTGCTCATACAGCTGCAGTCATAACAGATGGGTTATCCTGCCGTCAGGCGGGTCCTCGGTCGGCCGAATTCCAAAGTCTAGGTCCGGCGTCGGTTGTCGTCGCTTCTTCAATGACGTCAGTGCGGCAGGGGTATAAAAGAGGCAGCCAACGCCATTTTCTTCAGTTTTTCTTGCCCCAGATGTCAGGTGCCCCCAGAAGGAAGGCAAAACATAATGTTATGCAAACATGCAATATAGAAAAATCAAAAAGCAGTAGTTGCAAGCAAATACACCATAAAAGAATACCCCAAATAGGTTGCATGATAAAGGTGTTTGTCATAAGGCCTGTCCTAAGAGGGGAGGAGGGGGGGTAACCTGGACTGTAGCTGTATGAGCACTCGAACATCTACATTTATGGTAGGTACAAAACTGTACTATGTTCATCGTGCATACAGCTGCAGTCATTACAGATGGGAAGAATCCCAAAGCTAAGTAAGGGTGGTAGGCATAAAGTGGAACTAGGAGGAGTGAGGATGCCCTGCAAGACTGCTGTGGCAAAGCCCGCTCTAGATTTAGAGTATAGTGGAAGGTGATAGTGCTTGGAGAAAGTGTGCACTGAACTCCAAGTAGCTGCTTCCAAAATGTCCTTGGTAGGGACCCCCCTGAGGAAAGCTGCAGAAGTAGCTGTGGCCCTGGTGGAGTGGGATCTGATGCATGCAGGCACAGTTTTTCCATGAAATGAGTAACAAAAGCGTATGTAGTGGGCTATCCATTTGAAAATTGTCTGTTTAGAAATAGCCTTTCCTTGAGCACCTGTAGCATAGGACACAAAGAGTTGCTCAGATTTCCTGAATGGCTTTGTTCTGTCCAAATAATAATGAAGTTGTCTGTGAATGTCCAAGGAATGTAGTAGTCTTTCCCCTTTGTTTTGTGGATTTGGATAAAAGGTAGGTAAGTGGATAGTCTGATTCAAAGCTACACTGGATACTACCTTTGGCATAAAGGTAGGGTTGGTTCATAAGGAAACTCTGTCCTGATGGAAAATGATGAATGGTTGCACAGCCATGAGGGCCTGTAGCTCCGAAACCCTGCGTGCTGAAGTGATAGCTAGAAGAAAGGCTGTTTTCCATGACAAGTATTGTAGTTCTGTTGAAGCTGGCTCAAAGAGGGGAAGGGTCAGCTTTTCCAATACGAAGTTGAGGTCCGAAGCTGGGACTGGTGGTTTCCTTGGGGGTTTTATATTTTTTGCCACTCTGAGGAACTGCCCTAAGAGAGGATGTGAGAATAAAGGAGAATCTGTGTTGTATTGTGCAGAAATGGCTGAAGCGTGGATCTTGATGGAGGAGAAGGAAAGTCCACTGTTTAACATCTCAGATAGGTACTGTAAAATTTGAGGTATATTTATTACCCAAGGATTCTGGCCCTTTTCTTGATTCCAGGCACAAAATCGTTTCCATTTGGCGGAGTAGGCTTTTCTAGTAGAAGGTCTTCTGGCCTCCAAGATGACATCCTGCACCTCCTTGGAGAGGAGAGTCTGTTGGGAAATCAATGAATTCTCCATGCAGCTAGATTTAGGGTTGTCAGCTGGCTGTGAAGGGTTTTGTAGTTGTGCTGGGACAACATAAGAGGGACTAGAGGTAGGATCCATGGTGGGGAATGTGTCAGGCTCTTCAGGAGCGGATATCAGTGTTGTCTTGGCCAGTCTGGAGCAATGATAATCATTTGCGGCCTCTCTGCTCTGGCTTTTAATAGAACTTTGGTCAGAAGAGGAAGAGGCGGGAAGGCATAAACTTGTCAATGTTGTCCAATTGAAAGAGAGTGCGTCCACTTTCCAGGCCTGTGGATGATAGGTCCTTGAATTTCAACTGGTAATTTCTGTGGGTAGCAAATAGATCTATGTCTGGCTGTCCCCATGCCTGTGTTATCATTGTGAAAACGTGAGGGTGCAACTTCCATTCGTGTGGATCTGTCATATTTCTGCTTAGGTTGTCTGCCAGTGTGTTTTCCTTCCCTGGCAGGAATTGCACCTGTAGTTAAATTTGCAATTCCAGTGCTGTGTTCCATAGGGTCATGGCTTGCCTGCACAGGGGGTATGAATGAGTTCCCCCCTGTTTGTTTATGTACCACATCACTGTGGTGTTGTCTGCCCTTATCAATAACTGGCCTGGATGCAGTAGGTCTTTGAAGGTCATAAGAGCATTTTGCATGGCTAGCATCTCCTTTTGGTTGATGTGTAGGTGCTTCTCTTTTTGGGTCCATTTTCCCAGAATGCACTGATCTGCCATGTGTGCTCCCCAGGCATAGTCTGAGGTGTCTGTTGTGATGATTTGAGTTGCTTGAGGTACACAGAAAGGAAGACCTGTGTTTCTTTGGCATGCTTGAGCCCACCACAAAAATTCTTTTTGAAGGCATGGAATGTGAGGTATAATAGTTTCCAAGCTGTGGCTGTGTTGAGACCATACGTTTTTTAGGTACCACTGAAGTTTCCTCATATGCAGCTTTGCACATGGGATTAGTAGGATGCAAGATGCCATGAATCCCAGAGCCTGCAGGACTTTCCTTGCAGTTAGCCTGGTGAAAGTTGCCATTTTGCTGAAGTATTGAGACAGTTGCCCTTGTTTGTCTGGCGTGAGGTAGGCCATCTGGGTGGTTGTATTCAAGCTGGCACCCAGGAAAATTATCTGTTGAGAAGGTATTAGTTTTGATTTCTTTTTGTTCACTGTGTATCCCAGGAAGTTTAACAGTTTTATTACAAACGCCAGATGCTGCAATAGTATGTCCTTGCTGTCCGCTTGGATCAGGCAGTCGTCCAGATATGGGTAGATTTGTATTCCTTGTAGTCTGCAGAAGGCGATTACTGATGCCAGGCATTTTGTAAACACTCTGAGCGTGGTACATAAGCCAAAGGGCAATGCAGAGAATCGGTAATGGGTTGAACCTGCAAGAAATCTGAGGTATCTTCTGCAATCTTGTCTGACAGGACATGCAGGTATGCCTCCTTGAGGTCCAATGTTACCAGCCAAGACTCCTTGCCCAGCATGGGAAGAAGCTGCTGTAATGTGAGCATCTTGAATTTTGGCACCTGTAGATATGTGTTTAGGATGGATAGGTCTAAGATAGGTCTCCAATCTTTGTCTTTCCTTGGTACCAGGAATAGCCTGGAATAAAAACTTTGACCTTGTTCTTTTGCAGGTACCTCTTGAATCGCTTTCATGTCCATGAGAGCAGAAATTTGTCTTTGTGCCTCTGCCCTTTGATTTTGTGGCAGGTTTGGCATGCCTCTCATTTTTGGAAGGGTGTGAAAGTGGAACCTGTAGCCTCTGTCTATAATGTCCAGAATCCATTTGTCTTTTGTAACAATATGCCAATTTTTTGAGAATAATGCCAGTTTTCTGCCCAAAGATGCTGCCATTAAAGCTTTGCTTGGCAGGTATAGGGGGAAGTCATTGTGTCTGTTTTCTAAATGACTGTGATCTATCTTCGCCACCTCTGGGGTTGGTGCTTGCCACTGTCTTGCTCTGTAAGATCCTTGAGGTTGCCCTCTACCCCTTGGGCGTCTGTATCTGCCGCTTTGAGGTCTGTCCATGGCTGGAAAGGACCAATTTTTTGAAGGCCAGTTTCTGCTGAAACGTGGAGGTTGTACCTGCAGGAAATCTTTCACTGTTTGCATTGATTTCGCTTTTTCCTCCATTTTCTTTAGTACCTCCTCAGCTTTAACACCAAACAATACATCTTTTTGAAGTGGTGCATCTAATAATTTTGCTTTGACATGATCTGGTAAGGTTTGCTCTTTGAGCCAAGCATGTCTACGTACAACAGATCCCGCAACAGCAGCTCTACATGAGGCCTCTAAAGCATCAAAACCACATTGCAAGGCATGTTTACCCACTTGCTCAGCACCATGCAACAAATCCTGCAACTCTTTCAAATCTGGTTCTGGTTGTGTCATTTTGCTTTTCAACTGAGATAACAAAAACTGTTGGTATTTTAACATATGGAATTGACAGTTTAATGCCCTCATGGTTAAAGTGGCCAAGGTATACACCTTTTTCCCCCACCTTTCTAATGCTCTGGAATCTCTCTCTGAAGGTAATGGGTTTTTATCAGTAGAGGCCTTAATTCCCTTGGGACCCTGTGAAATAGTTTCTGGGTCAGCAGTATGGCTTTTACAAAGGAAATGGTGAGAATCAAGAAAGTACAGTTTTGTACCTACCATAAATGTAGATGTTCGAGTGCCAATACAGCTGCAGTCAAAACAGATGGGTTTTCCTGCCATCAGGCGGGTCCTCGGTCGGCCGAATTCCAAAGTCTAGGTCCGGCGTCGGATGTCGTCGCTTCTTCCCCGATGTCAGTGCGACAGGGGTATAAAAGAACCAGCCGACGCCATTTTCTTCAGTTTTTCTTGCCCAGATGACAGGTGCCCCCAGAAGGAAGGCAATACATAAATTTATGTAATAATGCAATGCAATATAATCAAAAAACAGTAGTTGCAAGCAAATACACCATAAAAGAATACCTCAATCAGGTTGTATGAGGAGGTGTTAGCCATTAGGCCTGTCCCAAGAGGGGAAGGAGGGAGGGAAACCTTGACTGCAGCTGTATTAGCACTCGAACATCTACATTTACGGTAGGTACAAAACTGTACTATGTTCATCGTGCATACAGCTGCAGTCATAACAGATGGGTAGAAACCCAAAGCTAAAAAAGGGGTGGTAGGAACTAAGTGGAACTAGGAGGAGCCAGGATGCCCTGCAAGACTGCAGTGGCAAAGCCTGCTCTAGATTTGGAGTATAATGGTAGGTGATAATGCTTGGAGAAAGTATGTACAGAACTCCAAGTGGCTGCTTCCAAAATATCTTTGGTAGGAACCCCCCTGAGGAAAGCTGCAGAGGTAGCTGTGGCCTTTATGGAGTGAGATCGGATGCCTGCAGGTACAGTTTTACCATGAAAAGAGTAACAAAAGCGTATGCAGTGGGCTATCCATTTTGAGATTGTCTGTTTGGAAATAGGCTTCCCTTTAGCTCCTGTAGCATAGGAAACGAAGAGTTGCTCTGATTTTCTGAAAGGCTTTGTTCTGTCCAAATAATAACGTAGCTGTCTGTGGATATCCAAAGAATGCAGTAGTCTCTCCCCTTTGTTTTGAGGATTAGGGTAAAAGGTAGTTAACTGGATAGCCTGATTCAAGGCTACCCTGGATACTACCTTTGGCATAAAGGAAGGATTGGTTCGTAAGGAAACTCTGTCCTGATGGAAAATGATGAAAGGCTGCACAGCCATGAGGGCTTGTAGTTCCGAAACCCTGCGAGCTGAGGTGATAGCCAGAAGGAAGGCTGTTTTCCAGGACAGATATTGCAGTTCTGTTGAAGCAGCTGGCTCAAAAGGAGGAAAGGTCAGTTTTTCTAGAATGAAATTGAGGTCCCAAGCAGGTACTGGTTGTTTCCTGGGGAGTTTTATATTCTTAGCCCCTCTGAGAAACTGTCTTAAGAGGGGGTGAGAGAATAAAGGAGGATCAGTGTTGTATTCTGCAGAAATGGCTGAGGCATGGATTTTGATGGAGGAGAATGAAAGTCCACTGCTTAGCATCTCATCTAGGTACTGTAATATTTGAGGTAAATTCAGTATTCCAGGATTCTGACCCTTTTTCTGATTCCAGGCACAAAACCGTTTCCATTTTGCAGAGTAGGCTTTTCTAGTAGAAGGCCTTCTGGCCTCCAAAATGACATCCTGCACCTCCTTGGAGAGTAGGGTCTGTTGTGAAGTTAAGGAATCTTCCATGTGGCTAGATTGAGTGGTTTCAGCTGACTGTGAAGAGTTTTGAAGTTGTGCTGAGTCAGTAGAAGAGGCATTAGAGGCAGGATCCATGGTGGGGAATCGTCAGGCTCCTCAGGAGTGGGTACCAGTGTTGTCTTGGCCAGTCTGGAGCAATGAGAATCATCTTTGGTCTGTCTGCTCTGGTTTTAATAGAACTTTGGGCAGCAGAGAAAGAGGTGGAAAGGCATAAACTAACATTGTTGTCCAACTGCCTACTTTGCAGGCCTGTGGATGAAAGGTCCTTGAGCAGAATTTTGTCAATTGGTGATTTCTGTGGGAGGCAAAGAGATCTATGTCTGGCCTTCCCCATGCTTGAATTATCTTTGTAAAAACTTGAGGATGCAACTTCCATTCGTGTGGATCTGTCATATTTCTGCTTAGGTTGTCTGCCAGCGTGTTTTCCTTGCCTGGCAGGTACTGTGCTTGAAGTTCGATTTGTAATTCCAGAGCCATGTTCCAAAGAGACATGGCTAGCCTGCATAGGGGGTATGAATGGGTTCCTCCCTGTTTGTTTATGTACCACATTACTGTGGTGCTGTCTGCCCTTATCAATAGTTGGCCTGGATGCAGTAGGTCTTTGAAAGCCATAATAGCATTTATTACTGCTAGCATTTCCTTTTGATTGATGTGTAGGTGCTTTTCTTTTTGGGACCATTTGCCCTGAATGCACCAATCTGTCATGTGCGCCCCCCAGGCGTAGTCCGAGGCGTCTGTTGTGATGACTTGATTTGCTTGAGGCTTGCAGAATGGGAGACCTGTGTTTCTTTGGCATGCTTGAGCCCACCACAGAAATTCCTTTTGAAGACATGGAATCAAAGGTATCATTGTCTCCAAACTGTGGCTGTGTTGAGACCATAGGTTTTTTAGATACCATTGAAGTTTCCTCATATGCAGCTTCGCACATGGGATTAGCAGGATGCAAGATGCCATGAATCCCAGAGCCTGCAGGATTTTCCTTGCAGTCAGCCTGGTGAAAGTTGCCAGTTTTCTGAAGTATTGAGTTAGTTGCCCTTGTTTCTCTGGCGTGAGGTAGGCCGTCTGGGTATTTGTATTCAAGCTGGCACCCAGGAAAATTGTTTGAGAGGGTATTAGCCTTGATTTCTTTTTGTTGTCTGTGTATCCCAGAGAGTTCAACAGCATTATTACAAACGCCAGATGTTTCAGAAGTATGTGCTTGCTGTCCGCTTGGATCAGTCAGTCATCCAAATATGGGTATATTTGTATCCCTTGAAGTCTGCAGTAGGCAATTACTGATGCCAGGCATTTCGTGAACACTCTGGGCACAGTAGATAAGCCAAAGGGCAATGCAGAGAATTGATAATGGGTTGAACCTGCAGGAAATCTGAGGTATCTTCTGCAATCTTGTCTGACTGGGACATGCAGGTATGCCTCCTTGAGGTCCAATGCTACCAGTCAAGACTCCTTGCCCAGCATGGGAAGAAGCTGCTGTAATGTGAGCATCTTGAATTTTGGCACGAGTAAAAATGTGTTTAAGATGGATAGGTCCAAAATAGGTCTCCAATCTTTGCCCTTCCTTGGTACCAGGAATAGTCTGGAATAAAAACCTTGACCCTGTTCTTGTGCAGGTACCTCTTGAATAGCTTTCATGTCCATGAGATTTGAAATTTGTTTTTGTACCTCTGCCCTTTGATTGTGTGGCAGGTTTGGCATGCCTCTCATTTTTGGACAGGTGTGAAAGTGGAATCTGTAGCCTCTGTCTGTAACGTCCAGGATCCATTTGTCTTTTGTGACAATATGCCAATTTTTCGAAAATAATGCCAGTTTTCCGCCTAAAGGTGCTGCCATTTGAGTCTTGCTTGGTATGCAAAGGGGAAAGTCATTGGTTCTGTTTTCTGAATGGCTGTGAACTATCCTCACCACCTCTGTGTAGGTGCTTGCCATTGTCTGCCTCTAAACGATCCTTGAGATTGCCCTCTACCCCTCGGGCGGCTGTATCTACCTCTTTGGGGTCTGTCCAAGGCTGGAAAGGACCAATTTTTTGAAGGCCAATTTCTACTGAAACGTGGAGGTTGTACCTGTAGGAAATCTTTCACTGTTTGCATTGATTTTGCCTTTTCCTCTATTTTCTTTAATACCTCCTCAGCTTTAACACCAAACAATACATCTTTTTGAAGAGGTGCATCTAGTAATTTAGCTTTGACATGATCTTGTAAGGTTTGCTCTTTGAGCCAAGCATGTCTACGTATGACTGATCCTGTAACAGCAGCTCTACATGAAGCCTCTAAAGCATCAAAACCGCATTGCAATGTAGGTTTACCAACTTGCTCTGCACTATGTAACAAATCCTGCAACTCCAAGTCTGGTTGTTCAGGTTGTGACATTTTGCTTTTCAACTGTGATAACAGAAACTGTTGGTACTTTAACATATGGAACTGACAGTTTAATGCCCTCATGGTTAAGGTGGCCGAGGTGTATACCTTTTTCCCCCACCTTTCTAAAGCTCTGGAATCTCTCTCTGAAGGTAATGGATTTTTAGCAGTGGAGGCCTTAATTCCCTTGGGACCCTGTGAAATAGTTTCTGGGTCAGCTGCATGGCTTTTGTATAGGAATTGGTGTGAATCAGGAACCCGGTAATACCTGTCAGGCTTGACTGGAGCTGGAGGTAAAGAATCTGGGTTGAGGCAGGCCTCCGAATACACATCATCTTGTATGTCTAAGACAGGAGGTATAGCCAGAGGCCTGTGCTGAGGGAGCAAGAGGAAATCCTTAAGACTTTTCTTGGAGTCTGAGTACTCTTGACCTTCCCAGTGGAAGTGTTCCCTCAAGGTATGTACGGTTTCACCAAAAGAGTAATCCACAGGGGGGGAGACAGAGGGAATGGACTCCTCTGCATCAGAATCTTCAAAAGGGGAGTATGAATGTTCCTGGTCTTCAGAATGTTCTGAAATAATGGAGGCCTGGTCCGAGGAAGGGGATCCTCAGCCATTTTGAGCATCTGCTTTTTAGGCATGGGGCCCTGTGGAGCTTGTCTTTTAGTATGCATGGCTGCTTTAGACTAAAGTGAAAGCCTTGATGGAAAAAGAAGGCCTGAAGACACCTTGAGAGGTGGCAGGCCTGTCTAAACTCTGAGTTTCCCCGCCAAGAGTGGCTTCGGTATCTGTAGTTGGGGTGTGGGCCGAAGAGCCTGCGACCTCTGGCACAGAAGACACCGACAATGAAGTGTCATCGGTAGTCAGGGGCTGCGTAGGTGCCTCGCTGAGAACCGGAGCACCTGTAGTCGGCTTTAGCGTGGTGTCGGTAGAAGTCGCGGACCTCGTATGTCGGTCCTTATCTTTGCGTCTTTTACTCAAAACAGGAGTCGGAGTATCCAATGACATAATGTAATTAAACTTTTTGCCAAAATAGTGTTGGGCGAACTCCGCCCGACGCTTAATAGTGCGTCTGTTGAATGTAGCACAAAAATGACAGGCTGAGACGTCGTGGTCTGGGCCTAAGCAAGGAATGCAGAGGGAATGAAAATCCTTATGCGGTATTTGCTTCCCACATGAAATGCAATTATTAACTTTGTCTGACATCGGTCTGAGGCAAGAAAAGTTTCCCCAACAGGGTACATAGCTTTCAAGAAGACTTCGGTTGAAAAATATTCGTAATCTCAGGAGCTGGCCGACCGGCACTTGCGAACTGCTTCTGCTTCGGGCACCGCGCGGCAAGAAAGACTGAAGAAAATGGTGTCGGCTGGTTCTTTTATACCCCTGTCGCACTGACGTCAGGGAAGAAGTGACTACATCCGACGCCGGACCTAGACTTTGGAATTCGGCTGACCGAGGACCCGCCCGACGGCAGGAAAACCCATCTGTTATGACTGTAGCTGCATGCACGATGAACATCCTGGTAATACCAGCCTGGTTTAGCAGGAGGTGGAAGTAAAGAATCTGGATTAAGGCTGGCTTCTGTGTACACATCATCCAAAATATCTAAAACAGGAGGGATAGCTAGGGGCCTATGCTGGGGGAGCAGTAGAAATTCCCTGAGTCTTTTCTTGGAATCTGAGTAATCTTGGCCTTCACAGTGAAAGTGTTCCCTCAATGTATGCAGGGTTTCCCCCAAAAGAGTAGTCCTCAGGGGGGGGGAGACCGAGGGAATAGACTCCTTCGAAAGGGGAATAGGCGTAATCCTGGTCCTCAGAGTGTTCTGAGGTAATAGAAGCCTGGTCTGAAAAAGGGTAGTCTTCCTCTAATCTGGGTCTTTTGTCAGAGGGGGGTTGAGAACCCCTGATAAGAGTAATCAAATCCTCAGCCATTTTAAGCATCTGCTTTTTAGGCATGGGGCCTTGAGAGGAGGTCAAAGGACCCTGTTTTTTAGTTTTCATGGCTGCTTTAGATTTAGTGAAAGATTTAATAGAGAAGGTGGAAGGCCTGAAGACGCCTTCAGAAATGGCAGGCCTGACTAAATTCTGAGTTTTGCCGCCAAGAGTGGCATCGGTATCTGCAGTAGGAATTGGGACAGAGGAGCCTGCGACCTAGGGTACTGAAGTCACCGGTAATGTAGTTTCATCGGTACTCAGGGGCTGCGTAAATGCCTCGCTGAGAACCGGTAGTCGGCCTAAGCGTGGTCTCAGTACTCGGTGCAGACCTCGGATGTCGGTCCTTATCTTTGCGTCTTTTGCTCAAAACTGGAGTTGGAGTATCCGACATGATATAATTAAATTTTTTGCCAAAATAATGAAGGGCGAACTCCGCCCGGCGCTTAATAGTGCGCTTGTTGAATCTAGCACAAAATGGCAGACCGAGACGTTGTGGTCTGGGCCTAAGCAAGGTATACAGAAAGAGTGGAAATCCTTATGTGGTATTTGCTTCCCACAAGAAATGCAATTATTAACTTTGTCTGACATCGGTCTGAGGCAAGAAAAGTTTCCCCAACGGGGTACTTAGCTTTAAAGAAGACTTCGGCTGAAAAACTTTCGTAAATCTCAGGAGCTGGCCGACCGGCACTTGCGAACTGCTTCTGCTTCGGGCACCGCACTGGCAAGAAAGACTGAAGAAAATGGCGTGAGCTGCCTCTTTTATACCCCTGCCGCACTGATGTCAGGGAAGAAGCGACGACAACCAACGCCGGACCTAGACTTTGGAATTCGGCCGACTGAGGACCCGCCTGACGGCAGGATAACCCATCTGTAATGACTGCAGCTGTATACACGATGAACATCCTTTCTCTTCCTGGGTAGGAGGCACAACCTGAATGGTGCCCTGTGCCAAAAGGGAATGAAGCACTTCTGGAAAGAAATGAAGCTATTCCTGAAGAGGTTGAGGGATGCCCAGAAAAGGAGGAAGGGATTTCCACACCATGAAATATCCCTGTTGGATGATGGACAAAAGCCAAGAGTCTTGAATGACCTTTAGACCGACTGGGAAGGGGCAGTGAATGATGAAGGGATAAAGGAAACTGGCCTAAGGAAAGGGGAAGCAAACTGTCAGACAGAACCTGGTTTGCCTTGAAAAGGAGGAGTCTGAGTACACTTGGCAGGGGTAAATGCCTAGAAACCTTTTTAACCTTAGGTGGAGGACAGGATTGTCTGCAAAGGCAGATTTGGATGGATAATTTCTCTGAAATTTTGGGATAGGAGAAACAAATGTGCTATAATTCCTGGAAGAACTTGCCTTTATCCTGGAGGGACTTAACAAGTTCAAAAGAAGCTGAACCAGAGAGGCTCTTATTATCAAGAGGCGCATCCAACTTAGCTTTATTGTCATCAGGCAAAAGCTGAAGATGAAGCCATGAATAGTGCCTGAAAATAGAACCAAATCCAGAAAGCCTTAAGAGTGATGAGCCACTTGTAAGGAAGAGCCAATAAGTAAAGGGCCGAGACCTTCTCTTCTAAATCAGGAAGGTAAGAAATTCCCTGGGAAGCTTGAAAAAGAAGGGCTAAACCATACATTGTCATACGAGTCTAGTAATTAATAGCCCAAAAAGCCAGGGAGTATAGACTTTTTTAACTAGACGTTCCATGGCTCTATCTTTACCTGAAAGAAGAAGTTTAGTATGGAGCAAAAGCTTAGGTTTGCCAGAAGATACAGACACTACAGAAGGACATCTGTACAAACATTTGCAATCACCAGGCACCTTGTAATATCTGTCAGATCTTTGGGAGCTGCAGGCAGACAATCAGGGGCAACAGACGCTGCTGAAAAGATAACCAAGAAGACAGCAGAGAATGGAGGAACAGCAGTTCATAGCATCTCTTTTGAATATTAGAAACCTGAGAACAGTCCCATATGAAATATTCCATCAAGTAGGGAATAGTGTCTCCAAAAGAGAGCTGCTCTGAAGGAGAATCTGGACTAACAGAATTCTCTTCAGACACACAATCCAAGGAAGGGATCTGAGAAGAATATGTGAAAGACTCTTCCCCCAGAATCCAAATACTCTTCAGAGCACTTCTGCTCTCTGGTCCTCTTAAGAGGAGTAGATAACCAGGGAGGAGCAGGTACAAAGATTCCCTGAGGTGACTTCAAGGCCCTTAAGACATTAAGCAACCTCAGAGTAAAATCCTGCCATTCACACTGGGGATCTTTAACAGCAGGGGGAATATGCTTCTTTTTGAGGGACATCTGCCCAAAAAACCCTAGGAGGTTCAGACCCTTGCCGACAATCAACACAGCATGGATCTCCTTCCAAACTAGGATCTTCAGTGTCCCCCTCGGTCCCTCAACTATAATCAGCAGAGATCACCCTCAATGTCCACAGAAGACATCTGTAAAGCCTCAGAGGACGTGTGAGAAATGTGATCATACCAGCATCTAGTGGGGGTGGGGCAGAGGAGTCCAAAGCAACAACTGACTTATCCTCTGGGCTTTCACCAACCTCAACAGACACATTCAGAAGAGACAGGACAGTAGCCAAAATCAGACATGAATGTTTTTGCTTTTTTCATGACAGGCTGTTTACCTTTGGGATGGAAAGACGCTACCATAGCTCCTTGTGCCATCAATTTTAGACATTGGTTCTCTTAACTACTTCGATAAGGAGGAGAGACAAAGTACAGTTTTGTACCTACCATAAATGTAGATGTTTGAGTGTATACACTTGCTATAGTCATTACACTTGGGTTATCCTGCCGTCAGGCAGTTCCCCAGTCGGCCTGAGTTCCAAAGTCCTGGTCCAGCGTTGGTTGCTGTCGCCTCATCCCTGACGTCAGTGCAACAGGGGTATATAAGATGCAGCAGACGCCATTTTCTTCAGTTTTTCTTGCCTCGGATGTCAGGTGCCTCTAAATAGGTAGGCAATTCCAATTGCTAATAAAACATGCATAAGAAAAGCAAACAACTTACAGCTACCAGCAAATACAACCCATAGGTAGTAAAGGGTAGAAGACATAGGTACGTACCAGCCAGTAAGAGGGGAAGGAGGGAGGGTAACCTGGACTCGAACATCTACATTTATGGTAGGTACAAAACTGTACTATGTTCATCGTGTTACACTGCTGCAGTCATTACACTTGGGTAGAATCCCAAAGCTGAGGTAGGGTGGCTGGTTCTATAAGGCATTAGGGGTGGCTATAAGGTCCTGCAGCATTGCAGTGGCGAAGCCAGCTCTGGATTTAGAGTATAGAGGCAGATGGTAATGCTTGATGAAGGTATGTACAGAACTCCAAGTTGCTGCTTCCAAAATATCCTTGTTAGGTACTTCCCTGAGGTAGACAGTTGAAGTGGCTGTTGCCCTGGTGGAGTGAGATCTAATGCTGCTAGGTACAGGTTTTCCATGGTATGTGTAGCAGAAACATATGCAATGTCCTATCCATTTTGAAATAGTCTGTTTTGAAATGGCTTTTCCCTGTGCTCCTGCAGCATATGCTACCAATAATTGCTCAGATTTTCTGAAAGCTTTGGTTTTGTCCAAGTAGAAGCGTAACTGCCTGTGAATGTCCAAAGAATGCAGTAGTCTCTCCCCTTTATTCTGTGGTTTAGGATAAAAAGTTGGCAGGTGAATAGTTTGGTTTAGAGCCACACTGGATACCACCTTTGGCATAAACATAGGGTTAGTTCTTAAAGACACCCTGTCCTGGTAGAAAATGAGGAAAGGTTCCACTGCCATTAGTGCCTGTAATTCTGAAACTCTTCATGCTGATGTCATTGCCAGGAGCAGAGCAGTTTTCCAAGAGATGTATTTTAATTCTGCTGTGTTAGCTGGCTCTAAAGGAGGTAAAGTTAATTTTTCCAAAACAAAGCTGAGTTCCCAAGTTGGAGTAGGTGCTCTACGGGGCAGTCTTATGTTTTTAGCCCCCTCTGAGGTACTGTTTTAACAGAGGATGAGAGAAAATTGGTGGATCCATGTTGTAATGAGCAGAGATGGCAGAGGCATGGATCTTGATGGATGAGGAGGAGAGGCCTTTGTCCAGCATCTCAGTTAAGTATTGTAGTATCTGAGGAATGTTTGGGACAAGAGGGTCAAGGTTGTGAGCTTGGTTCCAGGCACAGAATCTCTTCCATTTATCCGAACAGGCTTTCCTGGTACTAGGCCTTCTGGCCTCCAGAATGACATCCACAACAGCTTTGGAGAGAGGCATTACTTGCTTGACTAAGGAATCTTCCATGCAGCTAGGTTTAAGGTCTTTAGCTGGCTGTGTAGTATTTGATTGGTGTGCTGAGTCAGCACATGTGGGATTTGAGGCAAATTCCAGGGTGGTTCTTGTGCTAAGCTCCTTAAGATTGGGTCCAGTGCTGGCATGGCCAGTCTGGTGCAATGAGGATCATCTTTGGCTCTTCTTGCCTGGCTTTTATGAGTACCTATGGCAGGAGAGGTAGTGGTGGGAAAGCGTATACTTGTAGGTTCTCCCAGCTGAATGAGAGGGCATCCACTTTCCATGCTTGTAGATGGCAACTCTTTGTGCAGAATTTTTATAGCTGGCAGTTAATTGGAGATGCAAACAGATCTATGTCCGGGCTCCACCATTTCTGTGTCATCATTCTGAATATTTGTGGATTCAATTCCCATTCGTGGGGATCCATGATGTTTCTGCTTAAGTCGTCTGCCAGAGTGTTTTTCTCTCCTGGCAGGAATTGTGCTTGCAGATTAACTTGAAGGTTTATAGCTGTGTTCCACAAGGTCATGGCTTGTCTGCATAGGGGGTAGGAGTGAGTTCCCCCTTGCTTATGTACCACATGACTGTGGTGTTGTCTGTCTTTAGTAGTAGTTGTCCTGGATGCAGCAGGTCCTTGAAAGCGATAAGGGCATTTTGTACAGCTAGCATCTCTTTTTGATTGATGTGAAGATGCCTTTGTTCTGTGGGCCACGTGCCCTGAATACATCTGCCTGCCATGTGTGCTCCCCAGGCGTAATCCGATGCATCTGTTGTCAGTGTTTGCCTGGCTGTGGGTTGTGTAAAAGGCTGTCCCTTGTTGAGGTGACAAGCTTGAGCCCATCATTGAAACTCCTGTTGAAGGCAAGGGATTAGTGGTATAACTGTTTCCAAACTTTGACAGTGTTGAGACCATACATTCTTTAGGTACCATTGTAGTTTCCTCATATGCAGTCTGTCATATGGAAATAGTAGTATGCAGGATGCCATGTAACCCAAGGCCTGCTGAATGTTTCTTGCAGGGAGTTGGGTCTTTGTTGCCATCAACTGAAAGTATTGAGTCAGTTGTCCTTGCTTGTCTGGTGTGAGATAAGCCATCTGGGCCATTGTGTTCAAGCTGGCACCCAGGAATATAATCTCTTGTGAGGGCACTAGTTTTGATTTCTTCTTGTTTACTGTGTACCCCAGGCAACTTAACTTTTTTGCAAACACCATATGCTTTAGAAGAATGTCCTTGCTCTCTGCTTGAATCAGGCAGTCGTCCAGGTACGGATAAATTTGAATTCCTTTCTGTCTGCAAAATGCAATTACTGGTGCACGGCACTTTGTTAAGACCCTGGGCGCAGTAGATAAGCCAAAGGGAAGTGCAGAGAATTGGTAGTGCATTGAACCAGTTATGAATCTGAGGTATCTTCTGCAGTTTTGTCTGATAGGGACATGCAGGTATGCCTCCTTGAGGTCCAAAGTCACGAGCCAAGCGTTCTTGCCCAGCATGGGAAGAAGCTGCTGTAGTGTCAACATTTTGAATTTCGGAACATCCAGGTAAGTGTTTAGAGATGAAAGATCCAGAATGGGCCTCCAGGCTTTGTCCTTTCTGGGTACCAGAAAGAGTCTTGAGTAAAATCCTTGTCCTTGCTCCTGTGATGGTAACTTTTTGAATAGCTCTCATATCCATGAGTGCTGTAATTTGTTTTTGAGCCTCTGCCCATTGATTTGGTGCCAGATTTGGCATTCCTTTTAACCTTGGCAATGTGTGAAAGTGGAACAAGTAACCTTGAAATACAATGTTGAGAACCCATTTGTCTTTGGTGATCATTTGCCAATTGTGGTAGAAGAGTGCCAGTTTTCCTCCCAAGGCGGCTGCCAAGAGAGATTTGTTTGGCAGCTGTAGTGGGAAGTCATTGGAGCTGCTTTTTATATGGTTGGGGCCTGTCTTCCCCTTCTTTCTTGCCTGATGCAACCCACTGTCGAGGCTTGTAAGGACCTTGTGTTTGACCTCTACCTCTTGGATGTCTGTATCTTCCCCTTTGAGGTCTGTCTGTAATTGGAAAGGACCAATTCTTAGTTGGCAGTTTCTGCTAAATCTAGGAGGCTGAACCTGTAAAGAAATCCTTCACCGTTTGCATAGATTTTGCCTTATCCTCCATTTTCTTTAATACCTCTTCTGCCTTAACTCCAAATAACACATCCTGCTGCAAAGGTGCATCCAATAGTTTTGCTTTAACATGATCTGGTAACTTATGTTCTTTTAACCAAGCATGTCTTCTAATGACAGAGCCTGTAACTGCTGCTCTGCAGGAGGCCTCTAGAGAATCAAAACCACATTGCAAAGTATGGTTTCCCATTTGTTCAGCTGCATGCAATAAATCCTGCATTTTTTTAAAATTAGGAGGATCTGATTCTGGAAGCAGTTTTTGTTTTAACTGAGACAGTAAAAATTGCTGATATTTTAGCATGTGAAACTGGCAATTTAAGGCTCTCATTGCTAAAGTTGCAGGCGTATATACTTTCTTTCCCCATCTGTCTAATGCTCTGGAATCTCTGTCAGAGGGAACTGGATTCTTGGCTGATGAGGCCTTAACTCTTTTGGGTCCCTGAGAAATAATTTCAGGGTCAGCTACAGGGCTTTTATACAGAAATTTGTGTGAGTCAGGGACTCTCTAGTATGTCAGGTTTAACAGGGGCTGGAGGTAAGGAATCAGGATTTAAGCTGGATTCAGTGTACACATCATCCACAATATTTAACACTGGTGGAATAGCAAGGGGTCTGTGTTGAGGTAATAAAAGGAAGTCTCTGAGCCTTTTCTTGGATTCTGAGTAATCCTGGCCTTCCTAGTGGAAATGCTCCCTCATGGTATGTAGGGTTTCCCCAAAGGAGTAGTCCGCAGGCGGTGAGGCTGATGGAATTGACTTCTCCTCATCAGAATCCTCATAATGGGGTAAAGAACATCCTGGGTCTGAGGATGAATCAGAAGAGATGGACACCTGGTCGGATGAGTCAGTCTGCATCCTGTCTAGGCCTTTTATCAGGAGGGGGATGGGACCCCCTGATCAGAGTGATTAGGTCTTCGGCCATTTTGAGCATTTGTTTCTTAGGCATGGATGCCTGTCCTGGAGAATGCTGTATTTGTTTCTTTGATTTTAAAGGAGGCTTAGTCTTAGCTGAGGGTTTAATGCTTAACTGAGTAGGTCTGAAGACACCCTCTGAAGCTGTGGGTTGCTCAGCTACTCCGGATCCCTCTGAAAGGTTAGTCTTGGTAGGCTGAATAACTTGTGTGTCCTAAAGCCCAGCCATCTCCACGTGGGAGTCAGAGGCAGCCTGTGGTTCTACAGAAGCGGTTGTCAGGGGCTGCGAAGGTGCCTTGCTGAAAACCGGAGAACCGACGACTGGCCTAGAAGAGGCTTCGTTGTCAGTTTTGGGCCTCGATGCCTATCCTTGTCTTTGCGCTTTTTGTGTATTTCGGTCGTCGGAAGTTCCGACGGCATGGTATAATTGAATTTTCTACCAAAATAATGTCAGGCAAAATCAAACAGACGTTTAATAGTGTGCTTGTTAAACCTAGCACAAAACCGACAACCAGTGACGTCGTGGTCTGGGCCTAGGCATGGGATACAATAGGAATGGAAATCCTTATGAGGTATTTGCTTCCCACAAGAAATACAATTGCTAACTTTTACTGACATCGGTCTGAGGCAAGAAAAAGTTTCCCCAACAGGGTACTTAGCTTTGTAGAAGACTTTGGTTCTGGATTCAGAATGAAAATCTCAGGAGACTGCCGACCGGCACTTGTGGACTGCTTTTGCTTCAAGCACCGTGCGGCAAGAAAGACTGGAGAAAACGGAGTCGGCTGCATCTTATATACCCCTGTCGCAGTGACGTCAAGGAGGAGGAGGCGACAGCAACCGACGCCGGATCAGGACTTTGGAACTCAGGCCGACTGGAGAACCGCCTGACGGCAGGATAACCCAAGTTTAATGACTGCAGCAGTGTAACACGATGAACATCTATGTAGTGTCTTAGGGACAAACGTCTGGCAGACAGAACACTGCATATGGTCATGGGAAATGACCAAATAGTACAGACACTGCCTGCGACAGCCTCTATGGGATCTGCTTCCCAAACTGACATTTTTCCTTTCTGGATGACATGTAAACACAAAAAAAATAAAAATAGAAGAGTTAAGAAAAAATCTCAATGGGGCACTTATCTGAAACCTAGCTCGGAAAGCAGCCCAGGAGGAGGAGCCTTCAAACAATGTTCAGTGATCACATTCAGACTGGTGGCAACAAAATTCTGAGGTACGTATGTCTGTACAGCACCTGTGTCTCCTATGCCTTGCGTGGGGTGCATAATTGTAATGTACGACACACATAAATTCCAAAGGCTTTGGTATACTTGATTGGACATTGGTCTATCATTGGCAGGAGATCCCTTATGTAAAGAATACTGCAACAGTGATATGGAAGGACATCTACATATTTCCTTCATTTGAACCAGGAAGTATTGATTGCAACACTACTAACTAGCATGTAATCTTGCTTCAAAATGTGACAATGCTACATAAAGCACCTTAGCAGCATCATTCTACAAGTCATCAACAAAAATGAAGTTATGTACTGAACATAACAATTCCATTTGCTTTGCCCATTTTCATTCTTTAATTGTTGGGTTCGGACCTGAAACTCAGATCTGACTTGGCCATTACTTAAGCTCATGTTAACCAAAAACGTCTCGAGCTTCTCTCTTACCTATAATGCAGCAAACCCTAAAATACATCAGATCTTGTTTACTGATTTTACCAAAAGAACATGTGTGTGGATATATATATATCCAGGAGGAGGAGCCTTCAAACAATGTTCAGTGATCACATTCAGACTGGTGGCAACAAAATTCTGAGGTACGTATGTCTGTACAGCACCTGTGTCTCCTATGCCTTGCGTGGGGTGCATAATTGTAATGTACGACACACATAAATTCCAAAGGCTTTGGTATACTATATATATATATATAGGATACTTTGTGTGTCCTTCAGTGGAAACTATATCTGGATCTCAATCCAAAGGCACAGTGGTGTCCAGATAATGTCTCAGAAGTTTGTATAAACAAAGAACGGGGTGTTTTGGATGAGAAGCTGAGAAAAAATGAAAATGGACAACACAGATGGAATGTTATGGTGAGTACATAACTTCTTTGATGACATAAATTTTCATTCTATCCTCAACTGTTGGGACAGAGTCCCTGGGTGGACTCTAAGAAAGGATATTCCTGAGCACAGCTGAACCAAAGGATGTTCTGCCCCCCAAGACCAAATCTAATTTGTAATGAGAGATAAAGGTATGAGAACTTGCCCAAGTTGCTACTGCACATATCTCATCCACTGAAATCTTGGACAGAAATACTGAAGAAATTGCCATGGGTTTAGTCGAATAGGCTCTTACAGGTTTATTTAAAGATAAGACCCAATTTGATATAGATAAAAGAAATACAGTCAGCCAGCCATCTAGCTAAAGTTACTTTAGCAACTTGTTTGGAACATATATTCACCCTTGTTTGCAAATTTAGGAAACAATACTGGCAAATTAAAGGACGGACTGATACTGGATTCTGACACCACCTTGGGAAGGAAGGATGCATTGGCTCGTAATATAATGCTATACTTATGAAATATCAAGTAGGGAGGTTTTGAAGTCAAGGCTTGAATTTCTGAAATTTTCTAGATGATGTAATGGCTACTAGAAAGACAGTTTTCCAAGTGAGCCAAGTGAGAAACCTAAGGTCACACCTAGCTGCTGGTTCAAAGGGGGAATGTATTAATACTTGCAACACCGAGTTCAGATACCATGGTGGAGTAAGGTCTTTAAACACTGGTCTCAAAAGAAGAGTACCTCTCAAGAATGCTTTGCAACATTTGGAACAGGCCACAGAAGAACTTTCAAATCCAATATGAAAATTAGATACTGCTGCTAACTGAACCTTAGTGGTACAGGAGCTTGCCCCTTCTTCAAAGAGTAAAGCTAAAAACTGGAGTATGTTAAGTATCAGCGCTGAACATGGCTCAATATGATTTTGTTAAGCCCAGTAAATAAATCTTTTCCACTTGTAGAGTTTTCATGTTGGTTTATGGGAAGAATAAAAGAAACAGCAGTCAGGGGAAGACAGCAATGGTTGTCTGGCTATTAATGGAAATGGAGAAATCAGGCTGTAAGCTTGATGTCTGGATGAATCATGCCTGTTGGGTGAGACAGGAGATCTGGAATCGGATCCAGAATCCAAGGTTTGCAAAGTAGATGAAGCCATAGGAAAGGAAACCAAATCTGTCAAGGCCAGTAAGGTGCAATGAGGATGACTTTGCTCTTCAACCTGGTAGCTTTAAACTTCAGAATTAATGGAATGGGTGGGTAGGCATAAAGCAAAGCAGGAGGCTAATCGTGAAGTACAGCATCCCTCAGCAATTCCCTATGTGGAGGGATTAGGGCAAAGTAGCTGCTGCATTTGTTGTTTAGGGGAGAAGCAAAAAGATCGCAGCAAGGCCAGCCCCATTGACAAAAGAACATTTTTGTTACTTTCATGCTTACAGACCATTTGTGAGGTAGAAAAATGCACCTACTCAATTTGTCTGCTATCACACTGAACTTTCCCAGAATGTGTGTTGCTCTGAGAAAGCAGTTGGATGAGATTGCCCATTGCCACACTGAGTGCTTCTCGATACAAGGGCTATGATTTGGCCCCTCCTTGTGTGTCGATGTACCAAACTACAGACATATTGTCTGTTTGAACAGCAACTGCCCCCGATGGGAGAGCATTCTGGTGGAGCCGCAATGCTAAGAGCACTGCTCTAATCTCTAGGACATTAATATGCAATTTGGCCTCTTAGGGAGACAAAGTGCCTTGGGCTGTTTTCCCCAAAAAATACCACCTTCCCCTAACCCCAACTGGGAAGTGTCCGTGGTCGCAATGGCCTTGGGCTGAAAGAGAATGAATAGATGACCTTGTAGAACCAGATCTGATTGAATCCACCACCTGAGATCTCTCTTGCATGCCTCAGTGATTCTTATTTGTGCTAACATGCATTGGTAAAAAATAGACCCACTGTGTTGCTAACATCCAATGAAGAATTCGCATATGAAATCTGGCTAGAGGTACTAAGGTTACAGCCACTGACATTGATCCTAGAGCTTGAAGGACCAAGTGGACTGACATCGTGGCGCTGCAAATTAGTTTTCTGTCCTGTAATCTGATAGTCTGTACTCTCGAAAGAGGAAGAGAAGCAATTGCTGACTTTGTGTTGAAAACTGCTCCTATAAATTTCAAATTCTGAGTTGGCTGTGAGACTTGTCATCCCCACATGACAACAAATCAGGAGTAACTGATACCCTACCCTTAACAGATGCTTGGTCAGGGAGGTAATGAGTCAGTCATCTAGATATGGAAACGCCCAGAATCCCTGCAGTCTCAAGTGAGTTGCTACTACTGCTATACATTTGGTAAACACCCTGAAGTCTGTGGTGAGGCCAAAGGGCAGAGCTCTGAACTGGTAGTGAATGGCTCCCAGCCAGAAGTGTAAATGCCTTCTGGACTGTCCGTCCACCTTTATGTGATAATATGCATCCTGAAGGCCTATTGAGCATATCCAGTTGTCCTTGCCCAGAAACGGGAGAATGGACTGAACCATGACCATCTGAAACTGTGTCAAACAGACTTGTTCAAGTTACGGAGATCTGAAATTGATCTCCAGTTCCCTGTTTTCTTTGGCACTAAAAAGAATCTTGAGTAAGTTCCAAATTCTATCTGGTCTGGCAGGACCTCTTGGATGCCTTTTTTTTTTTTTTTTAGCAGCTTTTGTATTTTTATTGCTGCTTATTTCCTCCGACTAGGTAGAACATTGGGAAGTTGTTGTATAGTTGCAGACAGAAAGAAAAAGGGTATTATATAACCTCTGGAAATAATCCTCTGAACCCAAGTATCTTTTGTTATGTCTATCCAAGCTCTCTGGTGCAGGAATAGTCGACCCTCAACTGCCTCGAGAGGGGGACAATCAGGCCTCCTTTAAGGAGCACTGGTAGGGTCTGTCAAAGAATGAATCTCTTGACCCTTAGTGTTGCTGGCCTCTTCTGCCACAGGGGTGTCATCATCCATTTGAGGTTCTCACCTCTTCCACTAGGGAGCTTTCTCCATGTGTGTCTGGGGAAGGACACTGGGACTTCCTGAACCACATCTTCTGACCACCTCATTGCTTCCTAGAAAAGGATCTTTGAGGGGTCAAAAAATGTATGCCCACTGCAGAGAGGACCTTTCTATCCTCCTCACACCTGGATAATGTATCATTCACTTTGGGGCCAAACAAAGAAGTGCCATCAAAAGGAGCACTGACGAACGAGGACTTGAAGGATGCTGCAAAAATCACAAACACATCCATGCTCCTAATGGAATATGCCTGTACCCACTGCCCTTGAGGCGCCTTCTGCTGCATACAAAATAGGCCTGAAAGAATAATTCAAAATGGATGGGAGGGTAGCCAAATGAGAGGCCACAAATAAGTGGGCCCTAACAGTAACAGCCCCTGAAAAGGATGTTGAAAGTTCCTTAATCAAATCCCTTTAAAACTTAGTAAAATGTGCCAAATAGCTCAGCGACCCAAGACTGAAGGTCACTGAAGCATAGACACACTTCCCAAACCTTTCCATTGGCCCAGACTCTCTGTTAGGAGGATGAACAGAGGAACTCTGCTCGGCAAGTTTTCTTGGTGGCCACTGCCATGACCATAGCATCTACAGGCACCCCTTTAGCCCAATGTTCCCCTCCCTACAGGTGGAGCTAGAATCGCATCTGGCCTTTTGGGTACTGGTTCAACTGCATCAGGCTCCTTCCACGCTCACCAGCAGACCATATCAGTAAGCTCATCAGCAAGCGAAGTAACCCAGGAAGTAGATGGGCCAAGCACCAAAGGCATCAAGAAATACTGACTCCTCATGTTGCTGGGGGCCCAGCCACCTCTCTGTTTCAGGATTTCAAGGATGTCTCCAAATGAGATGTCTACTAGAGGTGATCGTGGGGACCCTTCACCTTCATTGAAGTCCATATCCTCAGTGACAAACTCTTCTGGAGAGTCCAAGTGCCTCCTCTTGCACACACTCTTCCTAGGGACTTCCTTGGTGGGATCCTGACTGCAGATGCATTCCTATCGGACATCTACATTTATGGTAGGTACAAAACTGTACTATGTCCTTCAAGGATGCATCTGCAGTCCTTACAAATGGGTTGTCCTGTCGTCAGGCAGCCCTTCTGTGAGGCAACAACGCTACCACTGCACCACAGTGGCATAGGCCAAATCCAGTTTGTAATGAGTAATAAAGGTATGAGATTTTGCCCATACAGCTGCAGAAAGAATAGTAGTGTAAAATCTTACCATAACCATAGACATCCTTCTCTTCCTTGTTGCAGTATTCTAAACATGAGGGATCCTCCCCTCCTGAGGCAACTCGAATGTCCAGCCCACATATAAAAGCTTAGCCTGGCTGCTGTATGGTGCGTGGGATATCACACGCAGGTACCATAAACCATGGGCCATAAATGTGACATCCACATGCACAGACCTCAGAAGGGAATGCCCCAGTCAGACAACAGTCTAAGGGTAGCTGATCAGGATGCCATCTAGAGAGGGAAAATAAGGAAAAGGAAGAAGAGACTGAGGTCCTAAAAGGGGGTAGGATGGATAGGAATACTGCAACATGAAAAAGGACATTAATGGTTATGTTAGGATTTTACACAACTATTCTATGTCCTTCTGTTCTTTTGTTGCAGTATTCTAAACATGAGGGAGAGTACCAAAGCTCTAGCCCTGGAGATACTGTCCAGCTTGTAATGTTTAATGAATGTGTGGACTGAAGACCATGCGGCTGCCTCCAGGATAGTGACTGCATCTAATCATTTCAAAAAGGCCCCAGAGGAGGCCACAGCCCTGGTGGAGTGGGCCCTCAGTATAAGGAATGTGTTTTCCATGAAAGAAATAGGAAAATGAAAGACTGTTTGAAATCCAAGAATATATTGTTTGCTTGGGTACAGCTTTCCCCAGGACCTGGGGAGAAAGGATACAAATAACTGGTTAGACTTTCTGATGCTCAGTCTTATCTAGGTAAAATCTAACTTGTCTGTGAACATCAAGGGAATGGAGCATTCTCTCATTGACATTTTGAAAGGAAGTAAGAACGTGGGTAAGTGGATGGATTGGTTAAGGGAAAGGTTACTGACCACTTTAGGCATGAAGGATGGGTTTGTACAAACAGAGACCCTATCCTTATGAAATATCAGGTATGGTGGGATAGTCATGAGTGCTTGTAGTTCTGAGACCCATCTGGCCGAGGTTAGGGCTACAAGAAGCACTGTTTTCCAAGGTGGCTGAAGCTGCTAGCTCAAAGGGGGCAGTGGTATGTTTTTCAAGAATGAAGTTCAGGTCCCAAGGATGAGGGATAGGTTTCCTTGGAGGCCTGATAGGAAGCACCCCCTTAAGGAAAAGTTTTACCTCTAATCTGGATAACAAAGGTGAACGGAGGTAAACAAGCAGAGATAGCTGATAAATAGACTTTCACTGGTGAATACGAAAATTCAGACTTGAGGAGTTCACACAAACAGGACAAAACTAAAGGTACATCTGTCTGAAAGGGATCTAGTTGCCTGTGAAGACACCTACTGGAGAATCTTTTCCACATGGATAGGCAGGATGTCCTGGTAGTAAGTTTCTTGTCCTTCTGCAGGACAGAAAGCACATCCTCTGAATCAAGGTGTCTAAAAGGGATCAGAAGCTTATCACCCACAAGGCTAGTTTGAGGATTTGGAGGTGTGGATGGATAAGCGATCCGTTCTGTTGTGTGACGAGGTCCACCTTGTGGGATAACTTGTGGTGATTGCCCTTGGCTAGAGAAAAAAGTAGGGGTAACCAGTCCTGCCTTGGCCAAAAGAGTCACCAAGAAGATTTTTGGTTTATCATGTTGAATTTTCAGCAGGACTTTCTGTACGAGAGGGAAGGGGGGAATGCATAAAGGAACATCCCCTTCAAGGAGATTGAGAAGGCATCCACCCTCCAGGCCTGGAGAAGGGGGTTCCTGTGCAGAAAGGCTTCAGGTATCTGTTCTGAGGGAGGCAAAAAGATCTATTTGTGGTGTACCCCACCAGTAGAGTATGTCCAAGAAGACATTCCTGTGCAACATCCATTCGTGATTCTGTAATAATGACCTGTCGAGAGCATCTGCCTGAACATTGCTTTGAGATGGGATGTAAACTGGCATCAAGGTTGCACTGCAGACAATACTTTCTGAGGGAGCAGACAAACAGTTAGACTTCTGCTTCTTTTTCAGAGAAGGGGTCTTGATCTGGGCTGAGGAGGTGCAAACCTAGGATCCGAGGACACCAGACGATTAGTGGGGCTTTCCTCAGATATGGAAGCTATCCTAAGCCGTCCGGGAGAACCTACACCCCCCTCCCGACATCAGGAGCCAACGTTGCAGGTACCTCCGTGGACATGCAGGCTGGAGAAACTAGGGCGGCGTCCAACACGGTACCTGCCAAAGCCATTAGACATACCTCAGCCCCTAGGATCAGCAGGTGGCAGGACATCCAAATCTGAAGGAGCAGGTGTTTTTTTCCAGCCTAGCTACCTTGGCCTTCTTTCTAGGCAGTTTGGCCGAAATGGCAGGTGTCGCTTCCCACTGGTTTTCCACGAATAAGTTAAGGGCTGTGCGACAGCTGCACAGAGTTTTAGGGACAAACAACTGGTAAATGGAACACGCTTTGTAGTCCTGGGTAGGCCCTAAACTAAAGAGGCACAGGTCGTGGCTATCTTTGTGCGGGATTTGACATCCACATTTATATTTTCCCTTCCTGGATGACGTGGACAGAATCACCTATCAGAAAAACAAACCGCAACCAGAATAGAAAATTTTCACCAACGGGGTACTTATTTTTCAGAAGACACTGGCACAGAGCAGAATGAGCAGGCTAACATTTCACTGGCAAAAGAGAAGTTCTGAGGTACGTGCATGCAGACGTCACATTTATGGCCCACGGTTTATGGTACCTACGTGTGATGTCCCAAGCACCATACCGCAGCCAGGCTAAGCTATTGTATATGGGCTGGATGTTTGGGTCACCTTAGGTGGAGGATCCCTCATGTTTAGAATACTGCAACATGAGACAGAAGGACATCAGATATTATCCAAGGGTCACCTTGCTTGGAAAGATGCAGCTGTAACTATCTACTTGGTGGAATAAGCCTTAACAGGGAAAAGAAAAGTTCTGTTCTTAGAGCTGCAGATGTAGGATATACAAAAAGTGAGCCATCTAGACAAGGCAGCTTTTGAAACTGGTTGACCTTTTTTAATCTCAGTGTAGGAAATAAAGAGCTGATCTGATTTCCTAAATTCTGAAGTTCCGTGCAAGTAAAAACGTAATTATCTATGTAGGTCTGGAAGATGCAAGTAGCATTCACCTTTGTTTTTAGTAATTTGGGAAGAAAATTGGCAGCTCAATAGATTGGTTTAGGATACTTTCCAAAACAATCTTTGGAAGAAGGGAAGGATTAGTGTGTAAAGAAACTCTGTCCTTATGAAAAAACAAACAAAAAAAAAAACAAATATGGCGGCTTGATAGACAAGGCTTGCAACTCAAACTCTTCCAGCTGAGGTAATAGCCACTAAAGAGAGTGTTTTCCAAGATAGAAATTTTAAATCACATGCGGCTGAAGGTTCAAAGGGAGGACAAATGTTTGCCAATATGAAATTTTGATCTGAGGGAGGAGTTGGATTTATGTACGGGGGTCTTACTGTTGTTCCTTTCAAAAAAACTTTACAGAACCTGTCTGACATAACTGTAAAATAATTTTCTCCCACGTGTAAATTTGAAATTGCTGCCAGTTGAACTCTAATAGTAGAAGCAGCAGCTCCATCATGAAAAGGTTTTGATAGAAATTCCAGAATAGAATGTATGGGCGCAGAAAAGGGGTCTAGCTGATTATCGCTCACCCATATTACAAACCGATTCCATTTACTCTTGCACAATCTTTGTGTAGAAGGTTTACGGAAAAACAAGGGAGGAAAGCAGAGGAAACCTGGCACGCAGGGGAACTGGAGCAGCCAAGCTAACAATTTAAGGTTGTGTAGGCTGGGATGTACCTTTCCAGACAGGTGAGTCAGAAGGTCTGCAGCAGGGTCCAGAATCCATGGTTTGTCCACAAGATGAGGCTGAAGGAAGGAAAACCAGATATGACGAGGCCAATAGGGGACAATCAGGATTATCACAGTGTCCAACAGACTTGCTTTCTGTAAAAACTTGGGAAATCAGGGGAATTAAAGGGAAAGCATGGAGAAGTCCTGGAGGCCAATTGTAAACAACATCTCTTGGTGACTCTTTCATGGGAGGGATCAGGGCAAAGTAGTTGCTGCATTTGGCATTGACGGGTGATGTAAAGAGATTGCAGCAAGGCTGACCCCATTTCCGGAAAATCTCTTCCACACTTTTCTGATTGAGAGACCACTCATGCGGCCATAATATGGCTCTGCTCAATTTGTCTGCAATCACATTGGATTTCCCCGGGATGTGTGTTGCAATCAGAAAAAGGTTGGAGGCCAATGCCCACTGCCAAACCCTTAGAGCTTCTCGACAAAGGAGTAAAGATCTGGTTCCTTCTTGTTTATGTGCCAGACTACTGACATGTTGTCTGACTGAATTGCTATCATTCCAGGAGGGAGAGTGACCTGAAATGCTTGCAACGCCAAGAGCACCGCTGTCATCACTAGGACGTTTATGCGCAAGTGAGCCTCGTGTTCCAGCCAGATGTCTTGCACCGTCTTCCCTAGATAATGCCCCCCCCCCCAATGGAAGCATTTGTGGTCACCGTGGCTTGGGGTTGAAGGGGAATGAAGGGACAGCCTTGAGATACTAAAGGAGAGTGAATCCACCTCTGGGGCACCTTTTTGCAGGAACTGGTTATGACTACCTTGTGCGACATTGGTAATTCTAGGATTGACCACTGTGTGGGAAGTAGCCACTGAAGTATCCTAATATGCAGGCAGCCTAGGAGAATAACTATTGCAGATGCTGCCATCTTCTTCAGAACCTGAAGGATTAGTTTTGCAGAAGCTCATGTCTTCCTGTTTAAGAGTTTCATAAGGCGGCAAACATTGTGAACTCTGTCGTGAGTGAGTCTTGCTATCAATGTAGTTATATTTATCTCTGCTCCTATAAATACTAAGTTCTGACAGGGCTGTAGAGCAGATTTTTCATAATTTATGGTAATGCATGGGGGGGGCAAAGCTGAAGTGCCAGTTCCTGGCTTGTAGCAAAAGTTATGAGCCAGTTGTCCAGATATGGAAACATCCAGAATCCTTGGCATCTCAAGTTAGCCGCCACTACTGCCATGCATTTGGTGAACACCCTGGGGACTGTAGTGAGACCAAAGGGCACAGCTCAAAACTGATGTACCTGGCTCCTAGCCGAAGTCTAAGAACCTTCTGGATCGCCTTTCCATTCAAATGTGGTAGTATGCATCCTGAAGGTCTAGAGAGCACAACCAATTGTCTTTTTCCAGGAATGGAAGTACTTACTGCAGTGTCACCATATGGAATTTGGTCTTTTTCACAGATTTGCATAGTTTGCAGAGAGCCAAAACTGGTCTCCTTTCCCCTGTTTTCTTTAGAACTAAAAAGAATCTTGTGTAAGTTCTGGATCCTCTTCTGTCGGCGGGGACTTCTTGGATGACTTTTTCTTAACTTCTTTTGAATTTCTAATGTTGCTTGTTCCTTTTGACTGGGTGAAACATCTGAAAATGACTTGTTAGGAGCGCTGGAAGAGTCATCCAAAGAAAGATTCTCCGGAGCCTTTCTTCTGCGGGCCTCCTCTGTCAGGAGGGTGGCATCTTCCATTATTGCCCCCCCCCCTGCTCCAGGGGGAACTTCCACCTTGTGTGTCCCAGTAAGACCGCTGTGATTTCTTGAACTACATCTTTCCACTACCTCTCTGACCCTTAGGGAATGGTCTGGTAGGTGCAGGAAAACTTACTCCAATGGCAGGTAAGGTCTTGCCTTCCTGTTCACACCTGGTCAAAGTTTCTTTTACTTTAGGCCCAAAGAAGGATGAGCCATCAAAGCGTTAACGAAGGAAGACTTGAAGGGCTCCTCAAAATCGCAAAGGTGCATCCAGGCCTGCCTCCTGATAGAGATGCCTAAACCCGATGCTCTACTGGCTCCATCTGCTGCATGTGAAATGAGTTGCATAGACGAGCTGACAACCAAATTGAGAGTAGTGAGCTGAGCGTTGACCTCAGCTGCCGCTGCCTCAGCTACAGCTCCTTGGAGGAAGTCTGTAAGTTCCTTTAACAGGTCACTCTGTAGTCTAGTGAAATTGGTAACGTAGTTCAGTGACTGTAAGGTAAAGGCTACTGACGAAAAGACCCACTTCCCATACTATCCATGGTCCTGGAATCCTTATTAGGCAGACGTATAGAGGAACTGGCCTCGGAAAGTTTCTTTTTCATGGCCACCACTACAACCATGGCATTAACTGCTACGCCTCAGGTTAGGAAAGCCTGATCCTTTGGGGCAGTAATATATTTGTTTGGCCTCCTAGGAATAGGCTCTATAGAATCTGGGGTCTCCCAAGCCTTCTGAGAGATTAACTCAATAAGCTCATCAGAAGGAGGGAACACCCAAGAGGTTGAAGGGTGAGATCCGAAGGCCTTCAGGTATGTAGACTCCTCGGCCAAAGGGGAAGAGGACTGCCAGTCACATTCTGAGGAAGTCTCCGGATGCGGAGACGAAAGCGCTTAATGTGTGACTAAGGAAATATTTGCATTTTGTACCGAATGGAATTAAATTGCTTTTCGTTGGTGCTTTTACTTGTTGGACAATACATTTTCGTTAACCTAATTCAACGGGTTGTTGGCTATCTACTTTGGACAACCTTTATTGTACCGGATCCTGGTTCATTGTATTTTTTGGTATTTGAAGTGTTTGGCAAGTTAACTGCCAGTCACTTCTCGGTTTTAAAATTTCCAGGATGTCTCCAAAGGGCATCCTCAGGAAGCGACTGTAGGGATCCTTCTGTTTTATCAAGGTCGATATCAGATGCGATGGATTCCTCTGGGGAATCGAGATGCTTCCTCTTGCATGTTCTTTTCTGAGGGACTTACTCAGTGGGGTATTCTGGGGAAGTTTTGGATGGGGGGGGGATTCTCCTGAGGGACATCCTGAGGTCTGGCATCTCTGCGGTCCTGTGGGTTTGTGTGAGCAGGCAAAGACACATGCACCAGTGAGGGAGGAAGATCCAAGGAAGTGTCTTAGACGGGGGGGGTCATCACCAGAACTCCCTGGACCTGACAAACAGGTTGTCAGAACTGGTGGAATTTCCAGAGCAGGGGACAGCGGCTCTAAAGCTGAGGAAGGAGCAGAAATCATGTGGACCGAGGGCCTGAGAGGTAGGACTGGATCAGAGGAGATTTGAGCTGGCTCAGAGGACCCGACCAGAGAGCAGCGGCTCCCAGAGGTTTCCTGCTCCAACTGGGCAGAAATGCCTAGGGCAGATATCTGATCCAAGGAGCCAACAGGTCCTGGACCCGATACTGACACAAGCTGGATGTCAGAATTTTCCAGCTACGAAAATACAGAACTGATCGGAGGAGGAGCAGTTGCCAACAGGGAAGATTGTGTCAGATTAGACACCTTTGGGCTCAGATCCAAAAGTAACGTGGTCAGAGCCGGTGTCTTTAGGAGCCTCTGCACTACCCTATCCACATCTTCATCAGAAAGACTCTTGATTGACCAGGAAGAAAGTGTAGGAGACCTGGATCTAGTCAGAAATTGAAAAGGGAGACAAGAAGCAATTGGCTCCAAGGAAGGAGATCAACTCCAATATTGAAACTCTGAAGGCAATGAGAATTTTGGAGCTGAAGGTTCAGTAGTAGTTGATTGTGGAGCCGGTGGTTCTTTCTGCTGCAATAAAGTCATGGATGTTAAGGTTTCTGCCTGCTCTGAAGGTTCAGTCAGGGCGGACAGTTTCGGCTGTTTTGGTTTTGGCTCTGAAAATGACTTCGGTGCAGAAGGACATTTCCTCATTTTTTTCGGACTTCTCCGATTTCGAAGAAGGAAAAGTGAGAGAAACAGCCTCAGAAAAGGGGGTCTTCAATAACCTCTTCAAGATCAGTTTGTTTACACTCAATCAGCACTCTCTGATTAAAGGTGTAGCAAGTAGAACAAGATTCCTGCAGGTGAAGAGGCCCCAAACAATACACACACACTGTGCGAGTCACTGAGGGGCATATTCTTGCCAAATTGCTCACATTTTTTTAAATCCAAGAGGCTTTCCTTCTTTTTGAGACATGTTAATAAGGTCAATAAATGGTACACTCTTCAATTACAAAACTATATAGAGAAATAAAAGATGAGGTAGTTTTTTTTTTTTTTTTTTATGTTAAAAAGTGTGGTAGGGGGACGTTCTCTAACAGACGTGATTTAGCCATCCTCTAACTAAAACAAAAGTACAGTTTTGTACCTACCATAAATGTAGATGTTCGAGTGCTCATACAGCTGCAGTCATAACAGATGGGTTATCCTGCCGTCAGGCTGTTCCTCGGTCGGCCGAATTCCAAAGTCTAGGTCCAGCGTCGGTTGTCATCGCTTCTTCCCTGATGTCAGTGCGGCAGGGGTACAAAAGAGGCAGCCGACGCCATTTTCTTCAGTTTTTCTTGCCCCAGATGTCAGGTGCCCCCAGAAGGAAGGCAAACATAATGTTATGCAAAGATGCAATGTTAATAAATCAAAAAACAGTAGTTGCAAGCAAATACACCATAAAAAAGAATACAAGAAAAGGTTGTATGAGTGTTGTTTGTAATAAGGCTAGTCTAAGAGGGGAGGGAGGAGGCCTGGACTGCACTGCATGCACCAACATCTAACATTTACATTTTATAATAAACTGTACTATGTTCTATGTTCATGGATGCATACAGCTGCAACAGATGGGTAGAATCCCCTAATCCCAAAGCTGTAAAAGGGTGGGTGGGCAGCTAGGATTGGAACTAGAGGGCTAGGATGCCCTGCAGGACTGCTGTCAAAGCCATCTAGATTTAGTGAGTGGAGTAAGAGGCGTGAGAAAGTGAAAGTGTGCACTGAACTCTCTGTGGCTGCTTCAAAAAAAATGTCCTTGGTAGGAACCCTGAGAGAGGCTACAGAGGTAGCTGTGGCTCTGGTGGAGTGGGGTCTGCAGCAGGCACGCCATGAGTTGAGTAACAAAGCGCAAACAGCACAATGCTATCCATTTATCCATTGTCTGTTTGGAATTGTTTGTTCCTAAAGCACCTTTCACCTAGGACACAAAGCATAAAGTTTTCCTGAATGGCTTTGTCCTGTCCAAGTAGTAACGAAGTTGTCTGTGAATGTCCAAGGAATGTAGTAGTCTTTCCCCTTTGTTTTGTGGATTAGGATAAAAGGTAGGTAAGTGGATAGTCTGATTCAAAGCTACACTGGATACTACGTTTGGCATAAAGGTAAGGTTGGTTCGTAAGGAAACTCTGTCCTGATGGAAAATGATGAATGGTTGCACAGCCATGAGGGCCTGTAGCTCCGAAACCCTGCGAGCTGAGGTGATAGCCAGAAGAAAGGCCGTTTTCCATGACAAGCACTGTAACTCTGATGAAGAAGCTGGCTCGAAGGGAGGAAGGGTCAGCTTTTCCAATACGAAGTTGAGGTCCCAAGCAGGGACTGGTGGTTTCCTTGGGGGTTTTATATTCTTTGCCCCTCTGAGGAACTGCCTTAAGAGAGGATGAGAGAATAAAGGAGGATCTGTGTTGTATTGTGCAGAAATGGCTGAAGCGTGGATTTTGATGAAGGAGAAGGAAAGTCCATTATTTAACATCTCGGCTAGGTACTGTAAAATTTGAGGTATGTTTATTACCCAAGGATTCTGTCCCTTTTCTTGATTCCAGGTACAAAACAGTTTCCATTTGGCGGAGTAGGCCTTTCTAGTAGAAGGTCTTCTGGCCTCCAAGATGACATCCTGCACCTCCTTGGAGAGGAGAAACTGTTGGGAAATCAAGGAATTCTCCGTGCAGCTAGATTTAGAGTTTTGAGATGGCTGTGAAGAGTTTTGTAGTTGTGCTGGGACAACAGAAGAGGGACTAGAGGCAGGATCCATGGTGGGGAATGTGTCAGGCTCTTCAGGAGCGGATACCAGTGTTGTCTTGGCCAGTCTGGAGCAATGAGAATCATTTGCGGCCTTCTCTGTTCTGGCTTTTAATAGAACTTTGGGCAGCACAGGAAGAGGCGGGAAGGCATAGACTGTCAATGTTGCCCAACTGAAGGAAAGTGCGTCCACTTTCCAGGCCTGTGGATGATAGGTCCTCGAACAAAATTTTTTCAACTGGCAATTTCTGTGGGTAGCTAAGAGATCTATATGTCTGTCTGTCTCCATGACTGAGTTATCTTTGTGAAAACTTGAGGATGCAACTTCCATTCGTGTGGATCTGTCATATTTCTGCTTAGGTTGTCTGCCAGTGTGTTTTCCTTCCCTGGCAGGAATTGTGCCTGTAGTTGAATTTGCAATTCCAGTGCTGTGTTCCATAGGGTCATGACTTGCCTGCACGGGGGGTATGAATGAGTTCCCCCCCTGTTTGTTTATGTACCACATCACTGTGGTGTTCTCTGTCCTTATCAATAGCTGGCCTGGATGCAGTAGGCCATGATAGGTCATGATTTGAAGGTCATAATAGCCTTTTGCACGGCTAACATTTCCTTTTGGTTGATGTGAAGGTGCTTCTCTTTTCGGGTCCATTTTCCCTGAATGCACTAATCTGTCATGTGTGCTCCCCAGGCGTAGTCTGAGGCGTCTGTTGTGATGACTTGAGTTGCTTGAGGTACACAGAAAGGAAGACCTGTGTTTCTTTGGCAAGCTTGAGCCCACCACATAAATTCCTTTTGAAGGCATGGAATGAGTGGTATAATTGCTTCCAAGCTGTGGCTGTGTTGAGACCATAAGTTTTTTAGGTAACATTGAAGTTTCCTCATATGCAGCTTTGCACATGGGATTAGTAGGATGCAAGATGCCATGAATCCCAGAGCCTGCAGGACTTTCCTTGCAGTCAGCCTGGTGTAAGTTGCCATTTTTCTGAAGTATTGAGACAGTTGCCCTTGATGGTCTGGCGTGAGGTAGGCCATCTGGGTGGTTGTATCCAAGCTGGCACCCAGGAAAATTATTTGCTGAGAGGGTATTAGTTTTGATTTCTTTTTGTTGACTGTGTATCCCAGGAAGTTCAACAGTTTTATCACAAACGCCAGGTGCTGCAGTAGTATGTCCTTGCTGTCCGCTTGGATCAGGCAGTCATCCAGATATGGGTAGATTTGTATCTCTTGTAGTCTGCAGAAGGCGATTACTGATGCCAGGCATTTCGTAAACACTCTGGGTGCAGTAGATAAGCCAAAGGGCAATGCAGAGAATTGGTAATGGGTTGAACCTGCAAGAAATCTGAGGTATCTTCTGCAATCTTGTCTGATAGGGACATGCAGGTATGCCTCCTTGAGGTCCAATGTTACCAGCCAAGACTCCTTGCTCAGCATGAGAAGAAGCTGCTGTAATGTGAGCATCTTGAATTTTGGCACCTGTAGGTATGTGTTTAGGATGGATAGGTCTAAGATAGGTCTCCAATCTTTGTCTTTCCTTGGTACCAGGAATAGTCTGGAATAAAACCCTTGACCATGTTCTTTTGCAGGTACCTCTTGAATTGCTTTCATGTCCATGAGAGCTGAAATTTGTTTTTGTGCCTCTGCCCTTTGATTTTGTGGCAGGTCTGGCATGCCTCTCATTTTTGGAAGGGTGTGAAAGTGTAACCTGTAGCCTCTGTCTATAATGTCCAGAATCCATTTATCTCTTGTAACAATATGCCAATTTTTTGAGAATAATGTGAGTTTTCCACCCAAAGGTGCTGCCATTAAAGCTTTGCTTGGCAGGTGTAGGGGGAAGTCATTGTGTCTGTTTTCTAAAAGACTGTGATCTGTCTTCTCCACCTCTTGGGGTTGGTGCTTGCCACTGTCTGGCTCTGAAAGATCCTTGAGGTTGCCCTCTACCCCTTGGACGCCTGTACGTGCCGCTTTGAGGTCTGTCCGTGGCAGGAAAGGACCAATTTTTTGAAGGCCAGTTTCTGCTGAAACGTGGAGGCTGTACCTGCAGGAAATCTTTCTCTGTTTGCATTGATTTCACTTTTTCCTCCATTTTCTTTAGCATCTCCTCAGCTTTAACACCAAACAATACATCTTTTTGAAGAGGTGCATCTAATAATTTAGCTTTGATATGATCTGGTAAGGTTTGCTCTTTGAGCCAAGCATGCCTACGTATAACAGACCCCGTAACAGCAGCTCTACATGAGGCCTCTAAAGCATCAAAACCACACTGCAAGGTATGTTTACCCACTTGCTCTGCACCATGCAACAAATCCTGCAACTCTTAAATCTGGCTGTTCTGGTTGTGTCATCTTGCTTTTCAGCTGAGATATCAAAAACTGTTGATACTTTAAAATATGGAACTGACAGTTTAATGCCCTCATGGTTAAAGTGGCCGAGGTGTACACCTTTCCCCCACACCTTTCTAAAGCTCTGGAATCTCTCTCTGAATGTAATGGGTTTTTAGCAGTAGAGGCCTTAATTCCCTTGGGACCCTGTGAAATAGTTTCTGGGTCAGAAGTATGGCTTTTATATAGGAACTGGTGAGAATCAGGAACCCGGTAATACCTGTCTGGTTTAACAGGAGCTGGAGGCAAAGAATCAGGATTAAGGCTGGCTTCTGTGTACACATCATCCAATATATCTACAACAGGAGGGATAGCCAGAGGCCTATGCTGGGGGAGCAGAAGAAATTCCCTGAGCCTTTTCTTGGAATCTGAGTAATCTTGGCCTTCCCAGTGAAAGTGTTCCCTCAATGTATGCAGGGTTTCCCCAAAAGAGAAGTCCTCAGAGGGGGAGACCGAGGGAATAGACTCCTCTGCATCGGAATCTTCGAAAGGAGAATAGGCATAATCCTGGTCCTCAGATAGTTCTGAGGAAATAGAAGCTTGATCTGAGGAAGGGTAGTCTTCCTCTAATCTGGGCCTTTTGTCAGAGGGGGGTTGAGAACCCCTGATAAGAGTAATCAAATCCTCAGCCATTTTAAGCATCTGTTTTTTAGGCATGGTGCCTTGAGAGGGGGTCTGAGAAACCTGTTTTTTGGTTTTTATGGCTGTTTTAGATTTAGTGAAGGCCTTAATAGAGAAGGAGGAAGGCCTGAAGACCCCTTGAGAAATGGCAGGCCTGTCTAAATTCTGAGTTTCCCCGCCAAGAGTGGCGTCGGTATCTGTAGTAGGAATGGGGGCTGAGGAGCCTGCGACCTCGAGTACTGAAGACACCAGTAATGCACTGTCATCGGTACTCAGGGGCTGCGTCGGCGCTTCGCTGAGTACCGGAGAACCGGTAGTCGGCCTTAGCGTGGTTTCAGTAGGTGGTGCGGACCTCGTATGTCGGTCCTTATCCTTGCATTTTTTGCTCAAAACTGGTGTCGGAGTACCCGACGACATAATATAATTAAGTTTTTTGCCAAAAAAGTGAAGGGCGAACTCTGCCCGACACTTAATAGTGCGTTTGTTGAATCTAGCACAAAAATGGCAGGCCGAGACGTCGTGGTCTGGGCCTAAGCAAGGTATACAGAAAGAGTGGAAATCCTTATGCGGTATTTGCTTCCCACATGAAATGCAATTATTAACTTTGTCTGACATCAGTCTGAGGCAAGAAAAGTTTCCCCAACGGGGTACTTAGCTTTCAAGAAGACTTCGGCTGAAATACTTTCGTAAATCTCAGGAGCTGGCTGACCGGCACTTGCGAACTGCTTCTGCTTCGGGCACTGCGTGGCAAGAAAGACTGAAGAAAATGGCGTTGGCTGCCTCTTTTATATCCCTGCCGCACTGACATCAGGGAAGAAGCAACGACAACTGACGCCGGACCTACACTTTGGAATTTGGCCGACCGAGGACCCGCCTGACGGCAGGATAACCCATCTGTTATGACTGCAGCTGTATGCACGATGAACATCTAAGAACGGGGAGGAAGGAAACTACCTAAATACTAGGAATAATTAATTACAACAGTAGAGATTAAAGGGAAGGGGAAAAGGAAAAGCACCCTCTTAACTTAAGCGGGTGAGAGCTACCCGTTCTCTAATTTAAACGGATGCGAACTAAAATCCAATAAAGACAAAGAATAGTAGTGTAAAATCTTATCATAACCATAGATGTCCTTCTCTTCCATGTTGCAGTATTCTTAGTGTGGGATTCTCTGCCTCAGGTGACCCGAACGTTGCCTCCTATATAAAAACATAAGCCTGGTTGCTGGAGGTGCATGGGACATCATATGCAGGACCATAAACCAGGGACATTAAATGTGACATCTGCACGCACAGACCTCAGAACTTAACTGCCAGTCAGACAGGTTGTATGAGCCAAATTACGTACACAAAAAGTATGAAGTGCTATTTGCTGGTTAGTCTGAGCATAGTGCAGGTGGTGCTCCAGGGTGCCCTCTAGACACACCAATTGGAAAGAAGAGGGGATAGGTGGGGAAGAAGGAAGATTGCAACATGGAAGAGAAAGACATCTATGGTTATGGTAAGATTTTACACAACTATTCTATGTTCTTATATTTCCATGTTGCAGTATTCTTGGTGTGAGAGAGTACCACAGCTGAGGAAGAAAGAAGGGTGGAGGTAGAGGTAGCTGATGCCAGAAAGCCCTGTAGGGTTGCCCTAGCAAACCCTGCTCTGGAGATGTGGTCCAATTTGTAGTGTTTGGTAAAGGTATGTTTAGAGGACCAGGTGGCCGCCTCCAGAATGGATGCTGTGTCCAAACCTTTGAAGAAGGGTTTCCAGGACGCTACGGCCCTGGTAGAGTGAGCTTTTACTCCCTATAGTAGGTCCTTGCCATGGTAGGAGTAGCAGAAGTGGATAGTTTTCCTGATCCAACAGCAAATGGTTTGTTTGGAGACTGCCTTGCCCAGGGCCCTGGGGTGGAAGGATACAAATAGCTGGCTGGATTTTCGGATGGGATTAGTTTTGTCCAAATAAAATCTCAGTTGCCTGTGCACATCCAGGGAATGGAGTACCCTCTTACTGTTATCAGTGGGAGAGGGGAAGAAGGTGGGAAGGTGAATGGACTGGTTTAAAGACAGTTCATTGGCGACCTTGGGCATGAAAGAAGGGTTGGTGTGCAGGGTCACCCTGTCCTTGTGGAAAATGGTGTACGGTGGACAGGCCATGACAGCTTGCAACTCTGACACCCTTCTAGCAGAAATAAAGGCCATCAGTAGAACAGTTTTCCAAGTGCACATTTGGAAAGCTGTAGATCTGGCTGGCTCAAATGGAGCCAGTGTGAATTTTTCTAGGATAAAGTTTAGGTTCCAAGATGGTGGGACCGGTTTTCTTGGTGGTCTGATGTGCAAGACCCCTTTCAGGAAAAAATTTACATCTAGCCTGGACAGCAGAGGGGGTCTAGGGGTAAGCAGGTAGAGATTGCAGATAGGTGGACTTTCACTGAAGAGTATGAAAGGCCAACAGTGATAAGTTTGCGCATATAAGTAAGGACTAGAGGAACATCTGCTAGAAAGAGATCACTATACTTTTTGCGATACCATTTGGATAATCTTCCCCACTCTGAAATGTAGGATCTCCTGGTAGTAGGTTTCCTGGGCTCCCTCAGGACTGAAAGCACATCCTCAGAGTAGTGGTGTCTTAAAAGAATTAAAAGTTTATCACCCATAGAGTTAGGCACAGCATCTACAGGTAAGGATGAAGGAGTGTTCCCTTCTGCTGCATGATTAGTCCACCTTGTGGGGTAACTTGGGGTGATTGCCCTTGGTGATAGATGTATTGGGAACCATTGCTACCTTGGCCAGTAGGGGGTCACCAGCAAGATTTTTGGTTTGTCCTTCCTGATCTTCAGGAGGACCTTTGGAATGAGAAGGAAGTGAAATGCATATAGAAATCATCCCATCCATGAAAAAATGTTGAAGGCATCTGCTTTCCAGGATAGTGGGGAGTGGTCCTTGGTGCAGAATTTTTTCAACTGTCTGTTCTAGGGGGAGGCACACAAATCTACTTGAGGCGTGCCCCACTGGGTGGACAATGTCTAGAAAAACTTCCCTGTTCAACATCCACTCGTGATGTGGAGAGGATGATCTGCTGAGCAAATCTGCCTGTTGGTTGTCTTGGGATGGGATGTAGGTTGCCTGCAGGGATAAGTTGATTCTGAAGGCTAGATCCCAAATCTGCATTGCTGTTCTGCATACGTGATAGGACTCGGGCCCCTCCTTCTTTGTTGAGGTACCACATGATTATGGTATTGTCTGGGAAGATCTGAAGGAGATCTGGCTGTAGGATTGGGGGGTACAGGCTTTTAGAGCCAGAAGGACTGCCGTCACCTCCCTCACACTGACAGTTTCTTTTCCAGAAGGCAGGATGCCAGGTCTCCTGCATGCTAAGACCCTTCATGGTAGCCCCGCCATGCGAGGTCAGATGCATCTGTATCCATGTGTTGAGCTGGTGGGGGGGTGGAGTGGAGAGGCAGGCCTGGGTTCAACTGAATTTGTTATCTACCATTTCAGTTCTGCTTTGAGGCAGAGTAAGAGTGGGATCTGAAATCCTAGAGGGTGTGTCTGTGTTGGGACCATACATTCTTTAGATACCACTGCAGTTTTCTCATATGCATCCTGGCTAAAGGCAGCATAGGAATGGTGGCTACCATAAGACCAAGAACCCATAGAAATTGTCTTGCTGATGGTTGCTGTACCTGGATCAGTTCCTGGAAGTGGGCAGTAAGGGAAAGAACTTTGCCTGATGGAGGAATGCCTGCATCTGATCTGTTCTGACCATGCATCCCAGGAAGATTTTGTCCTTCTCTGGGGTTAGGAATGACTTGGGGAGATTGAGGTTGAAGACCAAGCCTTGTAGCAGGGACATGGTATACTGCAGGTGATTTTTTAGGGTATCCTCTTTTTCTGCAAGAATGAGGATGTCGTTTAGGCATGGGCAAATTTGAATACCTTTGGTTCTGCAATTGGCTATTGCTGGGCCCAGGCATTTTGTGAACACAATGGATGCAGTAGATAAACCAAAAGACAAGGCTGTAAATTGAAAATGAGAACAGGGCCCAGTAAAACATAAGTACTTTTGGTGAGAGAGTTTTATAGGGATGTGGAAGTAGGCCTCCTCGAGATCTAGTGTGGCCATGAATGCCTGGGCTGGCAATAGTGAAGGAGGGTCTGGAGGGATAACATTCTGAAGAATGGAACTCTTAGGAAGAGATTTAGAAAAGATAGCTCCAAAATTGGCCTCCAAGGGCCGTCCTTTTTTGGTACAAGAAATAACCTTGAGTAAAAATATTTTCCTTCTTGTCCTGGGGGGACGGGTTCTACAGTTCCATGGTTCAAAAGATCCTTTAGGATCTGGGGAATAAGGTGTAGTTGATTCTTGGGTGGGAATGGTATGCCCCTTGCAGGGAGTCTTTCTTTCCAAGAGAGGAATTATCCCTCTTCCACTACTGCCAGGATGCAGTAGTCTGTGGTGATAGCTCTCCAGAGGAGTAAGCAGTGTGAGAGGCGGGCTGACAGGGGAAGGTGGGCAAGGCAGCTATGTGTTGTTAGATCCATTTCTGTCATGAAAGGGCTGTCTTTGGGTAGGTTGAGAGGAGCAGAAAACAAGTGGCACTTTAATGACAAATAATGTAAGCGCTTTCGTTAGGTATGTTACCAAACTTCCTTGGACAAAATTCAAAAGTACAATGGACCATTAAATACTTTGCCTAAACAATCATGTTGTGTAAAAAATAGTCACATGTTACTCTGACAATAGATCATATGATTCATCAGAGAAAGCAGATCATGGTGTAAAACAAAAACATTCACATAAAAACTTTTTTGTTGCTTCCTGATATAAACTACTATAAAAAAATTATTACTATGAACATGAAAGCTACAATTTCAGAAATAAGTATACATAAAAAATGACATTAAAAACAATAGTTAAAAAAAAATACTTCTTCTTTCGGCTTTTTTCCAGTTAGGGGTCGCCACAGCGGATCACATGTCCGCTCATGATTGGCAGTGGAGTTTTACAGTGTCGAGTTGCCAGCCCGGCACCCAACCTTCCAGAGAAGGCACACACACGCACGCACTCATGCTAGGGCCAATTTAGAGTGTCCAATCCACCTACAGCATGTCTTTGGGACGTGGGAGGAAACCGGAAAACCCGAAGGAAACCCACGTGACCACAGGGAGGACATGCAGACTCCACACAGAAGGCACCCCAGCCGAGGATCGAACCGGAGAACCTCTTGCTGTGAGGCGACAACGCTAATCGCTGCACCACCGTGGCCGTCCAGTTAAAAAATACTAATCCCTGAATAATATTTAAATCTATTAACTCCTGAAATGTAATGACTACAGGTGTGTTTGGAAACGCTGCTTCATCTCAACAAACTTTTAAGTTTCAACAAACTAACCAAGGAAGAGACGTCATTAAGCCCAGGTAACACAAGCCTGGCCATCTAAGTTGCCATGTTAATTATAGCAACTCCAATTTCAAAGAAAAGGGGCCTCCCCTCACATCAACTACTTGGTCAATCACTCGAAAAACAAAGGAGTGACCTGGGTGTAAGGTAACATGGTTGGCTAAGGCATTCTCAGTCTTCCCTTTCCTTACACTGTAAATGTGTTCATACAACCATTCTTTAAACTTTCGATCCGTCTTGCCAATATAAAAATCGGGCAGGCTTGCCATTTAGTTAAATAAATTAAATAATGTCATTTTTTACATACACTTATTTGGGAAATTGTAGTTTTCATGTTCATAGTAATAGTTTTTTTATAATACTTATTTATATCAGGAAGCAACAAACAACGTTTTATTTATGTGAATGTTTTTGTTTTACACCATATTCTGCTTTCTTTGATGAATCATATGACCCTACTTCTCTGATGAATCAAATGATCTATTTTCAGAGTAACATGTGACTTTCTTGCACCACATGACTGTTTAGGCAAAGTATTTAATGGGCCATTGTACTTTTGAATTTTGTCTGAAGTAGTTTGGTAACATACCTAACGAAAGCGCTTACTTTGTCATTAAAGTGGCGATTGTTTTCTATTTCTTTGCATTTTTTGTTGATTTAACTAGTTGATTTTACTTTTCCTGAGTTTAATAGTTTTTTTTGGCGTGGCTGCACATAGCAATTTTGGCATGCCTTCATTGTTTTCACTGAATGAATCCAGCACTAGTGAGATTTCTGATATTGGCAAGCTAACCCATTTGGTCAGATTACTTACTCAGAAAGTGGACCATTTAACACCTGTAGATGGTAATAGAACTGCTTTGCCTTTTAACAGTAGTGGCAACAATAGAAACCAGCTAAATATGGATTCAGGCGAGGGACTTGTTTTGAATGACCACATTAACCCAAGAACTAACACTCACTTACTGAATACTATGCAGCAGAGAGATGAGGTTGAGTCTCCTGCATCTATTACAGCATCCAGCATTTCTGCCTTGAACAAGTGGCTGCAACATTCGATGCGTTTACAGCCTAATCATGTTCAGCAGGGTTCTTCCAATACAAATTTGAACCTTGCTAAGAACTTGGAAATTCTTTATCATAAATCTCTGAAGCTAAAGAAACTCCAGCTTGAGATTTTGGATTTTAGGGAGTGTATTAGATGCCAACAGATGCCAAGGGGACTTGGACTTTGGCGTTGCCCTACGGGGTTAATTCGCAACTCTCCCTTTCATATGGACTTTTTAAAGTTGTTTGACAAGTAGGGCTTAGAACTGCTTGAACTTCTAATAAAGTATTACTAGCAAACAATGGACTGTTTACTTGGATGAAATCAACATACTGGATGGGCAAATTAAGAATGATAATGACTTCCTCCATTATAAATATTAATATGCACAAGTGTGTTCGAGCACTGACAACCATATTTCAAAGTGCAAGGCAGTGATACTAAAAAAAGATTGAACCTGACAATTTAGATTACATTAATGGTACAGCCTATCCTCCCCCACCTACCTCGCAGCAGTGGAATCATCAGAAGGAACCCCAGTCCCTAACTTGGAAGCAACGAATGCAAGCGATAACCCGGTCAATGACGACGTCAGCATAGCCCAATGTAGTTACGCAGCTGCTGCCAGAACTCAAGCTGAGGAAGCTGCGAGTGGGGCTAGACACAGCAAGCGTATTCATAGGTTGGTACTAGGCTATCTGCCCTAGGGCCTACACAAGCCTAACCATAACAATTCCCTGGCTATTTCTTTCCACAATATTTACTTCCCTGGACCCCTGTCTAGCAGGGCGACTAACATGATCCCCGGGGTAAATTTCCTATCTCCCATCCAGTCATCAAGGTTCCTTTTGAAGACAGCCAAGGAGGTGCTCTATTTGACATGTATGGGCAGTCTATTCCAGAGTATGGGGAGTCTCTGGGTCAGGAACTTATCCCTCCAGCATGTTTTGTTCATTGTGATGACAAGGTTTAGGTCCCCTGGAGCATGTGGCTCTGATGGATTGGGATTTCTTTAAGTGCAGCATGTCCAACAGCTCTGGGTTTGACATGGCCTTGTATGTTAAGCAGAGATTGCCTCTGAGTAGATGATATGAGACACAGTATAGCAGGAGTTTTTTTAGTCTGTCAGCATTGGGTATCTGCTTTAGGCCGGTCATTCTTTTAGTGAGGTGTTTCTGCCGCCTTTCCAGTTGTTGCAGAGGTCTTGTGAGGTACATACCAAACAGGATGTTGTACTCTATGATGGGTCTAATGAGGGATGAGTACAGTGGGACAATGACCGCCTCTTTTTTTTTTGGATGAAAAGCCCTTAGTGATGAAAAAAAAATAATCAGCCCTGCCAAGTCTCAAACCCAGGGCTCCATATACAAAGTCAGGGCAATGTACCACTACACCATTTGAGCTGGTATTTGCAATCGAAACAGCAATCAAAATAAGCAAAATAATGGTAGAAATGGGGGGGGCAAATCATTCAAATTTTCAGCAGGAGTCCAACCAGGATGTTCATCGGAAAGGGAGGAACAACAATTGCATAATTATCAACGGAACTGGGGAACGACGAGGAGATGAATGACTATCGTGGTATTAATGTCATGGAGAGCCTTGAAGGTGAGACTTGTAGTGTTAATATCATTAAAAACACAGAGGGGAATTTCAACATTTTTAATTATTCTGTTCTGAATGTGGACATCTCCTTGGCTGACACGGTAGCCAAAGGTTTGACTTTTGTGCCATCTCGAAGTGGAGATTTAGCCAGGACTTTAATTGACCTGAAGTTATTCACTCAAACTGAATTTGCAATTTTTACTAAGAGATCAACCTTTCAATCCATCCAACTTCAGGGTGGCAAGTGTGTATAAACCACCGTTGCTCCCAGTTATTTCTTTATCTGATCAAATTTGTGAGTTGGATGTTAGAAATATGTTTTCTTTGGTGAATTACAATTTTAAGGACTTAAGTAATTTTTCTTTGAATGATTGGAAAGGTTTGCAGTTGTTAAAAATGAGTGGAGTGCGTATTATGAAACTGGACCGGAGGGGGGTGCTTGTGTTCAAGGAAACAGAGGAATATAGTAGTAAAATGCTTGAAATGTTATCCAATGTTAACTATGAGCTTGTTTCTTTGAATGAGTTGAACATAGCTTACAACAGGTTAAAAATTTATGGGAATGATTTGTTTATTGAATCAAGAATTAACATCGATATATATAATTATTTTTCTATACCAGCTCCGCAAATTCCAATAATATTTGGAATCCCAAAAATACATTAAGATGTGACTAATCCACCTTTGAGGCCTACTGTGAATAGTAGGAACTCTATCACATACCCTTTGGCCAAATACGTGGATAGTTGTTTAAAGAAATATGTTGACATGGAACCCCCAAATATGTAGAGACTCTTGGTTTTTCCTAGAGAATGTTAATTTGGTATATGATGAGGAATTCAATTTAATAACGATATATGTGAAACATCTATATACCACGATTCTCCATGATGTTGGGATTGGGTGGGTCTGTTGATGTTAAAACTCAGGAATGTGACCAATGAGAAGATTTTGTGATTAGAAAAATTATTAGGCATCATTTTAACTAATAATTTTTTTTCTGTTCGAAGGAAGGTACTTCCTTCAAAAGAAGGGGGAGGCTATGGACTCCCCTTGTGGGGCCAGTTTTGCGAATTTGGTCATAGCATTTTGGGAAAGACAGTTCGTACTAACAACTTGTTTTCAGACATGGTAACATTTTATACCCACTTTTTGGATGACATTTTTGTTTTATTCCATGGTTAGAAAACAACGGGCTAAAGAATTTTTGCAGTTTTTAAATGACTCCACCCAATTTTTAAACTTCACTCATTCATTTAGTAAAGATTCAATTTCCTATTTGGACATTGAATTAATGAAGGATCGTGTTAATAATAGGTATAAAAAGCTAGATTTTTTAGAAAAGTAACACACTGAAATTTTTTTACACTATTCCAGTGCCCACCCAATTCAACAAAAGAGGGCATTGGTGAAGGGTCAGCTTCTGTGGGCACAGCTAGAATGGTTTCTGTACAGACTGATTTTTTTTTGATTGAATGTGACCTCTTTGGTTAACATGGTTTTTAAAACGAGGATACCCCTTAGTGTTCTTTTGTTTATTACTCCTTTTAGTATGGAAGCCCTTGGACTTAAACAGATTATCATGAAGAATTGGGATCTTCTTTCATCGGACGTGGCTTTTTATGGTATAGAGAATTTTAAACCTAAATTTGTTTTCAAAAGGGGTCAAAATTTAAATAATTTGTTGGAATTTGATTGTAGACCTAGCTCCAGAATAAAACGGATGTTTAAATGTGAAGTATGCCCTTACTGCAGACATAATGAAGTGGGCAATAATTTTGTGATAAGGGACCGAAGACGAGACAAAATGCAGGTTTAACTGCAATTCTTGCAGTGTAATTTATTTAGCTAAATGTCAAGCCTGCTCGAGTTTTTATATTGGTAAGACGGACAAAGTTTAAAGAATGGATATACGAACATATTTACAGTATAAGGAAGGGGAAGACAGATAACGCCTTAGCCATGTTACCTTACACCCAGGTCACTCCTTTGTTTTTCGATGATTGACCAAGTAGTTAAGGATGTGAAGAGAGGCCCCTTTTCTTTGAAATTGGAGCTGCTAGAATTAACCTGGCAACTTAGGTGCCAGGCTTACGTGTTACCTGGGCTTAATGACATCTGTTCCTTGGTTAGTGTGTTGAAACTTAAAAGTTTGTTGAGATGAAGAAGCGTTTCCAAACACACTTGTGGTCATTACATTTCAGGAGTTTATAGATTTCAGTATTGTTCAGGGATTTGTGAAGACTAGTATTTTTTTTAACTATTGTTTATCTACTTCTCTCATTGTTCTTGATGTCATTTTTTACGTATACATATTTGTGAAATTGTAGTTATCATATTTGTAGGAATAGTTTTTTGTTTAATAGTTGTTTACATCAGGAAGCAACAAAATAAGTTTTTGTTTATCAGAATGTTTTTGTTTTACATCATGATCTGCTTTCTTTGATGAATCATATGACCTACTTCTCTGATGAATCATATGATCTACTTTCAGAGTAACATGTGACTATTTCTTACACCACATAATTGTTTAGGCAAAGTATTTAATGGTCCACTGTACTTTTGAATTTTGTCTGCAGAAGTTTGGTAACATACCTAACAAAAGCGCTTACTTTATTTGTCATTAAAGTGCCGACTGTTTTCGGTTTCTTTGCCTTTTTGTTGATTTAAGTAGTTGGCTTTACTTTTAGTGAGTTTAATAGGTTGAGATGAAACTGGTATGGAAGGTGTTTGTCTCCTGACTCCTTTCCTATGTCTAGAAGAGGAAGGAGTGGTACAGGTGGGGGGTCTGCCTGACAAAAGTAGTCTTGGCTGGGTGATTTCAACAGTATTTAGGAAAGGGAGACACCAGAAGGTGTTTAATATCCTGGAGCGCCTTGCTTTTCTCCTGAAGGTTTTTAAAGAGTTTTGCGGACTGTTTTCCAAAGAAGAGGTTGTGGTCAAGAGATGCATCAAGAATATTGGACATAAAATCCTCTGGCAGGGGTTGAAGGCTAAGCCAAGAATATCTGTGAAGCACTGATGCGGAAGCAGCAGCTCCTGCAGAGGCCTCTGCTACATCATAACTGCATTTAAATTGAATGCCTGGCCACTTGTGCAGCCAGGGACAGTTTTGATGCTACCTCTGACTTGTTAGGGGAAGTCAGGCAAGGCGGACAGAAGATTAGAGGCCTGGGATACGAAGTCCAAGACATATTTTACCATTTGAGCTTGATGGCTCTGAAGGCTAGGAGGAGGTATAAACCTTCTTCCCTATCCTGTTCATATTCTTACTGTCCTTGTCAGTAAGTAAAAGGGCCGAGGAGGGTATTAATCTTGACTGCTTGTCAGGGGATACAAGCAATCACTGCTGGCTCTGCCAAAGGGGGGGGGGGGGTTCACTAGGAATTTCTGATCAGGCACCTTGTAGAAATGGACAGGTCTCTTAGAGGCAAGGTGGCTGTGAATCAGACCTTTTTGATGCTGAAGAAAATGCATCAAGATAAGCAGGTATAAGTGATGGGATGGCAGATAGAGAGGAAGATTCTACTTGCAGTAACTCAAAATATATCTTTAGAGTTTCAGTCATTTGGGAAGTATCCATTTGAAATATTCCTTCATTTTGGTAATGGTCTCCCCAAAGGTGATGTCCTCTGGGGGAGAGTCCCTTTCAATGGACTCCTCATCAGGGAAACAGTTTTCCAGTGGAGAGGCAATCTGTGAGGAATAAGTGACTCGTCTGATGAAGAGTAAACTTCCTCTTCCTTCTCCTGCATGAGAACTGGGGAGGTGGACTGAAGTAGCTGAGGCAGGCCTAGGGCTGAGAACAGGAATGGTGGAGGGTGAAGAGGCCGAGGGTCTAAGGGTTATGAAGGCTTGCATCAAGGATTGAGTGAAGGATTGCCAATCACGTAATCCCTCAGCCGAGGGAGACAGAAGTTTATTTTTTACTCCTTTGAAAAGGAAACAGAACATGCGAGAAGGCCTAGTCTCAGGGGACCTTTGTTGAAGCTGGGGCTTCGTGTTGCAGAATCCCAGTCAGCATCCGGTGAGGCCTGGCTCCCCCTCAACATCAGTGGTAACCGACATCTGAGCTACCTCCGTGGAGGTGCCGGCTGTTACTTCTGAAGTGGCTTATTCGAGGGGAGTCGACAAAGTAGAAGGCTCAAATAGACATCCCTAAACTTCTAAATCGGAAGCTGGCGGAGTGTCTGATGGCGGAGGGGCAGTAGTAGTAGGCCGTGACAACTTGGCCTTTTTGTGCGGAGGCTCTGCCGGGGCAGCTGATTCTGGGTCTATCCTAAGGACTAATTTCTTTAGTCTCTTGTTTTCTAAGTAAAGATTAAGGGCAGCCAGATGGCTTCTGAGTGGCTTAGGGATGAATGACTGGCAAACTGAACAAGAGGTATGGTCAAGTTCTCGGCCTAAGCAAAAGACTCAACGGTCATGTGAGTCTATGTGGAATCTGATGCCCACAAAGGCATTAACCCTTCTTAGTGGACATCGGCTAAAAGAGGACAGAAAACCAAGCTCAAGCAAAGGTAAAGCGAAATCCCCAATGCGGTACTTAGCTTTAGACGTCTTGATAGAGAAACGATGAGACTGATCTGACATTAGACTATGGCTGAAAAGTTCAGAGGTCTGTGCTTGCAGGCATCACATTTAAGGTCTCTGGTTTATGGCCCTGTGTGTGACGTCCCATGCACCTCCAGCAACCAGGCTTAAGCTTTTATATAGGAACCGATGTTTGAGTCGCCTGAGGCAGAGAATCTCACACTAAGAACACAGCAACATGGGAATAGGAGGACATTTGGCAGGAAAAAAAATACACTAAGGGAAGGTTGCCAGACAGGAAAACTTAAAGGGAAAAAATAAAAGTTTAACTATAAGACAAAGGAACTAATAACAACAAACCTAGCCCAGAGCTTGAAAGAAGATTCTTCTCACAGCACAGAAAACGAAATCTGGGGAGTTAGAGAATTGCATTATGGGTAGGAAAGGATGCCCACTAGCTTTGCTGAAGACCTCAAGCTTTTGTAAAGGCCAAGACAGATATGACCCATCAATGAGAATAAAGGCAAGACTGACAACTCATATTTCAATGTTTCAAAGAGGAGTGTGAAGGCAGTGCCAAGGATCAAATAGTGGAAGTTGAAAAAGGATGATTGTGAGGTTGAGTTAAGGTAAGAGGTAAGGCAGGCACTGGGTGGCAGTGAAGATTTACCAAACAGCTGGGTAACTACAGCAGAGCTGGTAAGGGCGACAGCTAGAAAGGTGCTTGGTGTGACAACTGGGCAGAGGAAGGAGGACAAGGACACTTGGTGGTGGAACAAGGAAGTACAGGATAATGGTTTAAAGTCATCTGCGTACTTATTACATTTGCTTAGTGAGAGGCTGTACACATTTTATTTAGGAAAACAATAAAGATCAAAGGTCCTAAAACTGAATCCTGTGACATGTCTACCATTATCTGGGGTGAAAACACAGCTTATCCTCCCAGAAGACACACTGTGTTCTGTGGCTTGGGGTGATTTTTAAACTGAGTATATTGTTGATGTGGACCATTTCCTTGGGTCTAAATAAAAATCTGGGGTGTGAAACTGTATTGAATTAAAAATATGGAAGCAACCATTTCATCTTGATTTCGTCCTTCATGTTTGCAGTTCATGAGCTGATCTTAACCTCTGTCAGTTTCACCAAGTGAAGTCTGAAGGCTTTGTAAACTCTTCTTTTGGTTTAGATTTTTGTAACTACACCATTTCAGTTTACAGCCGAATCTCCCACTATTTCGACACCTCAGGAGGGTACAGTCATCACTGCAGTTGGTGAAGTGCTGAAGATGGCTACAAACAAGTCACCATTCAGTTGCTGGAGGCGCCATCTAATACACGGTCCCTCTTAACTGACACAAGGTGACTACTCAGGATCACATGGTTGACTTTTGATAAATCCATATCATATATCATATCACATATTTCTGTTGGTTTGATTTATAGAAAGTGAACCAAGGGACTGTGATCAAAGGGAAATGTGGGCAAAGCAATGTTTAGATCAGCTATGCTGGCAGGAATACTTATCAGAATGACGCCTAACGTGTTTCACTTCATGACAGCAGTTTTACAACCTGCTCAAAACTGACTGAGATGTACTTCTCTCTTTCAATGGAGAGATAAGGAATGGGGAACCATGCCCCAAAAGAGAAATTCTGAATGAAAATCACAATATAAAAACATTCATTCTATTAACCAGCATATCACTTCTCCATAACAGTAATTAAGTTTCAAAACACTTTTTTTCCAGAAAAGGTTAACAGTACAAACTTGTTCAATCTGCAGACAATCCATTGCTTGTTTCAAAACGTTATGCAAATATAACAAAACTGACATAATTCACCTTTTACTTCATACATGCAGCATTACATTTACCATTATTTGAAATTATCTAAACAACTTCAAACATACTACCAAAAGGCAGCTAAAAACTGCAGCAAGCTTTACAAACATCCAGAAATACTTATTTTCTATGTAAAATTTGATTAGTTTACTTACTTGTGCAGGAGGTCCAGCTGTCACTAAAATAAACCAGAGTAAATTATAAACAAATCAAATTTACTTCTACATATGAAGTATAAAAAACACAGTTCAATATCTGGAAAAGTTGAAAATTGCTACTCGTAAAGAAGTAAACACCAAAATATTAACATTAATGTTAAAGAATCGTTATGTGAGCACACTCACCATAAATGCAGATGTTCGGAGCAGCAGGATCAGTTTTGCAGTACCATTATATATCCACAGGAAATTTCTGCATACAAATGTCTGCCACACTGGACATTCTCGGAGCGTAACTCATTTTTCATCAAAGAAAGTCAGCCTCATGTACAGCTAAACTAGGGGTTGACAAGCAGCTCACACAACTTGTTTTATGTAAATACTAGTAAGTCATGCCTTGGTTAGGGACCGAAAATGCTCCACACTAACCCCCTGAATTCTTACCTTTTACCCCGACCCCAATATTATATACCACTAAAGTGTGAAGATGCCTTACCAACTTCCACCTCCAGGTATCCATGGCAAATGAAGGATGAAGAAATTCTGGAAAACAACCTATTTTGCACCTCTCCAATGATCCTTCTACTCAAACATCTGTTGCTACGTTAAGTGTGCTCACCACAGTACTATGTCCATCTCAAGAATCCCTGCTGTAAGGTATTGTTAGGACTACAGTAGCAAATCCTGCCTGCTCTTGGACTGATGATCAAGCTTACAGTGCTTAGAAAAGGTGGTCAATGAGATACAACTGGCTGCCTCACAAACACTATGCATCAATTCATTTCAGGATGGACTATCACACGACCCATTACAGCCTTTCCACCACTCTCATAATGAAGAATAATGCAGTTGGCCAGCCACTTAAATGAAGTTTGCTTTGAGAATGGCCTACCATCTAATGATAGGAAGTGCTGCTCTGACTGCTTGAGAGCGTCTTTATTCTCGGTAATATAGTAAAGTGTCTACACACATCAAACACATTTTAATATACTTTTCCCCTCATTTAGTAGGATTGGATAAAAAAGCGCAAATGTACAGTTTGACCTGTGCACCAGCTGACATACCACTATGAGTATAAAGAAGTGACTGGCCCTTAAGGCTCCAACTACAGCTATAGAATATTGTGTAGGGATCCCTACATAAAGGACAGCTGTTCAGAAATGATTTTGTCTGAGGTGGCAGCCACTACAAAAGGAGTTTTCCAGAACAAAAAAATAACTGCTACTGAATCTGGTTTGAAAGTTGCCAGGGTTAGTCTGATCATCTGATAATCTGACAAAACTTGCAAGGAACAGATGTAGGCATTTTAAGGGGTTGCAGGTGTACAGAAACTGTTTTAACAGGGTACAAAAGGATAGAAGAGGTTTTACGGGAGGCAAGCAAAAAAGTATGACAATGCACTTTAACACATGCACAGGACAGATCATCAAGTCTGAGTCATGCAAGGCACAGAAGACATCCATTCTTAAGCTTCTGTGGATATCACCTTCCTAGAGGTACACCATGAGAAAAAAAATCAAAGTTAGATAGATATGATTTTCTGCTGCCGGGTATTTTGGTGCTAGCAAAAGGTTCAGCACATTCACAGAAACTACTAAATAAAGAGCATCAGTATTGTCACAGCATCTAAGCTCTTAACCAGGGGTCTTTATGTCTGCTTGCTCTAATTAATACTCTTTCATCCTGAGTCAGGAGAGTAGAGAACTGTGGGAACTGCAACAAGTTCCCCACGGATAGCTGAACCAGCTGGGAGAAAGCATACCTATATAAGGAATTGGTCATAACAACAAATGTTCAAACAAGATCACTGGTGCAATAATCACCAACACAGAGACCTTACCCACAAGCAGAGGTCTGACTTTGAGACTAATGCACTCTCACACCCCCAAGCTAGACTGACTCTGGCATCTACGGGAAATCAACATATTCCTGGCATAAAAGTGGTATCATAAACAAAGACATTGGGAGCCTCCAGACACTGGACCCTACCCAATTCGGCTTTAAGGGCAGATCTTGCCTCTTAAACCTAATTGATTTCTTTGAAACAGTTATTAAAGCCATAGATGAGGTCAAGGTAGTCCACACACCCTACCTGGACATCGCAAAAGCCTTCGACACAATACCCCACTCGGGCACCATAAATAAGCTTACCAGCTTAAATATCAACCCCTGTATCACAAGATGGGTTGCAAACTGGCTCAGAGATAGAACCCACATGGTCAGAATCGCAGGTGCCATGTCTGAATCCAAACCAGTTACAAGTGGCATCCCACAAGGCTCAGTTCTGGGACCTCTCTTGTTCGGTATATACTTCTCTGAGGTTCCGGTTAACACGGGGGGGATTATGGCTGACAAAGTTCGCAGATGACTGCAAACTGGGGGCCATAATCGAATCTCCAGCTGATACAAGCATCCTCCAAAAGGGTCTCACAGAGATGGATGCTTGGTGCCAGAGCCACGGCCTCAAGCTAAATGCTAAAAAGTGCATAGTCATCCCCTTTGGGAAAAACAAGGTGCCCACAAATTACCACATAGGTGGTAATCCATTAAGTACAGAAGAAGTAATTAGAGATTTGGGGACCAACGTAGATAGTAATCTCTCCTTTGATAATCACGTTGCCAAAGTGGTTAGAAAGACCTTCTATATGGCCCACCTTATCACGAAAGGGTTCGCATCTAGATCAAGAGGTCATTGTGCCCCTCTACTCGTCACTCATCAGGCCCATAATTGAATACAATGCCCCTTTTGGGATGTACCTTACCCGACACCTGCAGCAACTGGAGAGACCCCAAAAGTACCTCACCAAGAGGATCATGGGCTAAAAACAGATGTCCTATGCAGCTCGACTAAAGAAACTCCAGCTCTACTCAGTTGCTTACCGCCTACTCAGAGGCTATTTATGCCTGACGTACACAGCCATGTCAAACCCAGAATTAATGGACATGCTCCACCTCAAAAAATCCAAGTCCCTTAGAGCTACACGCTCCAGGGACCTAAACCTCAGCACAAAAATAAATAGGACATGCTGGAGGGACAGATTCATTTCCCAGAGGCTCCCCTCACTCTGGAATAGAATCCCAATTCATGTTAGACATAGCCCCTCGCTGACCCTCTTCAAGCGAAATCTGGACGCGTGGATGGGAAATCGCAAATTCACCCCTGGGATCTCTTCTGTGTCCCTACTAGACAGAGGCACAGTAAACTAATCTTAAAAGGGTACCTTCTGTGACCTACTTTACAGAGGCACAGTAGGCTAATCTTATAGGGAGGTGGAAGCCAAATGCACTCTGGCTAGGCTTATAAATGCCCTAGGGCAGATAGCCTAGTATCTACCTATGAACCTATAATCAGCCCATGCCATCTTAAGGTCTTTCACTACAAAGGAGATGTAAACAAAAGTTATGAACTTCCCATAATGAAAGATTTTTTTCATTCCAGTATGTCCAATACATGTGCGTCCAACCAGGAAGTTTAGTGCTCCACCCTATGCCCCCTATAAGAACATCCCTTCTTGTAATGCACCTCTACCCTTACTTACCTCAGATCCTGTTTGACACCGAAGGACCTAGACTCAACTAATCAGAGTGACCGTAGACCCTAGAAGCTCTTTCTAGATGATCCTTCAGGTCTTAAAATATGGAAGGAGAAAGATGGGAGGGTTGCCATACCTAATTGACTGAAATGCAAGGATCGATCATTTTAAGTACACAACTTTTGTAACCTATCCATTCAGCTCATCCAATCTGAAATGTCGGTCAAAATTCCAAGCTACGGTGACCATGGGTGGAATCATGACAGCAGCCCCTTCAGGATGGAAGTACCAAAAGTAAGTTATAACCTTGGAGACACAGTCCAATTTATACTGCTTGAAAAAGGTATGCACAGAAGCCCAAGAAGCAGCCTCGCAAATGTCATGCAGTGAAGAGTCACTGAAGAAGACTGCAGAAGTTGCCATAACTCTTTGAGAATGCGCTCCTGGTTTAGTGGAAAGTGGTTTGCCATGAAGAGTGTAAAAAAATGGGATGCAGTGTGAAAAACATCCACAGAAGATTCCTTAGACCCCCCCCCCCAAAAAAAATACTTTCTGTGGGAAATGAAACAAAGTTGTTCATCCTTTCTAAAATACTAAATTCTGTGAAGTGCATAGCTGTCTGTGTACATCCAGGATATGCTGTGTATATTCACCTTTTACAATAATAATGAGGAAAGAAGACTGGTAAGTGAAAGGGCAGAAAAATATTACTCAAAATCTACTTTGGGAACAAAGGAAGGGCAGCTCTCAACTTCAGGACATTTATGTGCAAACTGGCCTCCTCAGGGCAACAAATGCCCTGACCGTCTTTCCCAGATAATGCCCCCACCCTCTCTGGGAAGCATCCAGGGTCACTAAAGCACTGGGCCGTTGGGGAATGAAAGGACATCCTTTAAGTATTTGGTCGGATTGAATCCACCAACTCAGATCTGTTTTGCACATCTGGGCAATTCTTATCTGGTATGACACAGACTGATAAAGGATTGACCAATGAGTACCCAGCATCCACTGAAGAATCCTTATGTAAAACCTGTTTAGTGGGATTAAAGTGATTGCCACAGCCATCAAGCTTGGAGTCCCGAAAGGCTAGACAAGCTAAAATAGAGGTACTCATCATAATCTGACTTGGGATTTTATTGTCTGAACTCTGTGGTGGAAGAGAAGCAATGGCACATTTTATATTAATAAGTGCTCCTATGAACTCCAATGTCTGAGATGGCTGTAGTTGTGATTTATTGCAGTTTCTGGTTATCCTCAGAAGAGTGCAAGTCTTAAGCACCTGATCTTTTGCATGTATGAGCTGATGCATGGTCACAGCGGAAATGAGCCAGTCATCCAGGTAGGAAAAAACCTGGTATCCCTACAGTCTGAGGTGAGCTGCTACTACTGCCATGCATTTGGTGAACACCCTAGGGGCCAAGCTGAGTACGAAGGGCAGTGCTCTGAATTGGAAATGACTAGCTCCGAGCTTGAAACGCAAGTACTTTCTGTATCATCTGTTCATTTTGATATGATAAATGGCATCTTGAAGATCTATATAGCACATCCAGTCATCCTTGCCCAAAACGGGAAGAATAGACAAACATTATTATCTGGAATTTGGTTCGCTAAACTGATTTGTTTAGATTGGTGAGATCTAACATTGGTCTCCAGATGGCTGTTTTCTTTGGCACTAAAAAGAACAATGGTCTGGTGGAACCTCTTACTTATGAATCTGAACTGCTGCGTGATCCCTCTGACTGGGTGGAACATTGGGAATTTTTCTTGGAAATGGAGGTGGAAGGGAAAAGGGTATTATATAACCAGTGGAAATAACAAAAGATACTTGGGTGCAGAGGATCAAGTGCAGCCAGTCTCTCTGGTGCAGGGACAACCCCCCACGACTGTCTCCAGAGGTGGAGAGTCAAGCCTCCATTCAGTAGCGCTGATAGGGTTTGTCAAAGAAAGACTCTCGTGAACCCTGGTTTTGCAAACCACTTCTGCCACGAGGATGTCGTCGCCCATTAGAGATAGTCCTCTACCCCTGGAGGAACCTACTCCATGTGCATCTTGGAAATGACACTGAGACTTTTTGAACATATTCCAGCTACTGCATGGATTCCTGGAATAGGATCTTTGGGGAGCTGAAAAACATATGCCCATGGCAAATGAGTTCTTTCTATCCTTCTCTCACCTGGACAGTACTTCTTTCACTTTAGGGTCAAACAGTGTAGTTCCGTCAAAAGGAGCATTGACAAAAAGAGGACTTAAATGGCTCCGCAAAAATCGCACAAGCGCATCTAGGCCCGTCTCCTCATGGAAATAACTGAACCTGCTGCTCTCGAAGTTCCTTCCACCAAGTTGGAAACTAACCTTGTAGAAGAGTTGGATACAGGCTGTTGGGTTGCCAACTGAGACGTTATAGAATCTTGAACCTCTTCAGAAATGTCTCCTGTGATAGTATTTGACAACTCCTTAGTCAAATCCCTCTGAAGTCTAAAGTGTACCAAAATAACTCAGTGACTTAGTGCAAAGGTGACTGAAGCACAGACATGCTTCCTTAATCTATCCATTGCCCGCGACCCCCTGCTGGGGGCATGGACAGTGAAACTCACGTCAGTGAGTTCTTTCTTTGTGGTCGCCACTATAAATTACAGCTGTGTACACTTACCATAAATGTAGATGTTAAGAGTGTATTCACTGTTGCAGTCATTACATTTGGGTAATCCTGCTAGCAGATTGCCCTCAGCCGGCCTGAATTCCAAAGTCTTGGGTCCTGCATCAGCCGATGTCACCCCTTCCCTGACGTCAGGTCGTCAGGGGTATAAAGAAGCAGCCAACGCCATTTTCTTCAGTTTTTCTTGCCCCAGATGTCAGGCGCCCCCAAGAAGGGTAGCCAAACTTTATATATATATATTCAGAAATACACCAATATAAATTTTAACTTCATCTATAAGCAAATACACAACATAAGTAGTATAAATCAGAGAAAGAAAGATAAGATCCAAATGAAAAAAGGGGGAAGGCGGGTGGGTAACCCGGACTGCAACAGTGAATACACTCGAACATCTACAATTATGGTAAGTGTACACAACTGTAATATGTTCTTTGTGTTCACTGTTGCAGTCATTACATTTGGGTAGAGTCCCAAAGCTGTGGTTGGCAGGCTGGAACTAGGCAGCAGTAGGAGCGGCTATGAGGCCCTGCAGAACTGCAGTGGAAAAGCCTGCCCTGGATTTAGAGTAAAGTGGCAGATGATAATGCTTTGTAAAGGTGTGCACTGAACTCCAAGTAGCCGCCTCTAAAATGTCTCTGGTTGGTACTCCCCTGAGAAAGGCTGCTGAGGTGGCTGCAGCTCTGGTGGAATGGGGCCTAATGCCCTTAGGCACTGGCTTGTCATGGTGTAAGTAGCAGAAACTAATGCAGTGGCCTAACCACTTAGAAATAGTGTGCTTTGAGATAGGCTTTCCTTGCGATCCTGCAGCATATGCCACTAGTAATTGCTCTGTCTTCCTGAAAGCTTTGGTTCTGTCCAAGCAGAATCTAAGCTGTCTGTGTACGTCCAAAGAATGCAGAATTCTCTCCCCCTTGCTCTGTGGATTTGGGTAAAAGGTTGGCAGATGGATGGCTTGGTTAAGAGCCACACTGGACACTACTTTAGGCATAAAATGTTGAGCTTGTCCTCAGGGAGACTCTGTCTGGATGAAAAATGATGAAAGGTTCCACAGCCATGAGCGCCTGTAGCTCTGAAACTCGTCTTGCAGAAGTAATTGCTAAGAGCAGAGCTGTTTTCCAAGATAAAAACTTCATATCAGCAGTAGCAGCTGGCTCAAAAGGAGGCAGGGTGAGCATTTCCAAGACATAGTTGAGGTCCCATGCAGGTATTGGTAGTCTCCCTGGGGGCCTTAAATCCTTAAATTTTTGGCTCCTCTGAGGTACTGCCTTAATAAAGGGTGAGAAAAAAGTGGTGGCTCTGTATTGTAATGAGCCGAAATGGAAGAGCCATGAATTTTAATTGATAAAAAAGCTAAGCTACGCCTTTGTCCAGCATCTCAGTTAAGTATTGCAAAATCTGAGGAATATTTGGTACCGCTGTATCAGTTCCTTGTGCCTGGTTCCAGGCACAGAATCTCTTCCATTTTCCAGCATAAGACTTTCTAGTCCTTGGCCTTCTGGCTTCCAGAATGACAATCATCACAGCTTTACTGAGAGGTGTTTTTTGTAGGACTACATTATCCGCCATGCTAACAATTTTAATGCCCTGAGTTGGTTGTGCATGATTTGATTGTTTTGCAGGGACAGTAGTCGAGGTATCTGAGGTAAGGTCCAAGCTGGGTAGAGAGATAAGTTCCTTAGTATTGGATACCAGCACTGGCGTGACCAGTCTGGGGCAATCAGTATCATCTTTGGCTTCTCCTGTCTGACGTTTAGGAGCACCTTGGGGAGGAGAGGCAGTGGAGGAAAGGCATATAGGTTTTTCCAGCTGAAACAGAGCGTCCACTTTCCATGCTTGTCTGTGATAAGCCCCTGTGCAGAATCTTTTTAGTTGGTAATTGAGAGGGGAGGCAAATAGATCTATGTCTGGGCATCCCCATTTCCTTGTTATCATGCTGAAGACTTGTGGATCCAGCTTCCACTCGTGGGGATCCATGAGGTTTCTGCTTAGATCATCTGCCAGAGTATTTTCCTATCCTGGCAGTAATTGTGCCTGTAGATGTACTTGGGTAAGTCAAAGCTGTGTCCCACAAGGTCATGGCTAGTCTGCAAAGGGGGTAAGAATGTGTGCCCCCCTGCTTGTTTATATACCACATGAACGTGGTGTTGTCTGTCTTTATCAGTAGTTGTCCCGGATGAAGTAGGTTCTTGAAGGCTGTCAGGGCATTTTGAACAGCTAACATCTCTTTTTGATTGATATGTAGATGCATTTGGTTTGAGGACCATGTGCCCTGAATGCATCTTCCTGCCATGTGGGCTCCTCAGGCATAGTCTGATGCATCCGTTGTTAGTGTCTGCCTGGCTGGAGGTAATGTGAATGGCTGTCCCTTATTCTGGTGACAATCCTTTGCCCACCATCGAAACTCCTGTTGCAGGCAGGGAATGAGAGTAATGACAGTTTCCAGGCTATGACAATGTTGAGTCCAAACACTTTTTAGGTACCACTGTAGTTTCCTCATATGCAGTCTTGCATATGGAATTAGTAGGATGCAGGATGCCATGAAGCCCAAAGCCTGCTGAATTTTTCTTGCAGATAACTGGGCCTTTGTTGCCAACATTTTGAAATAGGTTGCCTTTGTTTGTCTGGCGTGAGATAAGCCATTTGGGCAGTTGTATTTAAGCTTGCACCCAGGAATATTATCTCTTGTGAGAGTTGTTGTGTCTTTCGGCTTCTCCCGGTTAGGGGTCGCCACAGTGGAACTCCGGTCCGCTAATGATTAGCACTAGATTTTTACGTGCTGAGTTGCCAGACCTGACGCACAACCTTCAATGAAGGTACGCCCATTCACGCATGTCTCCACACAGAAGACGCTTTCGCTGAGAATCGAACAGGACAACGTCTGTGAGGCGACAATGGTACCGCAGCACCACCACCGCAGTTATCTCTTGTGAGGGTACTAGTTTTGATTTCTTTTTGTTGACTGTGTACCCTACGCATGTTAGAAATCTTTTCACAAACGCCAGATGTTGAAGAAGAATGTCCTTGTTCTCTGCTTGAATGAGACAGTCGTCCAAGTAAGGATATATTTGTATTCCTCTTTGTCTGCAGAATGCGATTACTGGTGCTAGGCACTTTGTAAAGACTCTGGGCGCAGTAGATAAGCCAAAGGGCAGTGCAGAGAATTGGAAATGCATTCAACCAGCCTTGAATCTAAGGTATCTTCTACATGATTCTTTGAATGGAACAGGCAGGTAATGCCTCTTTTACGTCCAAAGTCACAAGCCAAGTATTCTTGCCCAGCATGGGCAGAAGCTGCTGCAAAGTCAACATTTTGAATTTTGGAATATCCAGGAAAGTATTCAGAATAGATAGGTCCAGTATCGGCCATGAGGCCTTGTCCTTTCTGGGTACCAAGAACACTCGAGTAAAATCCTTGTCCCTGCTCTTGCTCTGGTACTTGTTGAATGACCCCCATGTCCATGAGGGATGAGACTTCTTTTTGTGCCTCTGCCCATTGATTTTTTGGCAGATCTGGCCAGCCGTTTGCCTTTGGCAGAGTATGGAAATGGAACTTGTAGCCTTGTGACACTATGTTTAGAACCTACTTGTCCTGGGTTATGAGGTGCCAATTTTGAGCAAAAAGTGCTAAATTTCTCCCTAAGGGTGCTGCCAGAAGATAAGTGCTTGGTGCAGGCAAGGGGAAGTCATTGGGACTGTTTTCTGTATGTTTGTGATCTATCTTCTCCAGCTTTGGAGGTAGAAGCACCCCATTGATTGGGCCTATAAGAACCTTGCGCCTGGGATCTGCCCCTTTGAGGTCTGTCTGGCACAGGAAAGACCAATTGTTTGTAGGCCAGTGTCTACTAAACCTAGGTGGCTGTACTTGTAAAAAATCTTTGACAGTTTGCATAGATTTAACTTTGTCTTCCATTTTCTTTAAGACCTCTTCTGCCTTAACACCAAACAAAGTAACATGCTGTAAAGGTGCATCTAGTAATTTAACTTTAACATGATCAGGCAGATTTTGTTCCTTTAACTAAGCATGCCTCCTAATTACAGAACCCGTAACTGCGGCCCTGCAGGAGGCCTCCTACGAATTAAAACCACATTGCAAAGTACGTTTTCCAACTTGTTCTGCTGCATACAATAAATCCTGCATTTCCTTGTTTTCTGCACATTCAGAATTTAACATTTTCTGTTTAAGCAATCCCATGACATGTTGCTGATACTTAAGCATATGAAATTGACAGTTTAAGGCCCTTATAGCCAAAGTTGCAGATGTGTAAACCTTTTTTCCCCTTGAATCTCTGTCAGATGGGGCTGTTTTTTTTGCAGTGGAAGCCTTAACTCCCTTTGGATACTGTGAAATAATTTCTGGATCAGCAGCAGGGTTTTTAAAAAGAAATTTGTGCGAGTCAGGAACCCTGTAATATCTGTCTGGCTTAACAGGAACTGGGAGTAAGGAGTCAGGGGTCAGACTAGACTCTGAAAACACATCTACAATGTCTAACACGTTGAATGGCTAGAGGCCTGTGCTGAGGTAGTAAAAGAAAATCCCTGAGCCTCTTTTTAGATTATGAAAAATCTTGGCTCTCCCGGTGGAAATGCTCTCTCGTGGTATGCAAGGTTTCCCCAAAGGAATAGTCCTCAGGAAGAGATGCTGAAGGTATAGATTCTTCAGCATCAGAATCCTCATAGGGGGGAAGAGAATATTCCTGATCAGAAGAGGAATCAGAAGAAATAGAAATCTGATCTGAAGATTCATAGTTAGTGTCTTGCCTAGGCCTCTTATCAGGAGCGGGATGGGAACCCCTGATCAAGGTAATCAAATCTTTGGCCATTTTGAGCATCTGTTTTTTGGGCATAGAAGCCTGTCCACGTGGCTCTTGAGTGTGTTTCCTTGCTTTAGAAGGTACTTTAGTCTTTGCCTTTGAAGCTGAAGTCGTTTTAATGTAAAGATGTTTAGGTCTGAATACACCCTCAGAAGCCGGTACCTGCTCAGCAGCTCCGGACCCATCTGAGGGATTAGCTTCCGAGGCTCCAATACCTTGAGTATCCAGCGGCATGGCCGACTCCACATGGGAGTCGGTAGCGGCCTGCACCTCTAAAGTAGCAGGCGTCAGGGGCTGTGAAAGCGCCTCACTGAGAACCGGTGAACCGGCGACTGGCTTAAGAGAAGCTTCGTCGGTTTTGGGCCTCGGTTTTTTTCTCTATCCTTTTCTTTGCGTTTTTTGTAAACTCCGGTAGTCTGATGGCTATCAGACGACATTTCAGGATAATTAAACCGGCGTCCAAAAAAGTTTAAAGCAAAATCATACAGACGCTTTATAGTGCGTTGGTTAAATCTAGCACAAAACCGACAACCAGTAACGCTGTGATCAGGGCCTAGGTAAGGAATACAGTAAGAATGAAAATCCTTATGAGGTATTTGCTTTCCACAAGAAATACAATTAACTTTTTCTGACATCAGTCTGGAGCAAGAAAAAAAGTTTCCCCAACGGAGTACTTAGCTTTATTGAAGACTTCGGATCTGAAACTCAAACACGAAAATCTCAGGAGTCGGCTGACCGGCACTTGCAAACTGATTCGGCTTCGGGCACCACGCGGCAAGAAAGACAGAAGAAAATGGAGTCGGCCGCTTCTTTTATACCCCTGACATCAGGGAAAGGGCGACATCGGCCGACGCAGGACCCAAGACTTTGGAATTCAGGCCGGCTGAGGGCAACCTGTCAGTAGGATTACCCAAACGTAATGACTGCAACAGTGAAACACGAAGAACATCCATGAAATCAACTTGAACCTCTTTCCCTCAAAAAGAATAGCTGTGTAAAATCTTAACATAACCATATATGTCCCTCCTCTTCCATGTTGCAGTATTCTTGTCGTGGATTTCCTGCTTTCAGACAACTCGTACATCAGCTCCTATACAAAAGCTTCAGCTTGGCTGTTGCAGCTATGTGGGACATCATACGTAGGGCCATAAACCAGGAACACTATATGTGTGACGTCTGCACTCACAATCCTCAGAACTTGAAGCTAAGCAGGCAAAGTAGATAGCCCAACAGGACAGGATGCCAAAGGTGACATGTATAAGGCCCTGGGTCTCTTCGGTAATGGACAGAGACATCAGGGAGCAGTAAGATTGGTAGAGTCAGTGAGGGGGGAATGGTGGGTGGGAAGGACTACTGCAACATGGAAGAGGAGGACACCTATGGTTAAGGTAAGATTTTACACAACTATTTTATGTCCTTCTGTTTCTATGTTGCAGTATTCTTGGTGTGGGAGAGTACCACAGTTTAGACTAATGAAAGGGTGGCGGATGCAGAAGAGGATTCCACAAAGACTTGTAGGATTGCCCTGGGAAATCCTGCACGTGCTTTGGAGATTTGGTCCAATTTGTAATGTTTGGTGAAGGTGTGGATAGTGGACCATGTAGTTGCTTCCATAATGGAAGCGGTGTCCATGCCTTTTTGGAAGGCCTTGGAAGTGGCCACTGCTCTTGTGGAGTTGTGCCTTAACCTCAACTGGAGGGGTTTTTCTGTGGTGTGAGTAGCAAAAACAGATTGCCTTTCTAATCCAGGATGCAATGGTCTGTTTGGTGACTGCCTTGCCCAATGCCCTGGGGTGGAAAGATACGAAGAGGAGTTTGGATTTCCTGATATCTTTAGTCTTGTCCAGGTAAAATCTCAGTTGCCTGTGGACATCTAAGGAGTGGAGTAGCCTCTCTCCATGGTTAGTGGGAGAGGGAAAAAATTAGGTAGGTGAATGGATTGATTTAGAAATAAGTCATTGACTACCTTGGGCATGAAGGAAGGGTTAGATCTCAGTGTGACCCTGTCCTTATGAAAAATGGTGTACGGTGAGCATGCCATTAAGGCTTGTAGCTCGGAAACCCTTCTGGCAGAGGTAATAGCCACTAACAGTACTGTTTTCCAAGTACAAAACTGTAGAGAGGCTGTATTAGCCAGTTCGAAGGGAGGCTGGGTGAGTTTTTCCAGGATGAAGTTCAAGTCCCATGGAAGAGGAATAGGCTTCTTAGGTGGCCTGATGTGCAAGACCCCTTTCAGGAAGAGTTTCACATGTAGCCTGGCTAACAAGGGAGGATCTAGAGGTAGGCAGGCTGATAATGCGGAGAGGTGCACTTTCACTGATGAAGACGAAAGTCCACCCTTTATAAGTTGAGACATATATAAGAGGACTAAGGGGTTGTCAGCCTCGTAAGGGTCCCTTTCCTGTTCCAGACACCACTGAGTAAATCTTTCTCATTTGCCAAGGTATGATTTACTAGTAGTGGGTTTCCTGGCCTCCCTCAGGAATGACAGCACGTCCTCTGAATAGTGGCATCTGAATGGCGTTAGTAATTTATCACCCACAGAGTCGGGGATAGCATTTGCAAGTTTGGGTGTAGGAGACTTCCTTTGTCTTGTGTCAGAAGGTCCACCTTGTGGGGTAACTTGCAGTGATTGCCCTTGGCTAAATTATATACAAGGGGGAACCAGTGCTGCCTTGGCCAGTAGGGAGTCACTAGCAAGAGTTTTGGTTTGTCCTTCCTGATTTTCAGAAGGATTTTCTAAATCAAAGGGAAGGGGGGAGGTGTACAGGAACTTCCCTTCCCAGGTCAAACTGAAGACGTCTACTCTCCAGGCCTGGGGGGTGTAAGTCTTTGTGCAGGTCTGCAGCTGCCTGTTCTGGGGGGAGGCAAATAGGTCCATTTGTGGAGTGCCCCACCAGTGGACTATGCCTAGGAAGACCGTCCTGTCCAGAATCCATTTGTGTTGTGGAGGGGATGTTCTGCTCAGGAGGTCTGTTTGCTTGGTTGTCCTGCGAAGGGACATAACTGGCTTGCAGGGATATGTTGTGCTGGGATTCTAGGTCAAAAATTAGTAGGGCTAGCCTGCACAATTGGTATGCCTTGGTATCTCCCTGTTTGTAGATGTACCACATAACAGTGGTATTGTCCATCACTATCAGAAGAGGACCTGGTAGCAGTAGGGATAGGAAGGTCTTGCAGAGCTAGAACTGCTGTAATCTCCTTTACATTTATGTGTTTGGTTATCATGGGAGGTTGCCACTGGGCTTGGACTCTGTAAGAGTGCAAGATGGCTCACCAACCGGAGTCTGCAGCATGTATGAAAAATTTGCGTGGACTGAGGGGGCTGCGGTGGAAGCCCTGGGTTTAGTTGTACTTGTTGGATCCACCAAATGATTTCCTTATTTAAACAGGGAAGAAGGGGGACAACTTGTTCCAAGTGATTCTGGTGCTGTGACCAGATATTTTTGAGGTACCATTGCAGTTTTTGCATATGCATTCTGGCCAATGGTAGCATGGGAATGGTTGCTGCCATCAATCCCAGGAGTCAAAGGAAGTGCCTTGCAGTGACTGTCTAGGAGAACAAGACTTCCTGGAAATGGGAAGTTAGAGATAGAACCTTGTCCTGTGGGAAAAGGCTTTAATTCGTTCTGTATTGATTCTACAGCCTAGGAATATCTTGTCCTTGTCTAGGTTCAGGGAGGACTTCTTGAGGTTTGGGGTGAACCCTAGACTTTCTATAAGTGACACAGTGAAGTGTAGATGCCTTAAGAGGGAATCTTTGGACTGTGCAAGGATAAGGATGTCGTACAGACATGGGTAAATCTGGATTCCTTGGATCCTGCAGAAAGCAATGGCTGGAGCTAGGCACTTTGTAAACACTCTTGGGGCAGTGGATAAACCAAAGGGCAAGGCCGTAAATTGAAGTGCGAGGATGGGCCAGAGAAACACAGAAAACGCCTGTGTGAGGCCTTGATGGGAATGTGCAAGTAAGCATCTTTTAGGTCCAAGGTGACCATGAAAGCATTTGAGGGTATGAGGGGTACGAGAGTGGGAAGTGACAGCATTTTGAAGGTGGGTACCTGCAGATACAGGTTTAGGAAGGAGAGATTCAAAATTGGTCTCCAGGAACCGTCCTTTCGACAGACCAGGAACAGACGGGAGCAGAATCCCTTTCCTTCTTGTCCTGTGGGAACAGGCTCAATTGTGCCTTGTTGTTGCAGGTCTGACAGAATTTGTGGAAGGAGATGGCATTGTTTTTTTGGGGAAATGGAATGCCCTTTGCAGGGGGGAATTTGTTTCCAGGATATAAAGTACCCTTTTTGAATAATGGTTAATACCCATTGGTTTGTAGTGATTTTTGCCAGAAGGGAAGACAAGCTGAGAGGGGCAGATGGGCAAGGCAGTCACGCATTATTAGGACCTCCACTGTCCTGAAAGGGTTATCTAGGCTGAGGAGGAGGGGCAGTAGGCCTGGATGAGGAAAGTCTTCTAGTTCCTCTTCTGGGCCTGGAGGAGGAGGCAGCAGAATGCGGGTTATGCCTAACAAAGATAGTCTTAGCTGGGTACTTCCTATAAAATTTGGGTATAGGGGATACCAGGAGATGTTTTATATCCTGTAATTCTTTGCTTTTTTCTTGCAGATTCTTAAAAAGGTCTGCAGATTGCTTTCCAAAGAGGAAGTTGTGATGCAGGGGGGCGTCCAAGATTTTGGACGAAGTCCTCTGGCAGATTCTGTAGTCTAAGCCAGGAATATCTCCGAAAGACGGATGCTGATGCTGCAGAGCGAGCAGAAGCTTCGGCAGCATCGTAGCTTCATCTTATGAAATGTCTAGTCACTTGTAGGGCTAAGGACAACTTGGAGGAGATATCCATCTTAATTGGACTGTCAGGAATTGAAGCCAGCATAGAGATGGCTTGGGATACTAAGTCCAGGGCATACTTGGTCATGTGTTTGATAGTTAATGGCTCTGAAAGCCAAGGTGGAGGAAGTACATACCTTCTTGCCTATCGTATCCAAGGATTTGATTTGCTGTCTTTATCCGTGGGCAATAGGGAGGCAGAAGGTAACAACCTACACTGTTTATCAGGGGCAGTGACAATCACTGCTGGGTCTGCTAAGGGTGGCTTTATGAGAAATTTTTGTTTGTCTGGCACCTTGTAGAAGCGGTCTGGGCGCTTAGGTGCAGGAGGTTGAGAGTCAGGTGCTCTAAAGGCTGCAATAAAGGCATCCAAGTATGCCGGAAGAACAGTGGGTACAGCTGTACGGGAGGGAGACTCCACTTGCAGCAGTTCAAAGTATCTTTTTTGGGTTTCTGTCATTTGAGAAGTATCCCATTTGAAATAGTCTTTCACTTTGGTGATGGTTTCACCAAATGTGATGTCTTCAAGGTGGAGAATCACCTTCCACAGAATCCTCATCAGGAGGATAATATTCCTTGGGAGAAGCAATCTGGGATGCACAAGATATGGATTAATCCGAGGATGAGTAGGAAGATTCATGTTCTTCATCCTCAAGGAGGGGAGCCATGGGGATGGAAGAAGCAGAGGGAGGCCTAGGGCTTAGCAGATGCAATGTAATTGTGGGTGAGGCAGAAGGCCTAAGGGCCATAAATGCCTGCATAAGAGAAGAGATGAAGGCCTCCCAGTCTGGAGGGGCTTCAGAAGCAGGCATAGTGTGTTTTCTTTTCTGCTTCTTTTTGGCTGGAGTGGCCTTCGGAGTCGGTCTAGAGCCGGGTTTGGCAGCGGCTGCATCCAAGGTCTGGATCCCGGTCGAAGGAACCACCAAATCTGGTTCCTCCTCTACATCGACAGGCGTCGGTGTTTGAGAAAGCTCTGTGGATGTGCCGGTCGTCGGCTGTGCAGCAGCCTCTGCGAGGGAGGTCGATGGAGCCGACAGATCTGCTGAGCGCTCCTCAACTCCTACATCGGCAGTTGGCGGGACATCCGGGTGCAAAGCGGCAGGCGATGAAGGCCTAGGCATCTTGGCCGCCTTATGCGGAGGTTATTGGGTGGCCTCCAAAGCGGGATCCATCCTGACAGCCAGCCGTTTGAGGCGTTGTTTTTTTATGTAAAGGTTTAGAGCTGCAAGATGACTATGTAAGGTCTTAGGCACAAAAGATTTACAAATAGGGCAGGCATTATGGTCGTGTTCCCGGCCTAAGCAGAAAACGCATTTGTCATGGGTGTCCTTATGGGGAATTTGGCGCTCGCACTGGCACTTTCCCTTTTTCCCTGACATCAGCTGAAAGCTACAACAACCAAGACTAAGCAATGGGAAAGATTGGTAAAATATTAGAAATACAAAAAACTCAATGGGTTACTAATCTATAGTCGATCCAACATCTGGAGAGCAATCGTACGATGTGAAGTCATCTGCGGCGGAAAAGTCCTGAGGATTGTGCGCGCAGACGTCAACCACAGGGTTCCTAGTTTATGGCCCTACGTAGGACGTCACACGCAACTGCAACAGCCAAGATGAAGCTTTTGTATAGGAGCTGACATACGAGTCGTCTGAAGGCAGGAAATCCCACACCAAGAATAATGCAACATAGGAATAAAAGGACATCTGTCTATTTAAAGGTGGAGCCATTATCCTGTCTGGTATCCTAGGTACGGGTTCTACAGACTACCTCCACGCCTGCCAAGAGATCATATCAATGAGCTCAATGGCAGGTGGAGTAAAGTACAGTTGTGTACATTTACCATAAAATGTAGATGTTCAAGTGTATTCACTGTTGCAGTCATTACATTTGGGTAATCCTGCTGGCAGGTTGCCCTCAGCCGGCCTGAATTGCAAAGTCTTGGGTCCTGCGTCGGCTGCTGTCGCCCCTTCCCTGATGTCAGGTCGTCAGGGGTATAAAAGAAGCAGCCGACGCCATTTTCTTCAGTTTTTCTTGCCCCAGATGCCAGGTGCCCCCAAAAAGGGTAGGCAAACTTTATGTATATATACAGAAAGACACCAATATAAATTTTACCTTCATCTATAAGCAAATACACCACATACGTAGTATAAACCAAAGAAGGAAAGATAAGATTCAAAGGAAAAAAGGGGGAAGGCGGGTGGGTAACCTGGACTGCAACAGTGAATACACTCGAACATCTACATTTATGTTAAGTGTACACAACTGTAATATGTTCTTCATGTTTCACTGTAGCAGTCATTACATTTGGGTAGAGTCCCAAAGCTATGGTTGGGAGACTGGAACTAGACAGCAGTAGGAGCGGCTATGAGGCCCTGCAGAACTGCAGTGGCAAAGCCTGCCCTGGATTTAGTGTAGAGTGGCAGATGATAATGCTTTGTAAAGGTGTGCACTGAACTCCAAGTAGCCGCCTCTAAAATGTCTCTGGTTGGTACTTCCCTGAGAAACGCTGCTGAGGTGGCTGCAGCTCTGGTGGAATGAGGCCTAATGCCCTTAGGCACTGGGTTGTCATAGTGTAAGTAGCAGAAACGAATGCAGTGGCCTAACCACTTAGAAATAGTCTGCTTTGAGATAGGCTTTACTTGTGATCCTGCAGCATATGCCACTAGTAATTGCTCTGTCTTCCTAAAAGCTTTGGTTCTGTCCAAGTAGAATCTAAGCTGTGTACGTCCAAAGAAAGTAAAATTCTCTCCCCCTTGTTCTGTGGATTTGGGTAAAAGGTTGGCACGTGGATGGCTTGGTTAAGAGCCACACTGGACACTACTTTAGGCATAAATGTGTTTATCCTCAGGGAGACCCTGTCTGGATGAAAAATGATGAAAGGTTCCACAGCCATGAGCGCCTGTAGCTCTGAAACTCGTCTTACAGAAGTAACTGCTAAGAGCAGAGCTGTTTTCCAAGATAAAAACTTCATATCAGCAGTAGCAGCTGGCTCAAAAGGAGGCAGGGTGAGCTTTTCCAAGACATAGTTGAGGTCCCATGCAGGTACTGGTAGACTTCTTGGGGGCCCTTAAACTTTTGGCCCCTCTGAGACACTGTCTTAATAAAGGGTGAGAAAAGAGTGGTGGCTCTGTATTGTAATGAGCCAAAATGGCAGAGGCATGAATTTTAATTGATGAAAAAGATAGGCCTTTGTCCAGCATCTCAGTTAAGTATTGCAAAATCTGAGGAATATTTGGTATTGCTGTATCAGTTCCTTGTGCCTGGTTCCAGGCACAGAATCTCTTCCATTTTCCAGCATAAGACTTTCTAGTACTAGGCCTTCTGGATTCCAGAATGCCATCCATCACAGCTTTACTGAGTGGTGTTTTTTGTATGACTACATTATCCGCCATGCTGCCAAGTTTAACGTCTTGAGTAGGCTGTGCATGATCTGATTGTTTCGCTGGGACAGTAGTAGAGATATTTGAGGTAAGGTCCAAGCTGGGTATAGAGATAAGTTCTGTAGTATTGGATACCAGTACTGGTGTGGCCAGTCTGGGGCAAACAGCATCATCATTAGCTTCTCCTGTCTGACCTTCAGGAGCACCTTGGGGAGGAGAGGCAGTGGAGGAAAGGCATATACTGATAGGTTTTTCCAGCTGAAAAATAGGGTGTCGACTTTCCATGCTTGTCTGTGATAAGTCCTTGTGCAGAATCTTTTTAGTTGGTAATTGAGAGGTGAGGCAAATAGATCTATGTCCGGGCATTCCCATTTCCTTATATCATGCCGAAGACTTGTGGATCCAGCTTCCACTCGTGGGGATCCATGAGGTTTCTGCTTAGTTTGTCTGCCAGATTATTTTCCTTTCCTGGCAGGAATTCTGCCTGCAGATGTACTTGGTAAGTCAAAGCTGTGTCCCACAGGGTCATGGCTAATCTGCAAAGGTGGTAAGAATGTGTGCCTCCCTGCTTGTTTAAATACAAGACCATGGTGTTGTCTGTCTTTATCAGTAGTTGTCCCGGATGAAGTAGGTTCTTGAAGGCTGTCAGGGCATTTTGAACAGCAAACATCTCTTTTTGATTGATATGTAGATGCATTTGGTTTGAGGACCATGTGCCCTGAATGCATCTTCCTGCCATGTGGGCTCCCCAGGCATAGTCTGATGCATCCGTTGTTCGTGTCTGCCTGGCTGGAGGTAATGTGAATGGCTGTCCCTTGTTCTGGTGACAATCCTTTGCCCACCATCGAAACTCCTGTTGCAGGCAGGGAATGAGAGTAATGACTGTTTCCAGGCTGTGGCAATGTTGAGTCCAAACACTTTTTAGGTACCACTGAAGTTTCCTCATATGCAGTCTTGCATATGGAATTAGTAGGATGCAGGATGCCATGAAGCCCAAAGCCGGCAGAATTTTTCTTGCAGATAAAGTACAGTTGTGTACCTACCATAAATGTACATGTTCGAGTGTATTCACTGCTGCAGTCATTACAATTGGGTTATTCTGCTGGCAGGCTACCCGCAGTCGGCCTGAATTCCAAAGTCTAGGTCCGGCGTCGGTTGCTGTCACCTCCTTCCTGACGGCAGTGCGCCAGGGGTATAAAAGATGCAGCCGACGCCATTTTCTTCAGGTTTTTTTTGCCCCAGATGTCAGGTGCCCCTAAAATGGTAGGCTAAATTATGGCAATAAGCATGCATGCAGAAAAAAAAACTTTTCCTTCACCTACAAACAAATACACCACATAGGTAGTATAGAATAGACAAGTACAGATAAGTCACAGCAAAGGAAAAGGGGGATGGTGGGAGGGTAACCTGGACTGCAACAGTGAATACACTCTAACATCTACATTTATGGTAGGTACACAACTGTACTATGTTCATCGTGTTTCACTGTTGAAGTCATTACAATTGGGTTGAATCCCAAAGCTAAGGTTGGGAGGCTGGTGCTAAATAGGATTAGGAGAGGCTATGACACCCTGCAGAACTGCAGTGGCAAATCCTGCCCTGGATTTAGAGTAGAGAGGTAAGTGATAGTGCTTTGTAAAAGTATGCACTGAACTCCAAGTTGCAGCCTCTAAGATGTCTTTGGTTGATACTCCTCTAAGGAAGGCTGCAGAAGTGGCTGTTGTTCTGGTTGAATGTGGCCTAATGCCCTTAGGCACTGATTTGCCATGCTGTGAATAGCATAAACGAATGCAGTGGCCTATCCACTTTGAAATAGTCTGCTTTGAGATAGGCTTTCCTTGTGATCCTGCAGCATATGCCACTAGAAGTTGTTCAGTCTTTCTGAAAGCTGTGGTTCTGTCCATGTAGAAGCGTAGCTGCCTGTGAATGTCCAAAGAATGCAGAATTCTCTCATCCTTATTCTGTGGGTTTGGATAAAAGGTAGGCAAATAAATTGTTTGGTTAAGGGCCACACCGGACACTACACCTTAGGCATAAATGTAGGGTTTGTCCACAGAAAAACCCTGTCAGGATGGAAAATGATAAAAGGTTACACAGCCATGAGTGCCTGTAACTCAGACTAGTCTAGCAGAGGTTACTGCTAGGAGCCAGAGCTGTTTTCCAGGATAGGAATTTTATATCAGCTGCAGAGGCTGGTTCCAATGGAGGCAGTGTGAGTTTTTCCAAGACATAGTTGAGGGTCCCATGCAGGTATTGGTGCTCTCCTTGGAGGTCTTATGTTTTTGGCCCCTGTGAGGTACTGCCTCAGTAATGGAGGAGAAAAAATACGTGGTTCTGTATTGTAATGAGCTGAAATGGCAGAGGCATGAATTTTAATTGATGAAAAGGTTCCAAGCACGGAATCTCTTCCATTTTTCTGCATAAGATTTCCAGGTGCTAGGCCTCCTGGCCTCCAAAATAACATCCATCACTGCTTTAGAGAGAGGTGCGCCTTGACTGGCTACATTATCTGCCATGCTGCCAGGTTTAGGGTCCCTGAGTTGGCTGTGCAGTATCCGACTGTCTTGTTGAGTCAATAAGTGAGGAATTTGAGGTAATGTCCAAGCTGGGCATTGAGACAAGCTCTTTAGGATTGGGTAACAGTGCTGGCGGGGCCAGTCTGGGGCAATCAGTATCATTTTTGGTTTCTCTTGTCTGACCTTGAGGAGTACCTTGGGGAGGAGAGGCAGAGAAGGAAAGGCATATACTGTTAAGTCTTTCCAGCTGAAAGATAGAGCATCCACTTTCCATGCTTGCTTGTGATAAGTCCTTGTGCAGAATTTCTGTAGTTGGTAGTTGTGAGGGGAGGCAAACGGGTCTATGTCCGCGCACCCCAGTTCCTTGTTATCATGCTAAAGAATTGTGGATCCAATTTCCACTCGTGGGGATCCATTAGGTTTCTGCTTAGATCGTCTGCCAGAGCATTTGTCCTTCCTGGCAGGAATTGTGCTTACAGATGTACTTGGTAAGTCAATGATGTGTCCCACAAGTTCATGGCTAGCCTGCAGAGGGGGTAGGAATGTGTGCCTCCCTACTTGTTTATGTACCACATGACTGTAGTATTGTCCATTCTTATCAGTAGTTGTCCTGGATGAAGTACATCCTTGAAGGCTGTCAGGGCATTCTGAACAGCTAGCATCTCTTTTTGATTGATATGTAGCTGCATTTGACTTGCGTACCATGTGCCCTGAATACATCTTGCCATATGGGCCCCCCAGGCATAATCTGATGCATCTGCTGTCAATGTCCGTCTGGCTGTGGGTAAGGTGAATGGCTGTCCCGTGTTGTGGTAACAGGCTTTTGCCCACCATTGAAACACCTGTTGCAGGCAGGGAATGAGGGTAATTATTGTTTCCAGGCTGTGGCAATGTTGAGTCCAAACACTTTTTAGATACCATTGAGGTTTCCTCATATGCAGTCTTGCATATGGAATTAGCAGAATGCAGGATGCCACAAAGCCCAAAGCCTGCAGAATTTTTCTTGCAGATAACTGGGTCTTTGTTGCCAACATTTTGAAATAAGTAGCCAGTTGTCTGTGTTTGTCTGGCGTGAGATAAGCCATCTGGGCAGTTGTATTTAAGCTTGCACCCAGGAATATTATCTCTTGAGAGGGTACTAGTTTTGATTTCTTTTCATTTACTGTGTATCCTAGACCTGAGTAATCTTTTTACAAATGCCAGATGCTGTAGTAGAATGTCCTTGTTCTTTGCTTGAACAAGGCAGTCGTCCAAGTAAGGATATATTTGTATTCCTCTTTGTCTGCAAAATGCAATCACTGGTGCCAGGCATTTTGTGAAGACCCTGGGTGCAGTAGATAAGCCAAAGGGCAGTGCAGAGAATTGGTAGTGCACTGAGCCAGCTATAAATCTGAGGTATCTTCTGCATGATTGTCTGATTGAGACATGCAGGTATGCCTCTTTTAGGTCTAAAGTAACAAGCCAAGCCCTCTTGCCCAGCATGGGCAGAAGCTGCTGCAGAGTTAACATTTTGAATTTTGGAATATCCAGGAATGTGTTTAGGATAGACAGGTCCAGTATTCGTCTCCAGGCTTTGTCCTTTCTGGGCACCAAGAATAGCCTTGAGTAGAATCCTAGTCCCTGCTCTTGCTGTGGTACTAGCTGAATAGCTCTCATGTCCATGAGGGATGAACCTTGTTTTTGTGCCTCTGCCCATTGATTGCGTGGCAGGTCTGGCATACCGTTTGGCCTTAGCAGGGTGTGAAAGTGGAACCTGTAGCCTTCTCATACGATATTTAGGACCCATTTGTCCTGGGTGATCATGTGCCAATTTTGTGACTAAAGTGCTAGTTTTCCCCCCACAGGGGCTGCCAGAAGATACGTGCTTGGTGCTGGCAGGGGAAAGTTATTGAGACTGTTTCCTGTATGGCTGTGATTTCTCCTCTCCGCTTTTGGAGGTAGAAGCACCCCATTGTTTAGGCCTGTATGAGCCTTGGGGCTGGGATCTGCCTCTGGGGCGTCTGTATCTGCCTCTTTGTGGCCTGTCTGACACTGGAAAGGACAAACTCTTTGTAAGCCAGTTCCTGTTAAATCTGGGAGGCTGTACCTGCAAGGAATCCTTGACTGTTTGCATAGATTTAGCTTTGTTCTCTATTTTCTTCAACACCTCTTCTACTTTAACACCAAACAAAGTATCATGCTGTAATGGAGCATTTAATAGTTTTGCTTTAACATGATCAGGCAGTTTCTGTTCTTTTAACCAAGCATGCATCCTAATGACAGAACCTGTAACAGCGGCCCTGCAGGAGGCCTCTAGAGAATCAAAACCACATTGCAAAGTATGCTTTCCCACTTGTTCACCTGCATGCAATAAATCCTGCATTTCTTTGTTTAATGCACATTCTGAATTTGCTGACATTTTCTGTTGAAGCAGTGACATAAGATATTGCTGATATTTAAGCATATGAAATTGGCAATTTAAAGCTCTTACAGCCAAGGTAGCAGAAGTATAAATCTTTTTCCCCCATCTGTCCAGGGCCCTAGAATCCCTATCAGAGGGGATAGGGTTTTTTGCAGTGGAAGCCTTGACCCCTTTCAGGACCCTGGGTCAGCAGCAGGGTTTTTATAAAGAAATTTATGTGAATCAGGAACCCTGTAGCATCTGTCTGGCTTAACAGGAGCTGGTGGTAAAGAGTCTAGAGATAGATTGGACTCTGAAAATACATAATTTACAATGTCTAAAACAGGTGGGATAGCAAGGGGCCTGTGCTGAGGTAATAAAAGGAAGTCTCTGAGCCTTTTCTTGGATTCTGAGTAATCTTGGCTCTTCTAGTGGAAATGCTCCCTCATAGTAAGCAGTCTCTCCCCAAAAGAATAATCCTCAGGAGGAGAGGCTGAAGGGATAGATTCATCAGCATCAGAATCCTCATAGGGAGGAAGAGAATATTCCTGTTCAGAAGAGGAATCGTAAACCTGATCTGAATATTCATATTCTATCTTTTGCCTAGGCCTCTTATCAGGAGGAGTATGGGAACCCCTGATCCAAGTAATTAGGTCTTCGGCCATTTTAAGCATCTGTTTTTTTAGGCATGGTGGCCTGTCCAGGAGAATGCTGTACTTGTTTCTTTGTCTTTGCCTTTGAAGCTGAAGTAGGTTTCACAAATAAAGTACAGTTTTGTACCTACCATAAATGTAGATGTTCGAGTGTTCACCCTGCTGCAGTCATCACACTTGGGTTATCCTGTCATCAGGCGGTCCCGCAGTCGGCCGGAATTCCAAAGTCTTGGTCCGATGTCGGTTGCTGTCGCCTCATCCCTGACGTCAGTGCGCCAGGGGTATATATATTGGAACCGACGCCATTTTCTTCAGTTTTTCTTGCCCCAGATGTCAGGTGCCCCCAAAAGGGTGATCAGAATTAGTACCAAATGGTGTGAACACTGCAAAAACACAAAATCCCTTCAGCTATAAGCAAATACATCAGTAAGGCATAGCAGAGATTTAGCCAGTAGATCAGAAAGGATGGAGAGAGGGTAACCTGGACTGCAGCAGGGTGAACACTCGAACATCTACATTTATGGTAGGTACAAAACTGTACTATGTTCATCGTGTTACCCTGCTGCAGTCATCACACTTGGGTTGAATCCCAAAGCTAAGGTAGGGGGGAGGTATCATAGAGGGTTAGTGGAGGCAATAAGGCCCTGCAGAACTGCAGTGGCGAAGCCCGCCCTGGACTTAGAGTAAAGAGGTAAGTGATAGTGTTTGGTGAAGGTGTGTACAGAACTCCAAGTTGCAGCTTCTAAAATTTCCTTGGCAAGAACCCCCCTGAGAAAGGCTGTAGAGTTAGCTGTTGCCTTGGTAGAGTGGGGTCTAATGGTAGGAGGAACTGGTTTCCCATGATGGGTATAACAGAACCGTATGCAATGACCTATCCAGTTAGAAATGGTTTTCTTGGATAGAGCCCTCCCTTGAGAAGCTGTAACATAGGATACAAAGAGCTGGTCAGTTTTTCTGAAAGCCTTAGTTTTATCCAAGTAGTAACGAAGCTGCCTGTGAATGTCCAAGGAATGCAGGAGTCTCTCACCTTTGTTCTGTGGATTGGGGAAGAAAGTGGGTAGGTGTATGGTTTGATTTAAAGCTACACTGGAAACCACCTTAGGCATAAAGGAAGGATTACTTCATAGAGAAACTCTGTCTTGATGAAAAATGAGGAAAGGTTCCACTGCCATTAGTGCCTGTAGTTCTGAGACTCTCCTAGCTGAAGTTATTGCCAGGAGCAGGGCAGTCTTCCAAGATAGGAACTGAAGGTCTGCAGAGAAAGCTGGTTCAAAGGGAGGTAACATTAGTTTTTCCAGAGCAAAGATGAGGTCCCATGTTGGTGTAGGAGCTCTTCTAGGTGGTCTAATGTTTTTTGCCCCTCTGAGGAACTGCCTTAGAAGAGGATTTGAAAATAAAGGTGGATTTGTGTCATAGTGAGCTGAAATAGCTGAAGCATGGATTTTAATTGAGGAAAAGGAAAGTCCTTTGTGCAACATCTCAGCTAAATACTGCAGAATGTGAGGCATGTGAGGCTGAGTTGTGTCTTGGCCTTTAGCTTGGTTCCAGGCACAAAACCTTTTCCATTTGTCCGAGTAAGCCTTCCTGGTGCTTGGCCTCCTGGCTTCTAGAATAACATCCATAACTGCTTGTGAAAGAGGAGCTGGTTGGATGTTTAATAGATTTGCCATGCAGCCAGATTTAAAGTTATGAGCTGGCTGTGTAGAATCTGTTTCTTTTGTTGCGTGAGCAAATGGGGTATTTGAGGCAATATCCATGGTGGGCTGTGAGCCATATTCTTCAATAGCGTGTACCAGTGCTGGCGTGGCCAGTGTGGGGCTATGAGAATCAGTCGTGGTTTCTCCTTTTTGACTTTCAAAAGAACCTTTGTGAGGAGAGGTAATGGAGGAAAGGTATATGCTGCCAGGTTTTTCCAATTGAAGGAGAGAGCGTCCACTTTCCAAGCTTGATGGTGGAATGTCCTTGTACAAAATTTTGTCAGATGGTAGTTTTGAGGACTGGCAAACAGGTCTATATTTGGAAGGTCCCATTTTTGAGTTATCATTGTAAATATTTGTGGGTCTAGTTTCCACTCGTGGGGATCTTTGATGTTTCTGCTTAGGTCATCTGCCAATGTGTTTTTCTGTCCTGGCAGGAATTGAGCTTGTAACTGGAATTGGTAGGCCAGAGCTGTGTTCCATAAAATCATTGCTTGCCTGCAAAGAGGGTAGGAATGTGTGCCCCCTTGTTTGTTTATGTTCCACATTACTGTAGTGTTGTCCGTCTTTATTGCAAGTTGTCCTGGATGTAGTAGATCCTTGAAGGCAGTCAGAGCTTTCTGTACAGCTAGCATCTCTTTCTGATTTATGTGCAGTTTTCTTTGTTCTGCAGTTCATAGACCTTGAATGCATTGTCCTGCCATGTGTGCCCCCCAGGCATAGTCTGAAGCATCTGTTGTGACAGTTTGCCTGGTTGGGGGCAAGGTGAAAGGCTGACCCTTGTTGAGGTGACATGCCTGTGACCACCATAGAAATTCCTGCTGAAGGCAGGGAATGAGAGATATCATTCTGTCCAAGCTGTGGCTGTGTTGAGACCATACGCTTTTTAGGTACCACTGTAATTTCCTCATATGCAGTTTTGCAAATGGTATTATTAGTATGCAAGATGCCATGAAGCACAAAGCCTGCAGAATTTTTCTTGCACTTAATTGGGTCTTTGTTGCCATTGTCTTGAAAAATTGAGTCAGTTGTAGTTGCTTGTCTGGTGTAAGATAAGCCTTCTGGGCTGTTGTGTCCAAGCTGGCACCCAGGAATGTCATTTTTTGTGAGGGTACTAGTTTTGACTTCTTTTCGTTTACTGTGTACCCCAGACAATTTAGTAGATGCTTCACAAAGGCCAGATGATGTAAGAGAATGTCTTTGCTTTCTGCTTGGATGAGGCAGTCGTCCAGGTATGGATATATTTGAATTCCTCTTTGTCTGCAGTATGCAATTACTGGTGCCAGGCATTTTGTGAAAACTCTGGGCACAGTAGATAAGCCAAAGGGCAGTGCACAGAATTGATAATGGGTTGAACCTGCAATGAAACGGAGGTATCTTCTGCAACTTTGTCTGATAGGGACATGCAGGTATGCCTCCTTGAAGTCCAACGTTACTAGCCAATGCTTCCTTGCCCAACATGGGAAGTAGCTGCTGTAGTGTTAGCATCTTGAATTTGGGAACTTGTAAGTAAGTGTTTAGAATTGAAAGGTCCAGAATTGGTCTCCAAGCATTGTCCTTTCTGGGTACTAGAAAGAGCCTTGAGTAAAATCCTTGGCCTTGCTCTCGAGTCGGTACCAGTTGAATGGCTCTCATGCCCATGAGAGCTGTAATTTGCTTTTGTGCCTCTGCCCATTGATTTTGTGGCAGGTTTGGCATTCCTCTTTTCATTGGCAAGGTGTGAAAGTGGAATCTGTATCCTCGTAAAATTATGTCTAGGACCCATTTGTCCTTTGTGACCATGTGCCAGTTGTCTGCAAAAAGTGTGAGTGTTCCCCCCAAGGGGACTGTCAAAAGAGTATTGCTTGGCCAGCTGAGGTGCAAGTCACTGAGTTTGCCTTCTGGTGGGTTGAGACCTGTCTTCTCCTCCCTTCTGTGTTGTAGTGCCCCATTGGCGAGGTTTATACTGGGCTTGTGGTTGTCCTCTGCCCCTTGGGCGCCTGTATTTACCCCCACTGAGGTCTGTCAGTGGCTGGAAAGGACCAATTTTTTGTTGGCCAGTTTCTGCTGAAGCGAGGGGGTTGTACTTGTAGGAAATCTTTGACTGTCTGCATTGATTTTGCCTTATCTTCCATTTTCTTTAAAACTTCTTCTGCTTTAACTCCAAAAAGAACATCCTGCTGTAAGGGAGCATCTAGTAGTTTTGCTTTAATATGATCAGGCAGACTTTGTTCCTTTAACCAAGCATGCCTACGTATAACCGATCCAGTGACAGCTGCTCTGCAGGAGGCCTCCAAAGAATCAAACCCACATTGTAAGGTATGTTTGCCCACCTGCTCAGTGGCGTGCAACAAATCCTGTACTTCTTTTAATTCAGATTGTTGGGGGAGAGAGGTTATCTTTTGTTTTAACTGAGAGATTAGAAATTGCTGATATTTAAGCATATGAAATTGACAATTTAGTGCCCTCATAGCTAATGTGGCTGAGGTGTAAACCTTTTTCCCCCACCTGTCTAGTGCTCTGGAATCCCTCTCAGAAGGTACTGGGTTTTTAGCCATAGAAGCCTTAGCCCCCTTGGGACCCTGGGAGATAGTCTCTGGGTCAGCTACTGGGCTTTTGTAAAGATATTTGTGGGAATCAGGAACTCTGTAGTATCTGTCAGGCTTAGCCGGAGCAGGAGGAAGAGAGTCTGGGTTGAAACTGGATTCTAAATAGACATCATCCACAATGTCCAAAACAGGTGGGATGGCTAGAGGTCTGTGTTGGGGGAGTAAAAGAAACTCTCTGAGCCTTTTCTTGGAATCAGAGTAGTCCTGACCTTCCCAGTGAAAATGTTCCTCATAGTGTGTAAAGTTTCCCCAAAGGAGTAGTCCTCAGGAGGGGAAGCTGAGGGAATAGAGTCCTCAGCATCAGAATCTTCATAATGAGAGAAGGAATAGTCTTGGTCCTCGGAGGAATCCGAAGAAATAGACAGTTGCTCAGAGGAAGCAGAATCTTCCTCTTGTCTAGGCCTTTTGTCAGGAGGGGGCTGTGAACCCCTGATAAGAGAAATCAAATCTTCAGCCATTTTGAGCATCTGTTTCTTAGGCATAGGGCCTTGAATAGGAGACTGAAGTGCAGTCTTTTTAGAATTAGGAGTCGTCTTCGACTTAGAAAACGTTTTAAATGTGAGAGTAGTCGGTCTGAAAACGCCTTCAGAAACCGATGGCGTTTCAGTAGCACCATCTTTAGAAGGTAAATCGTCGGAAGGGCCTGAAGTAAAAGGCTGCGTCGGCCTAGTACATTCCGTCAAAATATCCGTAGCGGTCTCGGGTTCCGGATCTGCGGTAGTCAGGGGCTGCGTCGGAGCCTCACTGAGAACCGGATCAACAGAGGCCTTGGATCTGGCTTAGGCCTGGGCTGTCAGTCCTTATCCCTGCGTTTTTTATGCACGCCGGTAGTCGGTAGCTCCGACGGCATGTTACAGTTACATTTTCTACCAAAACACTGCTGTGTGAAATTAAATCGTCTTTTAATAGTACGCTTATTAAACCTAGCACAAAACCGACAAGAAGTGACGTCGTGATCAGGGCCTAGGCAAGGTATGCAGTAAGAATGAAAATCCTTATGAGGTATTTGCTTCCCACAAGAAATGCAATTGTTAACTTTTTCTGACATCGGTCTGAGGCATGAAAAGTTTCCCCAACAGGGTACTTAGCTTTATAGAAGACTTCGGTCTGAAATTCGAATTCGACAATTTCAGGAGTCGGCCAACCGGCACTTGCGAACTGCTTCTGCTTTGGGCACCGCACGGCAAGAAAGACTGAGGAAAATGGCGTTGGTTGCAATATATATACCCCTGGCGCACTGGCGTCAGTGATGAGGCGACAGCAACCGACGTCAGACCAAGACTTTAGAATTCCGGCCGACTGCGGGACCGCCTAACAACAGGATAACCCAAGTGTGATGACTGCAGCAGGGTAACACGATGAACATCTGTGTAGGCCTGAAAACACCCTCAGAAGTCGATGCCTGCTCAGCGGCTCCGGACCCATCTGAGGGAATAGTTTCCGAGTGTCCAATACCTTGAGTTTCCAGTGGCCTAGTTAGCACCACGTGGGAGTCGGAAGCGGCCTGTGGCTCTGATGTAGTGGGCGTCAGGGGCTGCAAAAGCACCTCACTGAGAACCGGCGACAGGCCAAGTGGAAGCCTCGTCGTCGGTTTTGGACCTTGGATGCCTGTCCTTTTCTTTTTCTTTGCGCTTTTTATAAACTCCGGTAGTCAGCTGTTCCAACGGCATTATATAATTGAATCATCTGCCAAAGTAATGAAATGCAAAATCGTACCGACGCTTAATAGTGCGTTGGTTAAATCTAGCACAAAACTGACAACTAGCAACGTCGTGGTCAGGGCCTAGGCAAGGAATACAGTAAGAATGAAAATCCTTATGAGGTATTTGCTTCCCATAAGAAATACAATTATTAACTTTTTCTGACATCGGTCTGGAGCAAGAAAAAAGTTTCCCCAAAGGGGTACTTAGCTTTAATGAAGACTTCAGATCTGAAATTCGAATTTGAAAATCTCAGGAGTCGGCCGACCAGCACTTGCGAACTGCTTTTGCTTCGGGCACCGTGCGGCAAGAAAGACTGAAGAAAATGGGGTTGGCTGCATCTTTTATACCCCTGGCGCACTGCTGTCAGGGAGGAGGCGACAGCAACAGATGCCGGACGTAGACTCTGGAATTCAGGCCGACTGTGGGTAGCCTGCCAGCAGGATAACCCAATTGTAATGACTGCAACAGTGAAACACGAACATCTGGGACTTTGTTGCCCACATTTTGAAATATGTAGTCAGTTGCCTTTACCTGGCGTGAGAAGCCATCTGGGCAGTTGTATTCAAGCTTGCACCCAGGAATGTTATCTCTTGTGAGGGTACTAGTTTTGATTTCTTTTTGTTGACTGTGTACCCTACACATGTTAGAAGTCTTTTCACAAACGCCAGATGTTGAAGAAGCATGTCCTTGTTCTCTGCTTGAATGAAAGTCATCCAAGTAAGGATATATTTGTATTCCTCTTTGTCTGCAGAATGCAATTACTGGTGGCAGGCACTTTGTAAACACCCTGGGCACAGTAGATAAGCCAAAGGGCAGTGCAGAGAATTGGTAATAGATTGAACCAGCCTTGAATCTTAGGTATCTGCTGCATGATTGTCTGATTGGAACATGCAGGTGTGCCTCTTTTAGGTCTAAAGTCACAAGCCAAGCATTCTTGCCCAGCATGGGCAGAAGCTGCTGCAAAGTCAACATTTTGAATTTTGGAATATCCAGGAAAGTGCTCAGAATAGATAGGTCCAGTATCAGCCTCCTGGCCTTGTCCTTTCTGGGTACCAAGAACAGTAGAGTAAAATTCTTGTCCCTGCTCTTGCTCTGGTACTTGTTGAATGGCCCCCATGTCCTTGAGTAATGAGACTTGTTTTTGTGCCTCTGCCTATTGATTTTTTGGCAGATCTGGCCAGCCGTTTGCATTTGGCACAGTATGGAAATGGAACTTGTAGCCTTGTGACACTATGCTTAGGATCCACTTGTCCTGGGTTATGCTGTGCCAATTCTGAGCAAAAAGTGCTAATTTTCCCCCTAAGGGTGCTGCCAGAAGATAAGTGCTTGGTGCAGGCAGGGGAAGTCATTGGGACTGTTTTCTGTATGTTTGTGATCTATCTTCTCCAGCTTTAGAGGTAGAAACACCCCATTGCTTGGGCCTATAAGAATCTTGCGCTTGGGATCTGCCCCCTAGGGCATCTGGATCTGCCCCTTTGAGGTCTGTCTGGCACAGGAAAGGACCAATTTTTTGTAAGCCAGTGACTACTAAACCTAGGTGGCTGTACTTATAAAAATCTTTGACAGTTTGCATAGATTTAGCTTTGTCCTCCATTTTTTTTAACACCTCTTCTGCCTTAACGCCAAACGAAGTATCATGCTGTAAAGGTGCATCTAGTAATTTAACTTTAACATGATCAGGCAGATTTTGTTCCTTTAACCAAGCATGCCTCCTAATTACAGAACCCATAACTGCGGCCCTGCAGGAGACCTCCAAAGAATCAAAACCACATTGCAAAGTATGATTTCCAACTTGTTCTGCTGCATATAATAAATCCTGCATTTCCTTGTTTTCTGCACATTGAGAATTTAATATTCTGTTTAATCAATCCCATGACATGTTGCTGATACTTAAGCATATGAAATTGACAGTTTAAGGCCCTTATAGCCAAAGTTGCAGATATGTAAACCTTTTTTCTCCATCTATCTAGTACCCTTGAATCTCTGTCAGAGGGGTTGGGTTTTTTTTTGCAGTGGAAGCCTCAACTCCCTTTTGACCCTGTGAAATAGTTTCTGGGTCAGCAGCAGGGTTTTTAAAAAGAAATTTGTGAGAGTCAGGAACCCTGTAACATCTGTCAGGATTAACAGGAGCTGGGGGTAAGGAGTCAGGGATCAGACTAGACTCCGAAAACACATCTACAATGTCTAACACAGGTGGAATGGCAAGAGGCCTGTGCTGAGGTAGTAAAAGAAAAAAAACTGAGCCTCTTTTTAGATTCTGAAAAATCTTGGCTCTCCCAGTGGAAATGCTCCCTCATGGTATGCAAGGTTTCCCCAAAGGAATAGTCCTCAGGAGGAAATGCTGAAGGTATACATTCTTCAGCATCAGAATCCTCATGGGGGGGGGAGTATTCCTGATCAGAAGAGGAATCAGAAGAAATAGCAACCTGATCTGAAGATTCATAGACAGTGTCTTGCCTAGGCCTCTTATCAGGAAGGGGATGGGAACCCCTGATCAAGGTAATTAAGTCTTCGGCCATTTTGAGCATCTGTTTTTTGGGCATAGAGGCCTGTCCACGTGGCTCTTGAGTTTGTTTCCTTGCTTTAGAAGGTGCTTTAGTCTTTGCCTTTGAAGCTGAAGTCGTTTTAATGTAAAGATGTTTAGGTCTGAATACACCCTCAGAAGCCGGTACCTGCTCAGCGGCTCTGGACCAATCTGAGGGATTAGCATCCGATGCTCCAATACCTTGAGTATCTAGCGGCATGGCCGACTCCAGGTGGGAGTCGGTAGCAGCCTGCAACTCTGAAGTAGCGGGTGTCAGGGGCTGCAAAAGTGCCTCACTGAGAACCGGCGACTGGCTTAGGAGAAGCTTTGTCGACGGTTTTGGGCCTCGGTTGTTTTTGTCTATCCTTTTCTTTGCGTTTTTTGTAAACTTCGGGAGTCAGATGGCTATCCGACGGCATTTCAGGATAATTAAACTGGCGTCCAAAAAAGTTTAAAGCAAAATCATACCGACGCTTAATAGTGCGTTGGTTAAATCTAGCACAAAACCGACAACCAGTAACGTTGTGATCAGGGCCTAGGCAAGGAATACAGTAAGAATGAAAATCCTTATGAGGTATTTGCTTTCCACAAGAAATACAATTAACTTTTTCTGACATCGGTCTGGAGCAAGAAAAAAGTTTCCCCAACGGGGTACTTGGCTTTATTGAAGACTTTGGATCTGAAACTCAAACACGAAAATCTCAGGAGTCGGCCATCCGGCACTTGCGAACTGCTTTTGCTTCAGGCACCATGCGGCAAGAAAGGCTGCTTCTTTTATACCCCTGACGACCTGATGTCAGGGAAGGGGCAACAGCAGCCGACGCAGGACCCAAGGCTTTGGAATTCAGGCCGGCTGAGGGCAACCTGCCAGCAGGCTTATCTAAATGTAATGACTGCAACAGTGAAACAAGAAGAACATCCCAGGAGGTAGAGGGTCCAATACCCAAGGCCTCCAGGAGAACAGATTCCTCGGGTGTAGGGTTGGAGGGAGTTCAGTCACCTCTCTGTTTAAGAATTTCCAGGATGTCTCCAAATGAGACTTCTTCAGGAGGGCACCATGAGGACCCTTCTCCTTCATCGAAATCTGTGTCTTCAGTGATGGTCACCTGTGGGGAGTCTACATGCTTCTTCTTGCACATCCCTCTTCTTTGACACCTCCTCAGTGGGATGCACTTGGGAGTTATCGGAAGAGGAAATCAGAATTCCCTGAGAAGAAACATAGGTCTTTGGTACTGGATAACCATGTGGAGAGGCTCTTGACAATGTGACAAACGCAGAATGTTTAGGATCTGACGGGGAAGGCTCTGTCAGATCTCCCAAGGCAGAGAAAACTCTCTTTGCAGCCTTGAAGGCAGAGCTCGAAGGAGTGTCTTTTAAGTCACCCTAGAAGAAAACAAATAGTCGCACACACAATCATGCTCTTTACCATCTTCAGCAGTAGGCAACAGAGATGCAGGATTTAGAACAGGACAGCACATCAGAGAAATAGATGGATCAGAAAGAAGTGTAAGTTTAAATCTAGTTAGACGTGCAGCACAGAGTGGTTGAGTTTTTATTTTAAGCAAAAGAGACTATACAGAATGAGGGACAGCTACTGTGAGATCATGCCCAAGCACCAATGACTGTGCCAGATTAACTAAAATTTCAGCAGCGGCAACTACCCTTAAACAGGGTGGAAAACCTTTTGGAACAGAATCAAGTGCTGTGCTGTAATAATCTAATGGACGATAGCTGTCCCCATGTTTTTGTGCAAGCACTCTGAGCAAATCCATTTTTTTATGACAGAATAAAATAAAAGGTTTATTATAGTCTGGTGATCCTAAAGATGGGGCAGTAGGTAAAGCTTGCTTTGAATTTTGAAATTATTTTTTTCTTCACTATTTTAAAGGAGAGGCTCTGGTGTATTTTGCTTTAAAAGATTTGTCAAAGGTTTGGCAATTTTTGCGTAGTTAGGGATCCACTGTCTGCAGTATTCTGTCATACCTAGGAATGACCTAAGCTGTTTTTGAGTAGTTGGATGGGGGCCTTCAATATTGCATTCATATGAGATGGTAACGCTTGCTACCCTAAGATATTAAATGACCAAGATAATGTACCTAAGATGACCACAGCTGTAGTTTTTTTTTTTTTTTTTTTTAGACACATTGTGTCCCTTTTCTGCAATGATAGTCAAAAGATGCAAGGTATTTTGCTGACATTGCTGAAAGGAATTTGATGCCCTTAGTAAATCATCTACTTATTGTACTAACACAGACGCACCCGGAAATGTCACATTTTTTAAATCTTTTTTTTAGAATTTGAGAAAATAATGAAAGAGATTTAGTATATTTTTGTGGCAGTCCTGTTCATGTATACTGCTGTTTCTGATAAGTAAAAGCAAACAAAAACTTGACTGTCAGGGTGAACTGGTACAGAAGAGAATGCTGAACATAAATCTATTACAGAAAAGTAACTAGCTGTAGGTGGTATGCAACTCAGTATTGTTGCTGGATTTGGAACAGCAGGAAAAGTAGGCAGTAGTGCATTTACAGCTCTTATGTCTTGTATAAATCTAGAAGTATTTTTTCCGGCTTTTTCACTAGAAAAATAGGAGTATTACAAGGGCTTTTAGCTGGTATTAGTTTTTGCTGTACGAGAGACTGAATTACAGGTTTGATTTTATTTTTTGCTTTGCTTCTGGCTTTAGTGGATATTGTGGAACTCTAGGGAGAGGTTTTGATGGATTTAATTTTATTTTACTGGTTCTGCTGATTTTAGTATACCTACTTTATTTGCATGCTTAGTCTGCAAGTTGGTAGGTACCAGCTGTAGTAACTCTCCATCTGCCTGTATGCGTTTAACAGGCTGTTTTTCAGCTTTTGCTAAAACTGCCAATACTTTCCCCTCTGATTTTGGTGGAACATTTAGATACACCCCTTCTGGGGTACAGTAAATAGTACAACTCAGCTTGCATAACAAATCTCTTTTTAGTAGATTTACTGGTTGCAGTAGTATTCAAAAGAAAATAATGGTTTTCTTCAATCAGACCTAAAGAAATGGGGTTGGGTTCTGAGACAGGGTATTTAACCGTGATATTAGTTACTCCGACTGCTTTTACTTTATGCTCTGATACTGGTATTTGACTGTTTGAAGCAATTTTTAACACTGACCTAGTGGCTCCAGTGTCCACCAGAAATGCTTTATTTTTTTTTTTAATTTTTATCTTAGCATAGGGTCCATTATGATGTATTGGCAGTAGAGGGTTAAAATGCACTTTTGTATTATTTTATTGACCTAATCAGTGTGGAGCTTCCTGACTCCTTTTAATCTGAGGAGGTGGTGGAGGAAAACCTGCATTATTATAATTTGGTTGCCATTTAGTACAAGTATCTTGGAGACTCTGCATTTGCCTGTGTGGGCATTCCCCTCGCCAATGTCCTGTTTCTCTACAATTGAAGCAAGATGTGTTAGATGAAGCCAGAGGGGCACTGCCAGCTCATTGCCAACCAGCTGCACCTTGTTTCCCTCAACCAGCACTTTTGCTAAATCCTCTAGCAATTCCTCTTCCCCTTACCCTGCTTCTGCTTCGACCCCTTGGGTTTCCCAGCTGCCTGATTTGTAAAGTTTAACAGCTTAATAAATAATAATAAATAAATTCATGAGCCCAAAAGCACACTGGGATTTACAAGTGTGATTGCGTGGAAGTACCCTCAGAGGGTCCGAAAGAGTGGTCAGTTCTGGACACAGTACCTATCTGCCCCATTATCCTGTTAGCCTGACTCCTCCAGGCTAGGAGTGCATAGTTGTTAGAAAAGGTTTAAAACATCCAAGGTCAAAAACAAGACCCCTTTAAAGCAGGTAAACCATGTACAAAACGGTATTCAAGTAAAATCCGAGGTGAAAATCACAAGGAATGAGGACATTTGCAAAGTTTTCTATTACTCAGAGTCATTGTAACATAACAAAATTGCATGACCAGTTTTAATAAAAAAAAAATGTATAAAATAAGTAGTTTGTCCATCTTCAGACAGACTGATTTACTAACTGCTATAAAAATTGGCTCACAGCGCTAAATAAACTTTGTTTGCACATCCTAAAGTGCTGTTCCTGACTAAAGGCACACAAGGTAAATTCTTAATGTTATAACAATAATAACATCAACAGCAGCAACAACTGTAAGTCAAAAGACTTGGAGAAAAAAAAAGTATGACAGACAAAGATTTTTTTTAAACTAGTAAGAAGAGAGGATAAGGGAATACAAACAATGGTAAAGAAAGGCTATGACAGAGTCATACGGAAGAAAAGATACCAACGATAATATCCAGGTAGCACCAAGTATTAGAATATTAAGAAATATAGCAATACAAGGAGAGACTGAAGATAAAGATTATTAATTAGCAATCTGAGGGAAAAAATAGTCAAAATACAAAAATATTTAACTTATCTAAGTCATATAGCTCGAGGGAGAGATGGTAGAACTAAGTCTGTTAGGTTGAAGAGACAAACACGATCTGAGGTTTTTGGGGAGGTGCATTGTGGGTAAGGGAGAAACTCAAGAGATTTGGTTGCTGCAAACTTTACCAAAAGGCCGAGCTGGAGCCGAACTCAATAGTTGTGCACAGAATGAAAATTGGAAAGATCAGCTCTGTATTTAAAGAAAAGCAAGAAGAGGACAGACAGTGGAATTATGAAATTTTTCTTGCAAAAGTAATAGCTACTAGAAAGACTGATCTACAAAAAAGTAGATAAGCGCTGCTGAGGAAGCTGATTGAAAGGGTGACTTAGTGAGTCTCCTGCACAGAAATTCAGGCCCAGGAAGCCATTTATCAGTTACAAAAGTCCCAGATATATGGGCAATTGCGGTCTCTATCAAGTTATCCAAATCATTTCTCTTCTGACAAACTCTAGCACTGCAGTTTAGAAAGTCAAAGAATGTTGGTGCTGGTACCAAAGAAACTTCAAAAAAGTACAGTTTTGTACCTACCAAGATGTCCGATAGGTATGCATCTGCAGTCATCACATATGGGTTGTCCTGCCTCAGGCAGCCCTTCGGTCGGCTGGATTCCAAAGTCTGGGTCCGGCGGCGGCTGATGTCGCACTTTCCCCGACGTCAGAGCGCCTGGGGTATAAAAGCATCAGCCGACGCCATCTTCCTCAGTTTTTCTTGCCCCAGATGCCCTCTAAGGAAGGCTAAATTTGGAGAGATGCATTTAAAAATCCAAACATGCACAATAATATAAAAACAAATACACCATAATAGATCACCCCAGCTAGCTATAAGAGGGGTAAGTACCCAAGAAATACCACAGAGGGGAAGGAGGGCGGGTAAACCTGACTGCAGATGCATACCTATCGGACATCTACATTTATGGTAGGTACAAAACTGTACTATGTCCTTCAAGGATGCATCTGCAGTCATCACATATGGGTAGAATACCACAGCCAATCTGGTGGTGGAGGAACTCTGTAAAGGACGGTGTAGCTAAAATGCCCTGCAGGACTGCCGTACCAAAGCCTGCTCTGGATCTGGAATATAAAGGTAAATTGTAATGCTTGGCAAATGTATGCACGGAGCTCCATGTAGCAGCTTCTAAAATGTCCTTGGTAGCCACCCCTCTTAAGAAGGCTGTGGAGGTGGCTGTGGCTCTCGTGGAATGAGGTCTAATGTTAGCTGGCACAGTTTTTCCATGAAAGGAGTAACAAAAATGAACGCAATTCCCTATCCATTTTGAAATTGTCTGTTTGGAAATTGCTTTTCCTTGTGTACCAGCAGCATATGCTACCAACAGCTGGTCAGTTTTTCTGTAACCTTTAGTTCTGTCCAAGTAGTAGCGCAACTGTCTGTGTATGTCCAGGGTGTGCAGAAGTTTCTCCCCTTTGTTTTGTGGATTTGGAAAGAAGGTAGGCAAGTGAATAGCTTGATTTAATGAAACCCTGGATACCACCTTTGGCATAAATGTAGGATTGGTTCTCAATGAAACTCTATCCTGATGAAAAATAAGAAATGGCTGTACTGCCATAAGGGCCTGTAACTCAGATACTCTTCTTGCTGAGGTTATGGCCAGAAGGAAAGCAGTCTTCCAAGACAGGAACTGTAGCTCTGCAGATGCTGCTGGTTCAAAAGGAGGCAGTGTTAGTTTTTCCAACACTAAGTTAAGGTCCCAAGTAGGTAGAGGTGGTTTCCTTGGAGGATTGATGTTTTTGATTCCTCTTAGAAACTGTCTTAGGATAGGATGAGAGAAGACAGGTGGATCAGTATTGCACTCTGCTGAAATTGCTGAAGCAAGAATTTTAATGGAAGAGTAAGACTGACCATTGTGGAACATTTCTGCCAAGTATTCCAGGACATGTGCCATGTTCATCACTGTCGCATCTAAGCCCTTTGTGGTGTTCCAAATGTGAAATCTTTTCCATTTTGCTGAATATGCCTTTCTTGTGGAAAGCCAGCAAGCTTCCATAATAATATCTTTCACTCTCTGGGATAGCTTGTCCTGAGGAGGAGTCAAGGTATTTTCCAGGCAGTTAGTTGCAAGGTTTTCAGGTTGGAATGCAGAGTTTTGTAATTGTGCTGTGTCAGTAGAAGTGGCCATAGAGGAAGAAGCCATGGTTTTGTGCGTGACATGCTCTTTAACAGTGGGTACCAGTGCTGTCTTGGCCAGTCCGGAGCTATCAGAATCACTTTTGGCTGCTCTGTCCTGATCTTCAGTAAACCCTTGGTCATTAATGGGAGAGGTGGAAATGCATACACGGTTAGAGTTCTCCAGCTGAAAGAGAGGGCGTCCACTTTCCATGCTTGTGGGTGGTATGTCCTTGAGCAGAATTTCTTCAGTTGATGATTGTGGGGTGAGGCAAAAAGATCCAAGTCCGGCCTCCCCCATGATTGTGTTATCTGTAGAAAGATGTGAGGGTGCAGCATCCATTCGTGTGCATCCATGATATTTCTGCTTAAGCTGTCCGCCAGCATATTGTCTTTCCCTGGCACAAACTGGGATTGTAGCTGTATATTGAGTTTCAAGGAAAGTTCCCATAGATTCATTGCCAGCCTGCAAAGAGGATAGGAATGGGTGCCTCCTTGCTTATGTACCACATAACCGTGGTATTGTCTGTCCTTACTAGCAGATGGCCATGATGCAGAAAGGGTTTGAAGCCTTCGACTGCATGCATCACTGCCAGCATTTCCTTTTGGTTTATGTGCAAGTGTAGCTCTTTTTGTGACCATAGACCTTGAATGCATCTGCCCTCCATGTGCGCTCCCCATCCGTGGTCTGAAGCGTCTGCTGTAATGGTTTGGCTGGCTATTGGTTTGCTGAAAGGCAGACCCCTGTTCGACTGGCTTGCTTGAGCCCACCACAGAAATTCCTTTTGAAGGCATGGAATGAGTGGTATCAAAGTTTCCAGGCTGTGACTGTGCTGAGTCCATAAACTCCTTAGGTACCATTGTAGTTTCCTCATATGTAGTCTTGCTTGCGGAATCAGAAGGATGCAAGAAGCCATGTAACCCAGGGCCTGCAGGATTTTCCTTGCAGTCAGCTGGGTTTGTCTTGTCAGATTTTTGAAGTAATCTGGTAGTTGACTGTTTTTCTTCTGTGAGGAAGGCCATTTGGGTGGTTTTATCTAGATCTGCACCCAGAAAGGTTATTCTTTGGGATGGAACAAGTCTTGATTTGTGAAAGTTGACTGTATATCCCTAGGCCTGAAGTAGGTGGATGGCATAATTCAAGTGTTTTACCAAAGTTTGTTGGCTGTCTGCTTGTATAAGGCAGTCGTCCAGATATGGGTATAATTTGAATCCCCTGAAGTCTGCAGTGTGCAATTACTGATGCCAGGCATTTCGTGAATACTCTGGGCGCAGTAGATAAGCCAAAGGGCAATGCTGAGAATTGATAATGCTCGGACCCTGCAAGAAATCTGAGGTGTCTTCTGCAACATTGTCTGATACGGACATGCAGGTATGCCTCCTTGAGGTCTAGAGTTACCAGCCAAGACCCCTTGCCCAGCATGGGAAGGAGCTGCTGTAGAGTCAGCATTTTGAACTTTGGCATAATGAGATAAGTATTCAGTGTGGACAAGTCAAGAATAGGCCTCCATTGTTTTTCTTTTCTTGGAACAAGGAATAGTCTGGAATAAAATCCTTGGCCTTGTTCTGAGAGAGGAACCTTTCTATAGCTTTCATTTGCATTAAGCTGGAAATTTGTTTCAAAGCCTCTGCCCTTTGATTCGGTGGCAGGTCTGGCATGCCCTTTCTTTTTGGTAATGTGTGGAAGTGAAACCTGTATCCTTTGTCTATTATTTGTAGTGTCCATTTGTCCCTTGTAATAGTGTGCCAATTTTCTGAGAATAAAGAAAGCTTTCCGCCCAAAGGTGCTTCCAATTGAGCCCTGGTTGGCGGTGTCAAAGTAAAGTCATTGAGCCTGTCCTTGTGCAGCAGTTGAAGGTCCTGCATTACCTCTCTGGTTGGGAGGCTGCCATTGACGTCCTCTGTAGAAGCCTCTAAGCTTGCCCTCTACCTCTGGCACGCCTGTTCTTGCCTCTCTGAAACCTCTCTGTGTCTGGAAAGGACCAATTCTTGGAAGGCCAATTCCTGCTGAATCTTGGTGGTTGTACTTGGAGAAAATCTTTGACTGTTTGTACAGATTTTGCCTTTTCTTCAAATTTCTTTAGGACCTCCTGAGCCGTGGAGCCAAATAACTTTTGCTTTTCCAGAGGAGCATCCAGCAGCTTTTCTTTAACATGGTCTGGCAGACATTGTTCCTTCAGCCAAGCATGCCTATGTATGACTGCGCAAGTCATAGCTGACCTACATGAAGCTTCCAATGCATCATAACCACATTGCAAGAAATGGTTGCTAACCTGTTGTGAGTTATGTACCAGATCCTGAAGTGACTTGCGGTCTAGGGGGTCAGGTGAAGACAGTTTATTATGCAATTCATCTAACAAATACTCTTGGTACTGTATCATATGAAATTGACAATTTAATGCCCTCATAGAAAGAGTAGCAGAAGTATACACTTTTTTACCCCATCTCTCTAAAGCTCTGGACTCACTTTCAGAGGGGAGAGGGTTTTTAGCAGTGGCAGCTGCAACCCCTTTAGGGCCCTAGGAAATAGTTTCTGGATCAGCAGAGTGGGCCTTGTAAAGGTAAAGATGTGAGTCCGGGACCCTGTAGTACCTATCGGGTTTGGCAGGAGCCGGAGGGAGAGAATCAGGGGTTGTGCTAGAGTCAGAGTACACATCATCAATGACATTCAAAACAGGAGGAATAGCTAAAGGTCTATGCTGAGGCAAATGTAAAAAGGTCCTTAATCTTTTCCTGGAATCAGAGAATTCCTGGCCCTGCCATTGAAAATGCTCTCTCATGGTGTGTAGTGTCTCCCCAAAGGAAAACTCTTCAAGAGGGGAGGCCGAGGGAATAGATTCCTCTGCATCAGAATCCTCATAGGCCGAAAAAGCCTCCTCCTGGTGGTCCGAGAGAGTAGAGCCATCAGAGGCCTCATCTGAGGAGTGGGGATCAGAGGGCTCATCCCTGGGCCTTTTGTCTGGAGGAGGTTGAGAGCCCCTGTCCAGATGAGGTTGAGAGCCCCTAATTAAGGAGATAAGATCCTCTGCTAAGCTTAGAATCTGTGAACCAGTAGAGGGTCCCTGAAGGATAATCTTGGGAGGCAAAGCTTTTGAGAGTTTAGCAGCTTTAGCCCTGGAGAATGCCTTAATGGACATGGATGCAGGAGGCCTAGCTGCACCACGTGCTGGTGTAGATTTGTCTAAAGGAATGGTGTTGGAAGGTTCCAGGACACCAGTTTCTGTTGGAAATTCCATAACAGACTCAGCCGGGGCCTCCGGGACCGAGGTAGTCGGTTGAGCGGTTTCGGTAATTGGAAGTACCAAGGACTCTGTTTCAGCCGAGACCGAGACACTCGCGGTAGGCCTGGCCGTGGTTTCAGCTGAAACTACGGCCCGCATGTGTCGGTCCTTGTCCTTCCATTTCTTAGCTAAATGAGAAGTCGGAGTCTCCGACGGCATCTTATACGAAAAACTAGCCGCAAAAAATTCCTCTGCAAACTCCGCCCGATGTCTAAGAGTGCGTCGGTTGAAGGAAGCACAGGCTGAACAGGCCGAGACGTCGTGGTCTGGGCCTAGGCAGGGGAGGCAGTAAGAGTGGAAATCCTTATGACGTATTTGTTTCCCACAAGTTAAACAATTATTAACTTTATCTGACATCGGCCGAGGCAAGAAAGTCGCCAATGGGGTACTTAGATTTTTGAAGTCTTCGGTAGCTGAATTACAAGAGCTGGCTGACCGGCACTTGTGAACTGCTTCTGCTTCGGGCACCACGCGGCAAGAAAGACTGGGGAAGATGGCGTCGGCTGATGCTTTTATACCCCAGGCGCTCTGACGTCGGGGAAAGTGCAACATCAGCCGACGCCGGACCCAGACTTTGGAATCCGGCCGACCGAAGGGCTGCCTGAGGCAGGACAAGCCATATGTGATGACTGCAGATGCATTCTTGAAGGACATCCATTGTATCTTTCTCATGTAGAGTCTTGCCAGGGGGTATCATGAGAATCACAGACATCGTAAGAGCCAAATTTCTGAGATATTCCCTTCCTAGGGTCCAAAGTCTGAGTGGAAAACCTCAGAAACGCATTTGGATATACATCTATTTCTCCTGTGGAAGAAAAGCTCTTTGAACTGAGGTGTCTAGTTCATTATCCCAGGAGCACAACTCCTGTGTGAAGGAGTCAAAAAAGACTTATGATTTTTTTCCTGGAATCCCAGCTTGTGTAAGATATTTCTCACCCAAGTGAGTGACTGCTAACATTTTGTAAAGATATGCAAGTCATCTAAATATGGAAAAATGTGGATACCATGAAGCTTGCAATGAACTTTACTTGGAGCTAGACACTTTGTGAACACTCATGGTGTAGTGGACAGACCAAAGGGTAAGACAAAGTACAGTTGTGTATACTTACCATACCAGAGACTTAGTATTTCTGCGTCGGCTGCTGTCGTTTGAGGACTGACGTCAGGTCGTCAGTAGTATAAAGTAAGGCAACCGATGCCATTACATCAGTTTTTCTTGCCCTAACCTGTCAGGAGCCCCCAAGTTGGAGGCCAGGCTCTGGTGGAAGAACCCCATCAGTGGAAAATAATACCAATATGCCCCTTATAAGGAAAGGGGAACAATAAAGAAGAATGGTAATAAAAGGAGAAAGACGAGAAAGGGGGATGGAGGGAGGGAAACCAGGACTGCAACAGTGAATACACTCGAACATCTACATTTATGGTAAGTGTACACGAATGTACTATGTTCGTGTTTCACTGCTGCGGTCATCATATTTGGGTTGATTCCCAAAGTTAAGGAAATGGGTGGAGGCAGTCAAGGAAACTAGGGGCTGGCTAGGATGCCCTGCAAGACTGCAGAGGAAAACCCTGACCTGGATTTGGAGAAGAGAGGTAGGTGGTAATGCTTGGTAAAAGTGTGAACAGATGTCCAGGTAGCAGCCTCCAGGATGTCCCTGGTGGGGACTCCTCTGAGGAAAGCTGCAGAGGTGGAGGCTGCCCTGGAGGAGTGTGTCTTGACCCCCTTGGGAGGAGGCTTTCCATGCTGTTTGTAGCAGAAATGGATGCAGTGTGCTAGCCATTTGGAAATGGTTTGTTTGGAGATGGCTTTGCCTTCTGGCCCTGTAGCAAAGCTAACCAGCAATTTGTCAGACTTTCTGAAGGATTTAGTCCTGTCTAGATAGAATCTGAGCTGTCTGTGCACATCTAGAGAGTGAAGAATCCTTTCCCCCTTGTTCTGGGGATTACAGGTTCATAGATTAATACTAAGCTAACTGCCCTTGTGAGCCATTTTAAGCCTAGCCAGTTATCCCTTGTGAGACCCAAACCCTGCACCTTGTGTTTGTAAGGCACACACCTTAATCATTAGGCCACCCTCCCAACCCCTAGGAAAAAAGGTGGGCAAATGTATGGATTGGTTGACATCCACACTGGACATCACATTGGGCATGAAGGAATGGTTAGTTCTGAGGGATACCCTGACGGCACAGAAGATGAAGGGTTCCACAGCCATGAGTGCTTGCAGCTCAGAGACTCTTCTGGCTGAAACGATGGCCAGAAGGAATGCTGTCTTCCAGAAGAGAAATTTTAGCTCTGCAGAAGAAGGTGGTTCAAAAGAGGGCAGGGTGAGCTTTTCCAATACAAAGTTAAGGTCCCAAGCTGGTATTGGTGCCCTTCTGGGTGGCCTCAAGCTGCTAGCCCCTCTTAGGGGCTGTTTGACCAAAGGGTGTGAGAAAAGGGGCTGCTCAGTGTGAAAATGAGCAGAAATAGCAGAGGCATGAATTTTTATAAATGAGAAAGAGAGGCCACTGTGTAGTAGGTCAGCTAAGTAATCCAGGATGAGAGGGAGGGAAAACTGTGCCATACTGGCTCCCTTAGCCTGTATCCAGGTGCAGAACCTTTTCCATTTATCAGCATAAGACTTTCTTTTCTGGTGCTAGGGCACCTGGCCTCATGGATATCCAGAAACTGTTTACAGAGGTTGGCAGATTGGTTTGGGGTTAGGGAATAAGCCAAGCTCCCAAACTGAGTGTCTGCAATTGGGGATGCATGAACTCCCCTTCCCTCTGGGTCAGGAGGTTTGGAATCTGAAGAAGATGCCATGGAGGCAGCAGGGAGAGGCTGCGCAACAAGGGGTAAAGTACAGTTTTGTACCTACCATAAATGTAGATGTTCGAAGATCCACATTGCTGCAGTCCTTACACTTGGGTAGTCCGCTGTCCTCGGTCGGCCCGAATATCAAAGTATTAGGCTGACGTCGGTCAAGGCGCTTTAGACTGACATCAGGACGTCAGGGTACAAATGCGCATGACCGACGTCATATCCTCAGTCTTTTCTTGCCCCAGATGTCAGAAGACCCTAAACAGAAAGGTCAAAACCAAAAGACAGCAAAAAACAACCAACCACCCTTGCACTAAACATATGTACAATATAAACAATATCCACAATATTTACAACCCAACCCACACAACCGCCTCTAACTACAGAGGGAAGGAGGGAGGGTAAATTGGACTGCAGCAATGTGGATCTTCGAACATCTACATTTATGGTAGGTACAAAACTGTACTATGTTCTTCATCTCACATTGCTGCAGTCCTTACACTTGGGTAGAATCCCAAAGCAGAGGTAAGGGAGGATGGCAAAACTATAAAGCAGTAAAAGCTGCCAAAATGCCCTGTAAAATTGCAGTGGCAAAACCAGCCCTAGATTTAGAGTAAAGTGGAAGGTGATAATGCTTAGAGAAAGTATGCACTGAACTCCAAGTAGCTGCCTCCAAAATATCCTTAGTTGCCACCCCTTAAAAAGCTGTAGAAGTGGCAGTAGCCCTAGTGGAATGAGGCCTAATCCCAGCTGGAATCTCCTTACCATGATGGGAATAACAGAAAGCAATACAAAACCCAATCCACTTAGAAATAGTTTGTTTTGACACAGGCTTGCCCTGAGAACCCAAAGCAAATGAAACAAATAACTGCTGAGACTGCCTGAACCCTTTAGTTCTGCTCAAATAATATCGCAACTGCCTGTGTACATCCAAAGTGTGCAAAATCTTTTCCCCTTTATTTTGGGGGTTTGCATAAAAAGTAGGCAAATGAATAGTTTGGTTTAAAGCCACACTAGAAACCACTTTAGGCATAAAGGAAGGATTAGTACGCAAAGATACCCTATCCTTATGGAAAATTAAGAAAGGCTCAACTGCCATAAGGGCCTGTAATTCAGAAACCCTTCTTGCAGAGGTAATGGCCAACAAAAAAGCAGTCTTCCATTATAAATATTTCAACTTGGCAGAAGCTGCAGGCTCAAAAGGTTGTAAAGTGAGTTTCTCCCAACACAAAATTGAGATCCCAAGCAGGAGTAGGAGCTCTCCGTGGGGGTCTTATATTCTTTGCCCCTCTAAGGAATTGCTTAAACAAAGGATGAGAAAACAATGGTGGGTCACAGTCATAGTGAGCAGAAATTGCTGCAGCATGAACCTTAATAGAAGAGAAGGACAAACCTTTGTCCAGTAACTCAGTAAGATTATTGAAGAGCCACACTTAAATTAGGCTCAGAAACATCAAAATCCTTCGCTGTACTCCAAAATAAAAATCTCTTCCATTTATCAGCGTACACTTTCCTTGTACTAGGCCTTCTGGCCTCCAAAATAACATCCAAAACTTGCTGTGGAAGCTGAGACCCTCCAGGGTTCAAAACAGAATATGCCAGGCTGTTAGGTGAAGAGAGTGAAGTTTGACATTGAGTAAATGACTGTTCTCCTGAGACAGCAGGTGTGGAATCGAAGGTAAAGGCCATGGAGGCTCCCACCAGACTTCTCAGTAATGGGTACCAGTGCTGTCGAGGCCAATCTGGAGCTATCAAAATCATCCTTGGCTTGTCCTGTCTGACCTTCAGGAGTACCTTTGGGAGGAGAGGCAGAGGTGGAAAGGCATACACATGAAGCTTGCTCCAATTAAATGAAAGAGCATCCACTTTCCAAGCTGTGGGATGAAACCTTTTTGTGCAAAACTTTGGCAGCTGGTAGTTTAGTGGAGAAGCGAACAGATCTATGTCTGGAGTTCCTCATAACACTGTCAATTTCTGAAATACATGAGGATCCAATTTCCACTCGTGGGGATCCATAATTTGTCTGCTCAACACATCTGCTAAGGAGTTCTGTGCTCCCGGCAGAAACCTTGCCTGAAGATTTAGCTGTAAACTGAGAGCAGTCTCCCACAAAATCATTGCTTGTCTGCATAGAGGATAAGAATGTGTTCCCCTTGCTTGTTGATGTACCACATGACAGTTGTGTTGTCTGTTAGAACCAACACCTGCCCAGGAAGAAGTAAATCCTTGAAAGCTATTAATGCAAATTGGACTGCTAACATCTCCTTCAAGTTGATATGTAGATGTTGAAGTCTGGCAGGCCACGTGTCTTGTACCCACTTTCCATTTAGATGAGCTCCCCAAGCTTTGTCTGAGGCATCTGTCGTTAGAATCTGACTCGCCTCTGGCGGGTCACAGAGAGTCCCTTGTTTAGGTGACATTCCTGAGCCCACCACAAAAATTCCTTTTGAATGCAAGGTATTATTTGAATGACAGTGTCCATATCTTGGCAGTGCTGTGTCCATACATTTTGAGATACCATTGTAGCTTCCTCATATGCAGTTTGGCATTGGGAAGCACCAGAATACAAGATGCCATGAACCCCAAGGCTTGAAGGACTGTCCTTGCAGTCAGCCTGGACTGATGAGACAATTGATGGAAGTACAGAGAAAGATTCTTTTGTTTGTCCGGGGTCAAAAAGGCCATCTGGGATGCTGTATTCAGTCTCACACCCAGAAAGCACATGTCCTGAGAGGGTACTAGACTGGACTTTATTTCGTTCACAGAATACCCCAGGCATCTTAGCACTGCTATCACATAGTGTAAATGATGAAGAAGTTCGTCCTTTCCTTGGCCCAGAATCAGGCAATCGTCCAAATAAGGATAGATCTGTATTCCTCTTAGCCTGAAGAAAGCTATCACTGGAGCCAGAACCTTCGTGAACACTCTGGGCGCAGTAGATAAGCCAAAGGGCAATGCAGAGAACTGATAATGAGAAGTCCCAGCTCAAAAACGCAGATACTTCCTGCAACTTAGCCTGATAGGAACATGAAGGTAAGCCTCCTTGAGATCCAGAGTCACCATCCAGTGATCTTTGCCCAGCAGAGGTAAAAGCTGTTGTAACGTCAACATTTTGAACTTGGGAATGTCCAGATAAGTGTTGTGGATAGATAAATCCAGAATTGGTCTCCACGTGTTCCCCTTCTTTGGTACTAGGAACAGGCGAGAATAAAATCCTAGGCCCACTTCTGGCAGAGGGACCGGTTGTATGGCCCCTATTTGGAGCAGCAGAGAAATTTGTTTGTGAGCCTCTAGTCTTTGCTGAGGAGGAACGTCCGGCATGCCTTTGAAAGGAGGCAAGGTATGGAAATAAAACCTGTAACCTTGGTGTATGATATCTAATACCCATCTGTTTTGGGTAATCAAACTCCAGTTTTCCTTGAAGAGTGCCAACCTTCCTCCCAAAGGTGCTGCCATGCGAGAAGGATCTGGCAGCTGAAAAGGTAGGTCATTGGGACTGTTTACGAAAGGGCTGGCCCCTGCCCTCACCCGAAGAATGTGCAGGAGAACTCCCTGTTCTAGGTCTAAAGGAGCTCTGAGCTCTGCCCCTACCACGTCTAGATCTACCCCTAGACTGTGAATCATAAGAAGGACGTCCACCCCTTAGCAGGCCAATTCCTACTAAACTTGGGAGGCTGAACTTGCAAAAATCTTTAACAGTCTGCATAGACTTAGCCTGGTCCTCGAGTTTCTTCAAGACTGACTCTACAGGTGAACCAAACAACACATCAGACTGTAAAGGAGCATCCAAAATCCTTGTCTTAACATGTTCAGATAAATTCTGATCCCTCAGCCAGGCGTGCCTCGAAGAACTGACCCAGTGGCAGCCACCCTAGGCGAGGCCTGTACAGCATCAAAACCACATTGTAAAGAATGCTTACCCACCTGTTCAGAAGCATTACTAAATCTTGCAATTCCTTACACTCAATGCCTTCCGCCAGAGCATCTACCTTAGACTTCAATTGAGAAAGAAGATAGTTTTGATATTTCAACATGTGAAACTGGCAATTCAAAGCCCTCATAGCTAAGGTGGAAGAAGTATAGACTTTCTTTCCCCATCTATCCAAAGCTCTGGCCTCTTTATCTGGAGGAACCGGATTTTTTACAACAGAGGCCTTGACACCCTTAGGTCCCTGACTAACAGTTTCTGGGTCCGCCCAAGACTCTTATAAAGATATTTATGAGCCTCAGGCACCCTGTAATACCTATCCGGTTTAACAGGAGCAGGAGGCAAAGAATCAGGATTAAGAGAAGCCTCTGCAAACACATCTTCCACAACATCCAGAACAGGAGGTATAGCCAAAGGGCTATGCTGGGGTAAAGCAAAATTCCCTAAGCCTTTTCCTGGAATCAGAGAAGTCCTGACCTTCCCACTTAAAATGTTCCCTCATGGAATGAAGAGTCTCTGAAAAAGAAAAATCCTCTGGAGGAGAAGCAGAAGGAGTTGAATCATCTGCATCAGAATCAGAATAAGGAGAGTACTCCTGCAAGTCTTCAGCAAGACTCTGAAACATCTGAAGCCTGCTCAAAACTCCCAACTCTGGTTCCACCCTAGGCCTCTTATCTGGAGGGGGCAAAGAACCTCTAATCAAAGTAATTAAATCTTCTGCCATTCTAAGCATATGCTTCTTGGGCACAGATCCTGTAGAACTAGGAGTGACACCAACAGAAGCTAAACCTGGCCTGCCTCTGGGAGAAGCCTTAGAAACAGAAGGAGAGGGCCTAACCACCTTAGGAAGGGAGGGGAGTACAGTAACCTGAGAAGCCCCTTCAGCCTGACCTGCCTCCTGAGAGGCCACATCCTGCAATAACAAAGTCTCCCCCTGGGACTCCAGAGAAGCCTCGGTGAACCACCGGTTCCACTGACGCCTCTAAAGAACCGGCGTCCGGTACGGACGACTCTTCTTGCCTGGGTTTAGCTGCTTTGTCTTTGTGCTTCTTCGAAGAAGCGGGCGTCGGAGCATCCAACGGCATCTTATAATTACACCGCTTCCCAAAGACCAACCTGGCACAATCTAACCTACGCTTAATAGTGCGCTTATTGAACCTAGCACAAAAGCGACACCCAACAACGTCGTGCTCAGGCCCCAAACAAGGAATACACAAAGTATGATAATCTCTATGCGGTATCTGTTTCCCACAAGAAATACAGTTATTCACTTTTTCTGACATCCGGTAAACCACTGAGGCAAGAAAAAACTAAAATGTTCCCCAATGGGGTACTTAGCCAACTTTGACTCGGTCTGAAACTCCGAATTCGAAAAATTTCAGAACGCCGAACGGCACTTGCAACGCTGCTTCTGCATCGGACCATGCGGCAAAAAAGACTGAGGATATGACGTCGGTCATGCGCATTTGTACCCTAACGTCCTGATGTCAGTCTAAAGCGCCTTGACCGACGTCAGCCTAATACTTTGATATTCGGGCCGACCGAGGACAGCGGACTACCCAAGTGTAAGGACTGCAGCAATGTGAGATGAAGAACATCCTATCTTGCCGAAGCCGGTCTGGAACTATTAGAATGGTCCTTGGTTTTTGCTACCTTACTTTGAGCAGTACCCTGGAGATGAGAGGTAGGAGAGGAAAAGCACAGACCAATAGATTGACCCAGGGGAAGAACAGGGCATCCACTTTCCAAGCCATACAGTGATGCTGCCTGGTGCAGAATTTGCCGAGCTGATAGTTGGTGTATGAGGCAAAGAGGCCAACCTTTGGGGTTCCCTAATTCTGAGTTATTAGGGTGAAGGTACTTCTGTTGAGTTGCCACTCGTGTGGGTCCAGAAGATTTCTGCTTAATTAGTCTGACAGAGTTGAGAGAGCCTGGTAGGAATTGTGCTAATAGGTGTAGCTGCATGGCAGAGGCTGTGTGCCAAAGGTTCATGGCCAGCTTGCATAGAGGGTAGGAGTGAGTCTCTCCCTGCTTGTTGATGTACCACATCACAGTGGTGGTGTTGGTTTTGATCAGGAGAACCCCTGAAGAGAGAGAAGGGGCTCGAAAGCTATCAAGGCGTGCTGCACAGTCATCATCTCTTTTTGACTGATGTGCATAGGGATTTGCTCTGGGCTCCATTGGCCCTGTATGCACCTGGCATCCAGGTGTGCACCCCAAGCATAGTCTGATGCATCTGTGGTGAGGGTCTGGGTGGGTTGGGGAAAAGGCAGTCCCTTGTTGAGTGAGCATGCTGTTGCCCACTAAAAAAAATATTTTCTGAGGCAAGAATTATAGGTAAAAGAGTTTCCAGGTCTTCAGAGTGCTGACACCAAAGGCTTTTTAGGTACCAATGAAGTTTCCTCGTATGCAGTCTGGCATATGGAATGAGTAGTATGCAAGATGCCATGAACCCCAGAGCATGCAGGATCTTCCTTGCAGATAACTGGGGTCTGGTGGCTCATTCGGAGAAGTAGGGTGCCAGGAAAATTTGTTTCTCTGGTGTAAGATATGCCATCTAAGATGCTGTGTCCAGACTTGCTCTAAGGAAGATTATCCTTTGGGTAGGCACCTGCTTTGATTTCTTTTTGTTGATTGTGTACCCTAGAGAGGTTAGGAGGGTCTTTACAAAGGCCAGGTGCTTGAGCAGCTTTTCCTGGCTGTCTGGCCTGAATAAGGCAGTCGTCTAAATATGGGTAAATCTGAATATTTCTTTGTCTTCAAAAGGCAATGACCGGAGCCAGACATTTTGTGAAAACTCAGGGAGCAGTAGATAAGCCAAAGGGAAGCACAGGGAACTGAAAGTGTTGAGATCCTGCCCTGAAGCAGAGATATTTCCTGCATGATTCACTAATAGGAATGTGGAGGTAGACCTCTTTTAGATCTAGGGTGGCTAGCCAAGCGTCCTTGGACAGCATGGGTAGCAGCTGCTGGAGGGTGAGCATTTTGAATTTTGGGATCACCAGGAAGGTGTTTAGAATGGATAGATCGAGGATGGGGCGACAGGTGCCTTCTTTTCTGGGTACCAGAAATTGTCTGGAGTAGAAACCATGGCCTATCTGTTAAGCAAGCAGGAACATGCTCTACTGCCCTCATAGAGACCAGGGAAAGGATTTGCTTTTGAGCCTCTGCCCACTGATTTGGTGGTAGATCTGGGAACCCCTTTTGGGGTTGGAAGAATGTGGAAGGAAAATTTGTATCCCTGAGACACAATGTTCAGAACCGAGTGGTCCTTGGTAATGGTGGCCCAAGTGCTTGAGTGAAAAGAGAGTTTTTCTCCTAGGCATAAGTGAAGGTGGGCAGAGGGAGGCGGTGGAGGAGGTGAGTCATTGTGAGTTCTTATCATAAGGGGGTGGCTTAGAACTCCCTGGTTTTGAATTGGAGGTAGTACACTGCTTAGATCTCTGCATTCCCTGTGGCTGCTGTCTGGGGGGGGTCTGTTTCCACGGAGCCTAGGTTGGGCTTGTTTACTGGGAAGCAGGAAAGGACCAGTGTTTGGAAGGATAATGTCTGCTGAACCTAGGGTCGGGACCTGCAAGAAATCCTTAACTGCTTGCATAGATTTTTGCTTTTTCTTCCATCTTTAAGACCTCTTCTGCCTTAGTGCCAAATAAGTCATCTTTGTGCAAGGGAGCATCCAACAATTTAGATTTGACATGGTCTAGCAGGGGCTGTTCCTTAAGCCATGCATGCCTTCTAATGACAGATCCAGTGACTGCTGCCCTGCAAGAAGCTTCTAGGGTGTCAAAACCACTGTGTAAGGTGTATTTAGTTACTTGACTTGCAGCATGCATTAACTCTTGTAAATCTTTAGTTTCTGCCCAAGCAGGAAAGGAAGACATTTTTTGTTTAAGGAGTTCCAAGGTATGTTGCTGACATTTTAGCACATGGAACTGACAATTTAGCATCCTGATAGCAAGAGTAGCTGAGGTGTATACTTTTTTACCCCATCTCTCAAATGCTCGGGAATCCCAGTCTGAGGGTGTGGGATTCTTAGCAGAGGTTGCTTTAATCCCTTTTGGCTCTTGAGAAATGACTTCAGGGTCAGCTGTAGGATTTATAAAAAGATATTTGTGAGAGTCAGGGACTCTGTAGTACCCATCTGGTTTTCTGGGAGCTGGAGGAAGGGTGTCAGGAGTCCAGATGGATTCTAGGAAAACATCCTCCACAACATCCAGGACTGGGGGGATGGCCAAGGGTCTGTGCTGTGGAAGATCTAGGAATTCCCAGAGTCTCTTTTTAGACTAAGGGCAGTCCTGACTCTCCCATTGGAAATGCTTCCTTAAAATATGCAGGGTTTCCCCAAAGGAAAAATCCTCTGGGAAAGAGGCTGAAGGAATGGAATCCCCTGCATCAGAATCCTCATAAATGGAGAGTGGTTGCATGTCTTCATATTCAGATGCATCAGATTCATCTGACTCTTTTTCAGACAAAACTACAGGGGACAGATCTCTTCCTTCTGGAGGGGGTAGCTTGGCTTCCCCTGATCAGCATGATAAGATCTTCTGCCATGTTAAGCATTTGAGACTGAGTCAAGGTAGCAGGTGCCTGAGAGTGGGTCGTTGGTTTCTTGGGTGTGGTTCGTACCCTGGGCCTAAAAAACTCAGTTGTTTTTGAAAGAACAGTAGTCGGAAAAGAAGGCGTCGGTTTGTGTTGAGATTGGGTAGTGCAAAGGACTTCCTCGGAAGCCAGTGCCTGCTCAGCGGCTCCGGACCCATCCAAGGTAGAGACGACCACAGGATCCTTAGTCGAAGAAGTGTTTTGCGGCATACCGGACTCTGAAAGGGTCTCGGTAGCGGCCTGCGTATCCACAGAAGCGGGCATCAGGGGCTGCGAAAGTGCCTCACTGAGTACCAGAGAACTGATGACTAGCTTAACAGAAGCATCATCAGGAAGTTTGGACCTGTGGGGTCTGTCTCTGTCTATCTTTACGTTTCTTCGGAAGATCTGCTGTCAGATGGTTTACCAAAGCCATATCGGAATTAGAGGACTGTAAGCGAAAATATCTGGCTACAATAAGGGCCCGATAATGGGTAGTTCTGGCGTTGAACAAAGCACAGACACAACAATGGTGGTCGTCGTGGTCTGGGCGTAACAAGTGATGCAGTAAGAATGGAAGTTTTGGTGTAGTATTTGCTTTCCACATAAGAGACAATTATTAACTTTTTCTGACATCGGTTAGTGCAAGAAAAAAGGATCCTCAATGGGGTACTTAGCTTTAGAAGACTTCAACTTCAATTCGGTAGATGAAAATTCAGGTAGCAGCCGACCGGCAGTTGTGTGAACTGCTTCTGCTTCGGGCTCCATGGCAAGAAAGACTGATGTAATGACGTCAGCTGCCTTACTTTATACTACTGACTACCTGACATCAGTCCTCAAGCGACAGCAACCGACACAGAAATACCAAGTCTCTGGTATTCGGGCCGGCTGAGGGCTACCCTGGCAGGGATAACCCAAATGTGATGACTGCAACAGTGAAACATGAAGAACATCTGATAACGTGATCCAGACACACAAATACTTAAGAAATGCCTCAAGTCTGGACAAATAGGAATGTGATACACATTTCTAAATTAGTGCTACCAGGAATTTGAATGAGGAAGAACAGGTAACCAATTGTGAAGTGACATCATTTAGAAGATGGGCACCATCACAAATAGGTTTAGGAAAGAAAGATTCATAACTGGTCTGAAAGCATTTTCTTTCTTTAGCACTAAAAACATCCTTGAATAAAAACCTTTCCCACCTACGAAGGAGGATCTGATTCCAGTACTCCCTGAGACAGCACATGGTGAAGGACGGGTAGAAACAAAAGTCTAGTCTGGTGAATGAGAAATGACCCCTCTGGAAAGGAGGAATTTCCTCCTACTGCCATCTGTAACCTTGATGAATGATCTTCAGAACCAATCTGTCCGAAACAGTCTGCTGCCAAAGGAAAAAGTGGAGAGTCAGACTTTCTGGAAGGGAAAGGGGGCTGCCAGAGTGTGTGCACATCTGTGTGTGTTTTTTTTGGGGGGGGGTGGGATCAAGGTCCCCTCATTAGCTATGTGATGCCAGTGCCCTGACCCAGCAATCAAGAAGCCTCAATCCTCACCACTAACACCAGTGAGAGGCATCTCATATAGGAGGAAAGGATTACAAATACACACCGTAAAGTGCAAATTCCCTTAAGAGCACACAGAGATCACAGTCAGTCTGGGGCTGGTCGCTCCCTTACTCTCCAGCTCCCCAATAAGACTCCCCACTGGCATAGCTACAGGGTCTAGATCTCAGCTTAGTGGGCAAGCTAAAACCTCCAGCACCCTCTGTCCAACCAGTGCTTCGTGTCCCTGCCCAAGTAGCTGACACAAGCAACAAACACACACACACTTCGAGAAGAGTTTATACAACCATACAGACACTCCTGGGGAAGGTTGACACAGGCTCTCCAGCTGTGCCCCTTATTCCCCAGACTATAAGGTAGTACCAGCTGCCACCACCCACTAATATTTATCAGCTACTCAAAGGCCCTTAAAAGGGTGTCCAATTATTACTGTGGAATATTATTATCCAATTGGTAGTATAGCACAAGGCTAAAGCTATAGGAGTGGCTTTGTACAATTTTACCAAAGGCATGCAAGTACTCTAAAGAGCTTAAATTCTCTCTACAAAAACAGCCACAGTTGAAAGGGTTTAAAAATATTTAATAACAAAAAGTCAAAACACAAGACAATACTTTGTACTACACAATGCTAGTCAAGAGTTCAGAGATTACAGAGAAATACTTAAAATAATTCAGTAGTACAGTTCTGACATCACAGAAAAACGCAGTCTAATCTTTCTAGTTTCTAGCTATTTCTAAGAGAAAACACAAGTCTAAGATAAACTTACATGTAGAGCAAGACAGTGCTGATGAGTTGGATGGTCAAGACAAAAATACTTCATGCTCTCTGATTCTCTCTGTTTTTAAAATCACATTCCTGGTTCACATTACATCATTCTTCACACTTCCCTGGGTTCCCAGGCTAACAAACTACATTTACATTATTCACCTCTGGGCAGAAACCAGAGCAATAAAGGACATTTATGCATGCAAATTCAGGCCATTAACTCTGGCCTTAAAACAATAGGAAGAATTCCTTCATCTAGACTGCCTGGAGCCGTGTTTACACCAAAGGGTCACAACATGCTTTACTTGGTCAGTAGAGTTCACTATTGTTACATTATTTTCCAGTTCCACAGGTAACACTATTTTTACCATATAAGACAAAAAGCCTGTGGTTTACATTAATATTTACAGATGACAGAATTATCTTCAAAATTCTATCTGGCTAGGATGGCAGCCTTCACCCATCTTCACAAGCCATTCTGACTTGTTAGACTGTCCATGGTTTAGAGGGTCTTGAATTCTTTTAGGAAATACCCTGCCACTTTTTAAACATCTGTTTACCACCATTTTCTTGTTTATTTTGCATTTTGCCAAAACTAGATGAGGGGTTAGAGAATCCTTTAGAATAAACTAACAATATGAGCCCAATACAAAATCCAGAAAAACTAATTTGCAAGGCATATACCCATGTTTAATAATTTTCCCATCCTTATCAGAAAGAGTAGGATCGGAATTAACTATTTAGCAGCAGTTGGATTAACTAAAGCTGTAGCTGTTGTGTCAGGTTTGGGAAGAGTTAATGAAAACTTATACTTTGACCTTTTAGGGGCAGATGGCCGACTATCAAGAAAACTGCAGGCAGTGACAGACGTCCTTCCCAAGCTGAAAAAACTGGGAGAATGGGTGAAGGTTCTGGAAATTCCTTCTTCAACAGCTCACAGTATTTCCTGAGGGACCGATAAACCTCAGTGTTCTCCCATTGAAAATACTGGCACATTCAAGAAACAGTCTCCGAGAAAGAAAATCCCCAACAGAGACAATCAACTGAGTTTGAATCAGAAATTGGAGAAGAAAATGCTGTTATCTGTTTCTTTCTATTCCTGTCCAGATTCAGAATCTTCAACACCTGGTTAACAGATCTAACCTGATCTGAAGAAAAAAAAATTCTACTAAACATAAAATAGGCTTAGCTGACTACCATTATCAGATCAAGCAGGACATGGACATATAGGCAGCAGCTTTTCCTTTGACCACCACATGGCCACAGTAGTGAGGAAATTCTTTTATGCTGTGCACCTTGTAAGGGCATGACACCCAAGTCCAAAGACATTCATTATGCCACTACACTCTGCCATTATCAGACCAGAATACAATGCTTCCTTCCGCATGTACCTGACCAGGAATATGCAGCAACTAGAGTGACCTCAGCGGTTCTTTAAAAAAAGGATCCAAGGCGTAACAAGCATGCCTTATGCAGAGTGCCTTAAATCCCTTCCCTCTACTCAGTCTCCTATAGACTGCTGAGGGATGATCTATGCCTGGCTTAAAAAGCATCCACAAACCCCACACTTATGAATGTTCTGCATATTTGTAATTCAAACAGTACAAGAAATACAAGGACTAGGGACTTGAATTTTATCTGCGACTTAAACAGAACATGCTGGAGAGACAGATGCGTCTCAGAGACTGCTCCTCCTATGGAAGAGGTTTCCCATCCATGTGAAGCGGAGCTCATCTACTACCCAGTTTAACCACAACCTAAAACAGTGGAGAGGAAATAGGAAATTTACACCAGGCCTGGCACCCATGTCCCTTATGGACAAGGTAGCTTATAAATGTCTGGCCCTCAATGTCCTATTTGGATAACATCATTATTTTTTCTGGAAAACTTGACTAGGCTTAGAATGGCCCCCTGGGTCATTATTTATTTATTTATTTATTTTATTTTACATTTGTTGACCGGGCTAGTCTAGCTGGATATATGTCCATTTTCAGTAGAGGCCCGGGGAGATAAGCTCCAAAGTTAAAATGAATTTACATTAAAGGAATACATGAAAATAACAGAGTAAAAGAAAACATTATAACTGGTGACATAGTTATAAAGTGTAAAAATGCAGTAAGTAGAACATAAATGGCAAAAATATTGTTACAAAAATATTGTTACAAGTGACATTCTTGGAGAATTCTTGGGAGGGAGGGTGGATGGCCTAATGGTTAAGGTGTTTGCCTTAGAAACACAAGGTGCAGGGTTTGAGTCTCACAAGGAATAATTGGCTAAGCTTAAAATGTCTCGCAAGGGCAGTTAGCTTAGGACTAATCTATGAACCTCTATGATAATACTAGCATAATGTACAGTAATTGACGATAAAGGAAAGTAAGAAGAAAATAGCAGTTATGTAAGTACATCTAGTGGTATAACATGTGGAAAGAATATATATAAAAAAAAAACTTTTTTTTTTTTAAATATATATAGATAGTAAGAAGGAGAAATAGATCAGTGGATGTAAATATGAAGTAGATTTAGGGTTCTAAAGGTCTAGAATTTAGTCAGGTGTAGTACAATGTATAAGCACAGTACAATGTATAAGCACAACAATGAAAAGGCTGTCCAAAAGACAAGGCCCCTGGTCAGGTCCAACAATTCTGCCAGTAGTCAGAGTATTAGGATGGGGAACAGAGGGAGGGATGTTGAACAGGACAAAGTGAGACAACGATGACTTAGCATTATGGCAAGTACAAACTTCTGTATCTGATGCTGTCTTTTCGTCTGACTCAATAGTTGGGACACATTCCCTACCTACCCGCACAACCCAGGTGGTATATAGGAATGATATTCCTGAGAAGTCTGAAGCCAAAAGATACACAAGATCGAGATTGTACATCCAGCTTATAATGTGGTACAAAGGTAAACATTACACCAAGTAGATGCAGCACAAATCTTATCAATGGTGCGGGAACATTCTGATAAATGCTGTGGAAGTAGCCACCACTGTAGAACAATGAGCCTTTGGGTTGCCATGTAAGACAGAGACGGTCTGGACAAGGGACCATCACCCAAGGTGGGTGTATTACATTAGGCCAGAGAAAGGGGAACCAAAGCTGCTGAGGCACAAAAGTAATGAGAATAACTTTGGTCTTGCATCTCCTGGCTTTCTGAAGAAACTTTGCTATCAGAGGAAAGGATGGAAATGCATAAAAAGGGCTGGGGGGGTCAACTGTGGACTAAAGCATCCTTCTGTGTCTGCCCCTGCAGAGGAATCAGGGCAAAGTAACTTCTGAATTTGTTGTTTATGTACTAAGTAAAAAGAAAGCAGCAAGATTGGTCACAGTGACTGAAAATCTGTATCACCATTGCTTGATTGAGGACCACTCATGGGGTAGAAGAACAGATCTGTTCAGTTTGTCTAACAGAACATTTAAAGTCCCCAGGATATGCGCTGCAGTTAGAAAATGACAGGAAGACATCACCCATTGCAACACTCTCATGGCTTCCTGGCACAGTGGGAATAAAAAGGTTCCTCCCTGCTTATTATGTTCCTAACTACTACCATGTTGTCCAGCTGGATTGACATCACTCCCTCAGCAGGAATTCCTGAAAGGCCTGCAGTGGTAGAAGGACTGCCCTCATCTCCATGACACTGATGTGAAGATTGGCCTCTGTCTTCGACCTACTGCAGTGACGGCAAGCCTATGACACACGTGTCAAAGGTGACATGCCACGACATTTTGGGTGACACCAGCATTCACCCACTACAAGAAATGTTATCCTGCAATTATCTATGAAAACTCAGCAACAAAAAAGTCATTAATTGATAATCAGATCAAATGCAGTGTGTTCCATATTTTTCTCAGTTCAATTCAAAATTACTATTAAAAGTAGGGTAATTTTGTGGTGCACTATTTTAAGCCCAAATATCAGTGTGCATATTGTTTTCCCTAAGTCACTGATTTTTCTTTTACTTTTATAATACATAACAGCATAAATAATTGGACTGTATTTTTTTTAAATAAATGAATATGTAAAGAATAGTTTCTCTCTTGTTTGGGGGGATGACATACCAGCAGAGTCACGATGGGCATTTTCTAAATTTTTGACAAACGGAGCCCAAAAGGTTTGCCATCACTGACCTACAGCCTTCAACAGGCTTCACTTTGAAATGCCCCACACCATCCCAGTCCAGAAGGGAAGAGTATATGGTCACAATGGCTATTAGTGGCAGTAAGAAGAATGGTCAACCACCAACTGATGTTTCCTGTATACTGGTGAGAGACTATCGAAGCATGAAACAGATGAAACATCGGTGACCACAGAACCAAAAGTGCCCAGTGAAGGACCCTCATTATACCCTGCCTGAGGAATAATGTGATAGAGTCCGCCAACAGGCCCAGAAGTCACAGAATAAGTCTTGCTGAAGGAAGGGGTTGATGAAGGACCTCTGAAGTGACTTGATGCAGGGATAAAATCTTGGATTGTGGAAGTCTGGCAATTTCAGTTTATTGGATACCACCTGGAAAGGAATGCTATCAGTTGCACTGGCGTTAGCTGGCTCTTGGCAAGACTTGACAATGACTTCCAACTGTTGAGCTAGATGGAGCTACATGGAGCAAGAAGTCCCACCACTGAGCTAGCAGATTCTTTGTTGGTGTGGTAAGGAGCTGGCATTCAGAAATGGGAACACCTGGAAAGTACAGTTGTGTACACTTACCATAAATGCAGATGTTCGAGTGTATTCACTGTTGCAGTCATTACATTTGGGTAATCCTGCTGGCAGGTTGCCCTCAATCAGCCTGAATTCCAAAGTCTTGGATACTGCGTCGGTTGCTGTCGCCCCTTCCCTGACATCAGGGGTATAAAAGATGCAGCCAACGCCATTTTCTTCAGTTTGTCTTGCCCCAGATGTCAGGTACCCTCTAAAGGGTAGCCAAAATATATATATATATCTATGTATATATAAAACATACATGCACCAATATAGACTTTACCTTCATCTACAAGCAAATACACCACATGGGTTGTATAGATCAGAGAAGGAAAGATAAGTTCCAGCAGAAATAAGGGGGATGGTGGGTGGGTAACCTGGACTGCAACAGTGAATACACTCTAACAGCTACATTTATGGTAAGTATACACAACTGTACTATGTTCTTCGTGTTTCACTGTTTCAGTCATTACATTTGGGTAGAGTCTCAAAGCTATGGTTGGGAGGCTGGAGCTAAACAGCATTAGGAGCGGCTATGAGGCCCTGCAGAACTGCAGTGGCAAAGCCTGCCCTGGATTTAGAATAAAGTAGCAGATGATAATGCTTTGTAAAGGTGTGTACTGAACTCCAAGTAGCAGCATCTAAAATGTCCTTAGTTGGTACTCCCCTGAGAAAGGCTGAAGTAGCTGCAGCTCTGGTTGAATGTGGCCTAATGCCCTTAGGCACTGGCTTGCCATGCTGTGAATAGCAGAAACGAATGCAGTGGCCTATTCACTTTGAAATAGTCTGTTTGAAGATAGCCTTTCCTTGTGATCCTGCAGCATATGCCACTAGTAATTGCTCTGTTTTCCTGAAAACTTTAGTTTTGTCCAAATAGAATCTAAGCTGTCTGCGTACGTCCAAAGAATGGAGAATTCTCTCCCCCTTGTTCTGTGGATTTGGATAAAAAGTTGGCAAATGAATGTTAAGGGCCACACTGGACACCATCTTAGGCATACATGTTGGGTTTTCCTCAGAGAGACCCTGTCTGGATAAAAGGTTCCACAACCATGAGTGCCTGTAGCTCTGACACTCGTCTTGCAGAAGTTATTGCTAGGAGCAGAGCTGATTTCCAAGATAAAAACTTTATATCAGCAGTAGCAGCTGGTTCAAAAGGAGGTAGGGTCAGTTTTTCCAAGACATAATTGAGGTCCCATGCAGGAATTGGCGATCTCCCTGGAGGCCTTAAATTTTTGGCTCCTCTGAGGTACTGCCTTAATAAAGGATAAGAAAAGATTGGTGGCTCTGTATTGTAATGAGCCGAAATGGCAGAGGCATGAATTTTAATTGATGAAAAAGATAGGCCTTTGTCCAGCATCTCAGTTAAGTATTGCAAAATCTGAGGAATATTTGGTACAGCTGTATCAGTTCCTTGTGCCTGGTTCCAAGAACAAAATCTCTTCCATTTTCCAGCATAAGATTTCCTAGTACTAGGCCTTCTGGCTTCCAAAATGACATCCATCACAGCTTTACTGAGAGGTGTGCTTTGTATGGCTACATTATCTGCCATGCTGCCAGGTTTAGGGTCCTGCGTTGGCTGTGCAGGATCTGATTGCTTTGTTGGGACAATAGATGAGGTATTAGAGGTAAGGTCCAGGCGGGGCATTGAGACAAGTTCCTTAAGATCGGATACCAGTACTGGTGGGGCCAGTCTGGGGCAATCAGTATCATCTTTGGTTTCTCCTGTCTGACCTTTAGGAGTACCTTGGGGAGGAGAGGCAGTGGAGGAAAGGCATATACTGATAGGTTTTTCCAGTTGAAAGATAAGGCGTCCACTTTCCATGCTTGCCTGGGATAAGTCCTTGTGCAGAATCCTTTTAGTAGGTAGTTGTGAGGGGAGGCAAATAGATCTATGTCCGGGCATCCCCATTTCTTTGTTATCATGCTGAAGACTTGTGGATCCAGCTGCCACTCGTGTGGATCCATGAGGTTTCTGCTTAATTCGTCTGCCAGAGTATTTTCCTTTCCTGGCAGGAATTGTGCCTGCAGATGAACTTGAAAAGTCAATGCTGTCTCACCAATACAGCCATGGCTAGTCTGCAAAGGGGGTAAGAATGTGTGCCCCTCTGCTTGTTTATATACCACATGACCGTGATGTTGTCTGCCTTTATCAGTAGTTGTCCCGAATGAAGAAGGTCCTTGAAAGCTGTCAGGGCATTTTGGACAGCTAGCATCTCTTTTTGATTGATATGTAGATGCATTTGGTTTGTGGACCAGGTGCCCTGAATGCCTCTTCCTGCCATGTGCCCCCCCCCCCAGGCATCATTTGATGCATCTGTTGTTAGGTTCTGCCTGGCTGGGGGTAATGTGAATGGCTGTCCCTTCTTTTGGTGACAAGCCTTCGCCCAAACTCCCGTTGCAGGCAGGGAATAAGAGTAATCATTGTTTCCAAGCTGTGGCAATGTTGCGTCCAGACACTTCTTAGGTACCACTGAAGTTTCCTCATATGCAGTCCTGCATATGGAGTTAATAGGATGCAGGATGCCATGAAGCCCAAAGCCTGCAGAATTTTTCTTGCAGAAAACTGGGCCTTTGTTGCCAATCTTTTGAAATAGGTAGTCAGTTGCCTTTGTTTGTCTGGCATGAGATAAGCTATCTGGGCAGTTGTATTTAAGCTTGCACCCAGGAATATTATCTCTTGAGAGGGTATTAGCTTTGATTTCTTTTCGCTGACTGTGTATCCTAGGCATGTTAAAAGTCTTTTCACAAACGCCAGATGCTGTAGTAGAATGTCCTTGTTCTCTGCCTGAATTAGGCAGTCGTCCAAGTAAGGATATATTTGTATTCCTCTTTGTCTGCAGAAAGCAATTACTGGTGCCAGGCACTTTGTAAAGACCCTGGGTGCAGTAGATAAGCCAAAGGGCAGTGCAGAGAATTGGTAATGCATTGAGCCAGCTTTGAATCTGAGGTATCTTCTGCATGATTGTCTGATTGGGACATTGCAGGTATGCCTCTTTTAGGTCTAAAGTCACGAGCCAAGCCTTTTTGCCCAGCATGGGCAGAAGCTGCTGCAAGGTCAACATTTTGAATTTTGGTATATCCAGGAAAGTGTTTAGAATAGATAGGTCCAGTATTGGTCTCCAGGCTTTGTCCTTTCTGGGTACCAAGAATAGTCTTGAGTAAAATCCTTGTCCCTGCTCTTGCTGTGGTACTTGTTGAATAGCCCCCATGTCCATGATGGATGAGACTTGATTTTGTGCCTCTGCCCATTGATTTTTTGGCAGATCTGGCCAACCATTCACCTTTGGTAGGGTATGGAATTGAAACTTGTAGCCTTGTGACACTATGTTTAGAACCCACTTGTCTTGGGTAATAATGTGCCAATTCTGAGACAATAGTGCTATTTTTCCCCCTAAAGGTGCTGCCAGGAGAAAAGTGCTTGGTGCAGGCAGGGGGAAGTCATTGGGACGGTTTCCTGTATGGTTGTGATTTGTCTTCTCCACTTTTGGAGGTAGAAGCACCCCATTGCTTTGACCTGTATGAACATTGCGCCTGGGACCTGCCTCTAGGGCGTCTGGATTTGCCCCTTTGAGGTCTGTCTGACACAGGAAAGGACCAATTTTTTGTAGGCCAGTGTCTACTAAACCTAGGTGGCTGTACTTGTAAAAACCTTTGACAGTTTGCATAGATTTAGCTTTGTCCTCCATTTTCTTTAACACCAAACAAAGTATCATGCTGTAACAGTGCATCTAATAATTTAACTTTGACATGATCAGGCAGATTTTGCTCCTTTAACCAAGCATGCCTCCTAATTACAGAACCCGTAACTGCGGCCATGCAGGAGGCCTCCACAGAATCAAAACCACATTGCAAAGCATGCTTTCTAACTTGTTCAGCTGCATGCAATAAATCCTGCATTTCTTTGTTTTCTGCACATTCGCAGTTCAACATTTTCTGTTTAAGCAATGTCATGACATGTTGCTGATATCTGAGCATATGAAACTGACAGTTCAAGGCCCTTATAGCCAAGGTAGCAGATGCGTAAACCTTTTTTCCCCATCTATCCAGTGCCCTAGAATCTCTGTCAGAGGGGGTAGGGTTTTTTGCAGTGGAAGCCTTAACCCCTTTGGGACCGTGTGAAATAGTTTCTGGGTCTGCGGTAGGGTTTTTGAAAAGGAATTTATGAGAGTCAAGAACCGTGTAATATCTGTCAGGCTTAACAGGCGCTGGAGGGTCAGACTAGACTCAGAAAACACATCTACAATGTCTAACGCAGGTGGAATGGCTACAGGCCTGTGTTGAGGTAGTAAAAGGAAGTCCCTGAGCCTCTTTTTAGATTCTGAAAAATCTTGGCTCTCCCAGTGGAAATGCTCCCTCATGGTATGCAAGGTTTCCCCAAAAGAATAGTCCTCAGGAGGAAAAGCTGAAGGAATAGATTCTTCAGCATCAGAATCCTCATGGGGGAAGTGAATATTCCTGATCAGAAGAGGAATCAGAAGAAATAGAAACCTGATCTGAAGATTCATAGTCTGTCTCTTGCCTAGGCCTCTTATCAGGAGGGGGATGGGAACCCCTGATCAAAGTAATCAGGTCTTTGGCCATTTTGAGCATCTGTTTTATGGGCATGGAGGCCTGTCCATGTGACTCGAGTAGGTTTCTTTGTCTTAAAAGGTGCTTTAGTCTTTGCCTTTGAAGCTGTAGTCAGTTTTATGTACAGCTGCTTAGGTCTGAATACACCCTCAGAAGCCGGTGCCTGCTCAGTGGCTCTGGATCCATCTGAGGGAATAGTGTCCGAGGCTCCAATACCTTGAGTTTCCAGCGGCATAGCCGACTCCATGTGGGAGTTGGTAGCGGCCTGCGACTCTAAAGTAGCAGGTGTCAGGGGCTGCGAAAGTGCCTCACTGAGAACCAGCGAACCAGCAACTGGCTTAGAAGCTTCATCGTTGGTTTTGGGTCTCAGTTGTCTTTTTCTTTGCATTTTTTGTGAACTCCAGTAGTCAGATGGCTATCCGACAACATTTTATAATTAAATCTGCGTCTAACATAGTTTAATGCAAAGTCATACCGACGCTTAATAGTGCGTTGGTTAAATCTAGCACAAAACCGACAACTTGAAACGTCGTGGTCAGGGCATAGGTAAGGAATACTGTAAGAATGAAAGTCCGTATGAGGCATTTGCTTTCCACAAGAAATACAATTATTAACTTTTTCTGACATTGGTCTGGAGCAAGAAAAAAGTTTCCCAACGGGGTAATTAGCTTTAATGAAGACTTCGGATCTGAAACTCGAATACAAAAATCTCAGGAGTCAGCCGACCGACACTTGCAAAATGCTTCTGCTTCAGGCACCACGCGCCAAGAAAGACCGAAGAAAATGGCGTCGGCTGCATCTTTTATACCCCGTGACAACCTAACGTCAGGGAAGGGGCGACAGCAACCGACGCAGGACCAAAGACATTGGAATTCAGGCCGACTGAGGGCAACCTGCCAGCAGGATTACCCAAATGTAATGACTGCAACAGTGAAACACGAAGAACATATGTTGCAGCCTGAGATACGTTTCTTCCACTGCTATGCATTTGAACACCCTGGGGAGCCGTGGGGAGACCTAAAGGCAGTGTTCTGAATTGGAAATTGACCGGCTCCCAGCTAGAAACAGAGAAATCCCTGGACTGCTTTGCTATCTTGATATAATAGTACACATCCTGGAAATCTGTGGAGCATATCCATTCATCCTTCCTCAAAAGAGGTAGGATCGTCTGTACCATTATCATCCAGAATTTTGACTGTTTCCCAGACTGAGGTAGCTTAGTTCCAAGATGGGCCTTAGGTCCCCCCGTTTTGTTCGGAACTAAAAATAACCTTGAATAGATTCCATATCCTGTTTGATCTGGGGATCTGCTGGATAACCCCCTTCTAGCAGCTTTTGTACCTCTGCTGCTGCTAATTCCACCTCACTGGGTGGAACACTGGGAATTCTCTTCTTTTTCTGTGGAGGGAAACCAAGGAAATAGCCTGTGGTGATGATCCACTGCATCCATGATTCTTGAGTGATGGCCTGCGAGCCTTTTAGGTGCAAGGATAGCTGCCCTTCTGCCTTTGACTGCCTCCAGAGTGAGGCAGTTGGGCAACCATTCAGGAGCACTGGTAGGGTTTTGCCATGAAGGGACCACAAAACTCTTGATTTTGCTGTCCACCTCTGCCTCTAGGGTGATGTCCATTAAAGTTACTCCCCCCTCTGCCCAATGTCTGTCCACGGGAGCATCCTGGCCAAAACCATGAGATTTTCAAAACAAATGCTTTTGCCTCCTTTTCTGGTTTTGGGAAAAGGTTCTCCAGAGGGGGTGGAAAAATATATTCAGACTACAGATAGAGTCTTACTTTCCTGCTTGCTCCTGGTAAGTTCTTCCTTCACCTTAGGCTCGAAGAGAGTTGAACAGTCACAAAAGGGTGCACTGATGAAAGACATCTTGAAGCCTTCCTCAAAATCATGCAAGTGCATCCAGACATGCCAAATAATAACATTGGTGCCTGCAGCCCTGGCTGTACCATCAGATGCACTGGAAAGCAGACACATATGCACTTGACATAGCAAGATGTAAAAACTAGTAAAATATACCAGATCCGATCCCAGGAGGAACACCAGCTTTAATATAAAAAGCAAACAAACTGTAAGCGATTTCACCCACAACTGGGCTTCATCAGAGTCAGTGCAAAACAGAACAATTATTTGCTTGCAAACTACTGTTTTTTGATTATTTTACATTGCATTCTTACATAAGTTTATGTTTTGCCTTCCTTCTGGGGGCACCTGACATCTGGGGCAAGAAAAACTGAAGAAGATGGTGTCGGCTGGTTCTTTTATACCCCTGCCGCATTGACGTCAGGGAAGAAGCGACGACAACCGATGCCGAACCTAGACTTTCGAATTCGGCGGACCGAGGACCCGCCTGACGGCAGGATAACCCATCTGTTATGACTGCAGCTGTATGCACGATGAACATCCTGGACTCCACTGACTTTAGTATATCCATTGGTAGGTTACCCAAGAGGAACTTTGTCAGCTCCTTTATCAACTCCCTCTGGAATTGTGTCACTAGGTAATTCAGCATTTGAAGTGCAAAAGTTGTTGGAGCATTTGTCCATTTCCAGAATTTGTCCAAAGCCGTACATTCTCAAGTAGGGGGATGGACAGATGTGCTCTCTTTGTAGAGTTCCTTCCTAGCAGCTGCCACAACCACCACTGCATTTACTAGGGGAACCTTGCTCCAGTGGGGTTTGGTCATAGGGGGCTACCGGGACCTTATCAGATTTTTTGTGGAATTGACTCTACTACATCAGGTTACTTCCATGCCTGAGAAACTAGGTCCATCAGTTCATCAGCAGGTGGAACCACCCAGGAGTTACAGTCAGCCTCAAACACCTCAAGGATGTCCATGTGACTGCTACCCAAATGGCTTGAGTACTGACTCCCCTTAGAAAAGTCAATGTAGTAGTAGCAGCAGTGTCTCTGGTACTGTGAGCCCTGACCCTGTCCATTAAAGTTATACCTTTACAGGTGTACTAAAACTGAACAAACTGCTATAGCTATTTGGAGATGGCTTGCTTGGAAATGGGTTCTCACTTTCTTTTCAACAAAGCAGACTAACTTTCTCAAGTTCCTGGTTCTGTACATAGAGGGTATACAAAAAAGCTTCTCTCTGCCTTGGTATAACGCTTTGGAAAAATACAGGAAGTTGTACAGTCAAGTCTGAGTGAACCTTTGTCACTACTTTGGGCATAAAAGAAGGCTGGTTTGTCAGACTCATCCTATCTTTATGGAAAACTAAGAATGGCTCTCTGCACATCAAGGCTTGTACTTCAGAAAGTATCTTAATAGAGTTGTTTCCAGGTTAAATATTTAATGGGAACTGATTCAGATGACTCAAAGGATATTGTCATTATTTCTGACGAGATATAACTCATGATCCAGGAAAGGCAACAACCTTTTGAGATAGTCTTGGATACACAACTTCCAGAGACTGTTTCATTGGTCTGAGGTCTGCTGAAGGTGGATCCCATGAAACACAGGTTGAAATAGCCAAGAAGTGAATAGATGTATATGCCAAACCTTAGGCAAACAGCTGACTGAGATATTACAGTTTCAGCGGCACTGTTGTTGCTTTTGGGGATATGCGGGAGGGACAGAAGTTCTATGGGAGAGCAGTCATAGTTGCTCCCTCTCAAAGGTCTAAGCTTTAGGTCTCACTAGATTTTTGCTTGCTATCTGCCTACCATCTTTTCCTCAACTGCCCCCCCCACCTTAACCTTTGTTTTGTTTACTCGTTCCTTGCCTACAATAAAAGCAGCATAGTTTGGAAGCTCGATTCTTGTCATACAGTTGCATGGGAGATGAAAAAGGCGCTTCTCCTTCTTGCAGTATCCAGCCCCTTTCCTCCTATTTTACATAATTCTGCCACAGAACTCTGGATGAGCTGATCCTTAACATGACAGACATTCAGGAACTTCACTTTTACTTCCTCTAGCAAGGGCTGTAGCTTCAACCAGGCATGTCTCCTAATCACCGAACTGACACCTACTGCCCTGGATGTGCATCCACAGCATCTTATCCAAACGACTGTTCTGTCACACAAACTGTATGCAGACCTCGAAGCTTCAATTTCAGGTCACCTTTAGACACCTCCCTAATTTTCTCACCTAGGTGATCAAAGAGACCCATTCTCAACATGACTGTGTGTGACTAGCAGTTGACAGCTCTGAATGCCAGGGTAACAAATGTAAACTTCCTGTTCAAAACTGCATACAATCCTACTTTCTTTCTTTGTGACTGGAAAGGGTGTCAACAGAAGAAACCAATCTGGACCCTTTTTTCCATGGATCACTAGACACCAATGCTGGCTCAGCCACATACTTCATTTGTGACAACTTGTCTTGACTATTACACCCTACAGAACCAGTCAGCTATCTTAGCAGCAGGGGGTAGAGTCCAGTTTCTGACAGGCTGCCAAGAATGCATCCTTCAGAAAGTACAGTTTTGTACACTTACCATAAATGTAGATGTTCGAGTGTATTCACTGTTGCAGTCATCACACTTGGGTTATCCTGCCAGGGCTAGCCTTCAGTCGTCCGAATACCAGAGGCTTAGTATTTCTGGGTCGGTTGCTGTCGCTTCAGGAGTGACGTCAAGGTAATCAGTGGTATAAAAACAGGCAGACGCCATTACATCAGTTTTTCTTGCCCCAAATGTCAGGAGCCCCCCAAAAGTGAGCTAAGTTATGGTGGAGTAACACCACCAGTAAAAAGTAAATACCAATAGTCGTATAAGGGTGAGGAAGAGAGAGAGAGAAAGAGACAAGGGGGCTGGAGGGTGGGAAATCAGGACTGCAACAGTGAATACAGTCGAACATCTACATTTATGGTAAATGTACACAGCTGTACTACATTCTTCATGTTTCACTGTTGCAGTCATCACACTTGGGTTGATTCCCAAAGCTGAGGATAGGGTGGAGACAGTCAAGAAGAGTTGGGGCTGGCTAAAATGCCCTGCAGGACTGCGGTTGCAAAGCCTGCCCTGGTTTTTGAAAAGATAGGCAGGTGGTAACGCTTGGTGAAGGTATTAACAGAACTCCATGTTGCAGCTTCCATGATGTCCCTGATAAGGACCCCTCTGAGAAAGGCTGTAGATGCTGAAGTTGCACTAGTTGAATGTGTTCTGATCCCAAGTGGGAGTGGTTTCCCATGGTGTTTGTAAAGTACAGTTGTGTACATTTACCATAAATGTAGATGTCCGAGTGTATTCATTGTTGCAGTCATTACATTTGGGTAATCTGCTGGCAGGTTGCCCTCAGTCGGCCTGATTAACAAAGTCTTGGGTCCTGCATCTGTTGCTGTCCCTTCTTCCATGACGTCAGGGGTATAAAACATGCATCTGACGCCACTACACAAGTCTTTCTTGCCCCAGATGTCAAGTGCCCCCCTAATGGGGAGCAAATAAAATTAAAAGCACAAAAATAAACCTCCAACCAAAATCAAATACACCAAAAAGGCTTTTAAGCATAGTAAAAGAAAGTAGAGGTATAGCCAGAGAAAATTAGGGGGCTGGAGGGAGGGTAACCGGGAATGCAACAGTGAATACACTCACATCTACATTTATGGTAAGTGTACACAACTGTACTATGTTCTTCGTGTTTCGCTGTTGCAGTCATTACATTTGGGTAGATTCACAAAGCTATGGTTGGGAGAAGGAGTTTAAACAGCATTAGTACCAGCTATAAGACCCTGCAAGACAGCAGTGGCAAAGCCAGCTCTGGATTTAGAAAAAATTGGTAAATGATAATGCTTGGTGAAAGTATGTACAGAACTCCAGGTAGCAGCTTCTAGAATATCCCTGGTAGGAACACCTCTGAGAAATGCAGCCCTGGTAGAGTGAGATCTGATCCCCTGGGGGATAGGTTTTCCATGGTGCTTATAGCAGAAATGAATGCAATGGCCTATCAATTTAGAAATGGTTTGTTTTGAAATAGCCTTCCCCTCTGCCCCTGCAACAAAAGCAACCAGCAATTGTTCAGATTTTCTTCAAGATTTAGCCCTGTCCAAGTAGAATCTAAGATGTCTGTGCACATCCAAGGAATGCAGAATCCGTTCCCCTTTGTTCTGTGGATTGGGAAAGAAGGTTGGCAAACGAATGGACTGATTAAGAGCCACACTGGGCATCAAGGATGTATTTGACTTCAGAGACACCCTGTCTGCATGAAAGATGATGAAAGGTTCCACTGCCATAAGGGCCTGTAATTCAGATATCCTTCTAGCTGAAGTGATTGCTAACAGGAATGCTGTTTTCCAAAAAAGAATTTTTAAGTCTGCAGTAGCAGCTGGCTTGAAAGGAGGCAGAGTGAGCTTCTCCAAAACAAAGTTAAGGTCCCAGGCAGGGGTAGGAGCTCTCCTGGGTGTTCTCAAGTTCTCTGTCCCTCTGAGATAGTACTTGAGCAGGGGATGAGAGAAGAGGGGTGGTTCTGTTTTATAGTGAGCTGAAATAGCTGAAGCGTGGATTTTAATAGAGGAAAAACTCAGGCCCTTGTGAAGCATCTCAATTAAGTACTGCAAAATCTGAGGTAAATTGGGTGCTGCTGTGCTCATCCCTAAAGATTGGTTCCAGGCACAGAATCTTTTCCATTTGTCAGCATAAGATTTTCTAGTACTAGGCCTTCTCGCTTCCAAGATTGGGCCTCCAAGAGTGGTGTTGGGCAGCGCAGTGGTGCAGCGGTTAATGCTGTCACCTCACAGCAAGAGGTTCTCTTGCATGTTCTCCTGTGTTCGCGTGGGGTTTCCTCCGGGTACTCAGTTTCCCTCCACATTCTAAAGACATGCTTCATTTCTCCCGGGCCTCCGCTGAAAACAGGATCTGTGGAACCTAGTCGGAATTTCCCGGTCAACAAATATTAAATAAATAAATAAAAAAAAAATAAAAAAAGATGACGTCCATCACAGGTTTGCTGATGGATGATGAGGGTGAATTTAAGTGATTAGCCAGGCTGCAAGGTTCAATGTTGGAAGCTGAGGGTGCAGAATTTGGTTCTCCTGCTGAGACAGCAAGGAAGGGGTCTGAGGCAGGTGCCATGGAGATATTTGTGACACACTGCGCAGGAGGGGGTACCAGTGTTGGCGTGGCCAGTCTGCAGCAATCAAAATCATTTTTGGTTTGTCCTGTATGACTTTTAGCAGAACCTTGGAGAACAGAGGCACTGGGGGAAAGGCAAAGACTGATAGGTTTTTCAAGCTGAAGGACAGAGCATCCACTTTCCAGGCTTCTTTGTGGGGAATCCTTGTGAAAAACTTGTCCAACTGGTAATTCTGGGGGGAGGCAAATAGATCTATGTCTGGGCTCCCCCATTTGCATGTCAAGATGTTGAAAATTCATGGTTCTAGTTTCCACTTGTGTGGGTCCATGAGATTTCTGCTTTGTCCGTCTACCAGTTCATTCAATTTTCCTGGCAGGAATTGAGCTTGTAGGTGCACTTGGTAGCTCAAGGCTGTGTTCCACAATGCCATGGCTAGTCTGCAGAGGGGGTAAGAATGTGTAGCCCCCTGCTTGTTTATGTACCACATAACCATGGTGTTGTCCGTCTTTACCATTAGTTGTCCTGCAAGAATGTAGTCCTTGAAGGCTGTCAGAGCATTCTGTACAGCTAACATTTCTTTTTGATTATGTAGGTGCATTTGATTTGGGTTCCATTTGCCCTGAATGCACTTCCCTGCCAGGTGACCCCCCCCCCCCCATGCAGTCTGATGCATCTGTAGTTAGGGTTTGGGCGGCAGGGGGTAGTGTGAATTGCAGTACCTTGTTTTGGTGGCAGACCTCTGCCCACCATAGGAATTCCAGGCGTAGGCAAGGTATGATAGGAATCATTGTTTCCAGGCTGTGACAATGTTGACTCCATAGACTTTTTAAGTACCACTGTAGTTTCCTCATATGCAGTCTTGCATATGGAATTACAAGAATGCAGGAGGCCATGAACCCCAAGGCTTGCAGTATTTGTCTTGCAGATAGCAGGGTTTTTGTGGCCACTTGTTTGAAGCAAGTTAGCAAATGAATTGGGGAAATGAGGAAAGCCATCTGGGCAGTTGTATTCAAGCTTGCACCCAGGAATGTTACCTGTTGAGAGGGTACCAGTTGTGATTTCTTTTCGTTTATGGTGTACCCTGGACAAGTTAGAACCCTTTTTACAAATGCCATATGATTTAGAAGTATGCCCTGGTTTTCTGCCTGAATTAGACAATCGTCCAGGTATGGATATATTTGAATATTTCTTCGCCTGCAAAATGCAATAACTGGAGCCAGGCACTTTGTGAATACCCTGGGTGCAGTAGACAAGCCAAAAGGCAGTGCAGAGAACTGATAATGCAAGTAGCCTGCTTTGAAGTGTAGGTAATCTTCTGCAAGATTCCCTGACTGGGATGTGCAGGTATGCTTCTTTTAAATCTAGAGTTGCCAACCAGGCATCTTTGCCTAGCATAGGAAGTAACTGGTGAACAGTCAACATCTTGAATTTTGGAATGTCCCGAAAGGTGTTTAGAGTAGACAGGTCCAGAATTGGACGCCATGATTTGTCTTTTCTAGGTACCAGAAAACGCCTGGAATAGAAACCTTGTCCCTTTTCCTCTTCTGGTACTGGTTGAATAGCCCCCATGTTTAAGAAAAAAAGTACTTGTTTTTGAGCCCCTGCCCAATGATTTGGGTGCAGGTCTGGCCACCCGTCTGGTGTCAGCAACATGTGGAAATGAAATCTGTATCCCTGGGACACTATATTTAAAACCCATTTGTCCTGGGTTATGAGCTCCCAGTTCTTTACATGAAGAGCAATCTTTCCCCCCAAAGGGGCGGCTAAAAGGTAAGTGCTTGGTAATTTTAAAAAGAAGTCATTTAGACTGTCAACATAGGGAGGTGTCTTGTTATTTCCAGATTTGGAAGTGGAGGCCCCTCATTGCTTAGTTCTGAGAGTTCCCTGGGACTGAACCCTGGTGCTTTTGGTATGTCTGGGTTTGGCTTGGGAGGATCTGGAAGGAGCTGGAAAAGACCAATTCATAGTAGGCCAGTGCCTACTAAATCTTGGAGGTGGCACTTGTACGAAATCTTTAACAGTTTGCATTGATTGGTGACAGCATCTTCCATCTTTTTTAGAACTTCTTCAGCCTTATTGCCAAACAGACAGTCCTGATTTAAAGGAGCATCCAACAATTTTGCTTTAACATGATCAAGCAATGATTGCTCCTTAAGCCAAGCATGCCTTCTAAGCACAAACCCATTAACAGCAGCCCTGCAGGAGGCCTCTAAAGAATAAAAACCACATTGCAAAGTATGTTTTCCAACTTGTTAAGCAGAATGCAATAAATCCTGTAAATCTTTATTTTCCACACAGTCAGGAATCAACATCATTTTCTGTTTAAGCGGTCCAATAATATGCTGTTGATATTTTAACATATGAAATTGGCAGTTTAAAGCCCTGATTGCCAAGGTTGCAGAAGTATAAACCTTCTTACCCCATCTATCCAGCACCCTGGAGTCTCTATCAGAAGGGGTAGGATTTTTAGCAGTAGAAGCCTTAATGCCCTTGGGCCCCTGAAAAATGATTTCTGGATCTGCAACAGGATTTTTGAAAAGAAACTTGTGGGACTCAGGAACCCTGTAGTATCTGTCAGGTTTACTAGGAGCCGAAGGCAGGGAATCAGGGGCCATACTGGATTCCGAAAGCACATCAACAACAATGTCTAGTACGGGAGGTATAAGCCAAGAGTCTATGCTGAGGTAGAAGAAGGAAATCCCTAAGCCTCTTTTTTGAATTTGAAAATTCCTGACTTTCCCAGTGGAAATGCTCCCTTAAGGTATGTAAGGTTTCCCCAAAAGAAAAATCTTCAGGAGGGGAAGCAGAGGGAAAGGAATCCTCATAAGTAGGTATGGACAAATCCAGGTCATTAGAAGAGTCAGAAGAGTCAGAAACCTGGTCAGAAGATTCATAATCAAGCTCAGCCCGAGGCCTCTTAGAGGGGGGTGGCTGACTACCCCTGATTAGAGTAATTTGATCTGCAGCCATTTTGATCATTTGTTTTTTGGGCATAGGGGCCTGAACATGTGGCCTGGGCGTCATTTTTTTAGACATAGATCTAGATTTAGGCCTTAGTAATGAAGGTGGAGTCTATTTAATATGCAAGTCTGTAGAGGCCTGAATACACCCTCAGAAGCCGGTGCCTCCACAGCGGCTCTGAACCCATCCAAGGTAGAGACACATCCACGGCTTCCATAGGTGAAGCCTCTCAAGGCATATCAGACTCTGAATGGGTCTCAGTAGAGGTTTGCGAATCAGAAGTAGCGGGTATCAGGGGCTGCGAAAGCTCCTCACTGAGGACCAGCGAACTTGCTTAGGAGAAGCGTCATCGGCGGTTTTGGACCTCGGTGGCCTGTCTCTGTTTTTATCTTTGTGGTTTTTCAGAATCCCGGTAGTCGGATGGCTAATCGATGACATTTCTGAATAATTAAACCGAGAACTGAAATATTTAGAGGTAAAAATGTACCGACGGATAGTGTGCTGATTAAATAAAGCACAAAACTGACAGTAAGGTACGTCGTGGTTAGGACCTAGGCAAGGAATACAGTACAAATGAAAATCTTTGTGAGGTATTTGCTTTCCACAAGGAATGCAATTATTAACTTTTACTGACATCGGTAAGGAGCAAGAAAAAAAAGTTTCCCCAACGGGGTACTTAGCTTTAAGTTGAAGACTTTGGTTCTGAAACTCGAAAATGAAAATTTCAGAAGTCGGTCGACCGGCCCTTGCGAACTGCTTCTGCTTCGGGCACTACATGGCAAGAAAGACTGATGTAATGGCGTTGGATGCATGTTTTATACCCCTGACGACCTGACGTCATGGAAGAAGGGACAGCAACCGATGCAGGACCCAAGACTTTGTTAATCAGGCCGACTGAGGGCAACCTGCCAGCAGATTACCCAAATGTAATGACTGCAACAGTGAAACACGAAGAACATCAGAAATGGATGCAGTGTGCTATCCATTTGGAGATGGTTTGTTTTGATATGGCTTTGTCCTCTGCCCCTGGTGCAAAGCTGACTAGTAAATGGTCAAATTTCCTAAAGGGCTTAGTCCTATCCAGGTAGAATCTGAGCTCTCTGTGCACATCTAAAGAGTGCAGGAATCCCTTCCCCATTATTTTGAGGCTTAGGAAAAAAGATGGGCAAATGAATAGATTGCTTAAGAACCACGCTGGACACCACCTTAGCCATGAAAATTGGGTTAGTCCTGAGGGAGACCTTGTCAGCATGAAAAATGATGAAAGGTTCCACAGCCATAAGTCCTTGTAACTCGGACACTCTTCTAGCTGAAGTGATGGCTAGAAGCAAAGTTGTTTTCCAAGAGAGGAATTTTAACTCTGCTGAAGCAGCAGGCTCAAAGGGGGGGGGGGTGTGAGCTTTTCCAACACAAAGTTAAGGTCTCAAGCAGGAGTAAGGGCTCTCCTTGGTGGTCTTAAGTTGTTAGCCCCTCTCAGGAACTGTTTGATGAGAGGGTGTGAGAAGAGAGGTGGCTCAGTGCTGTAATGTGCAGAGATGGCAGAGGCATGGATTTTAATGGAAGAGAAGGATAAGCCCCTGTGGAGTAGTTCTGCTAGGTAATCCAGGATGAGAGGTAAGGAGGGCTGTGCTGGGTCAGCTCATTTAGTCTGGATCCAGGAACAATAACTTTTCCCACTTGTCAGCATAGAAATTTCTAGTACTGGGTCATCCAGCGTCGCGCATGACATCCAGGACCTTTTTGCTTAGGGTGAACACTGGAGGAGAAGTCAAGGAATAAGCCAAGCTGCTAGGTTCAGTGTCTGCAACTGTGGATGCAAGAACTCTCCCTCCTGCAGAGTCAGGAGAGTTGGAATTTGGGGTAGGTGCCGTGGAGGCAACAGAGACAGACTGCGTAGTAGTGGGTACCAGTGTTAGCGTGGCCAGTCTGGGGTGATCAGGATTGGCCTTGGCCTTTCCTCCCTTACTTTGAGTAATACTCTGGTCAGAAGTAGAGGGGGAAATGCATAGATTGAGAGGTTTGTCCACTGAAAGGATAGGTCATCCACTTTCCAGGCCTTGCTGGGAGGTCCCCTGGTGCAGAATTTGTAGAGCTGGTGGATAAAGGGGGAGGCAAATAGGTCCACCTTCGGGGTACTCCATTTTTGGGTCACAAGGTTGAAGGTACTGTGGTTTAATATTCACTCATGTGGGTCTAGGAGATTTCTGCTTAAGTTGTCTGCCAGAGAGTTTTGGTTGCCTGGCAGTAATTGACCTTGCAGATGAATAGTCATGGCTGAGGCCGTGTTTCAAAGGCTCATGGCTAGCCTGCAGAGAGGGTAGGAGTGGGTTCCCCCTGCTTGTTGATGTACCACATTACTGTGGTGTTGTCTGTTTTGACAAGTAGAGGCCCCAGAGGGAGCAGGGGACTGAAAGCTTTCAGTGTGCTGAACAGCCAGCATCTCTTTTTGGTTAATGTGCAGATGAATTTGGTTTGGGCTCCAATGGCCCTGAATGCACCTGCTGTCCAGGTGAGCACCCCAGGCATAGTCTGATGCATATGTCGTTAGGGTCTGGGTGGCATGGGGTTGTGAAAAGGAAGCCCCTTTGTTGTGGTTGCATTCTGCTGCCCACCAAAGAAACTCTTTCCTTAGACAGGGTATCATAGGTATAACAGTTTCGAAGTCCTGTGAATGTTGACACCAAAGGCTTTTTAAGTACCACTGAAGTTTCCTCATATGCAGTCTGGCATATGGAATTAGTAGAATGCAGGAGGCCATGAACCTTAGAGTTTGCAGCACTTTCCTTGTGGATAAAGTACAGTTTTGTACCTACCATAAATGTAGATGTTCGAGGGCTATTACAGCTGCAGTAGTTACATATGGGTTTTCAGCCGGCAGGTCCTCGGTCGGCAATTCCAAAGTCTTGGTCCGGCCGGTTGTTGTCGCACTCTTCTGACGTCAGGAAGGCTAGAGTATAAAAGACACAGCCGACGCCATCTTCTTCAGTCTTTCTTGCCCCAGATGTCAGGTGCCCCCAAAAGGAAGGCAATACATAAATTAGTGTAATACACAAATGTAAGCAAATAAAACATAGTAGGATAACCCAGTCAGCAGGTATGAATAGGTATTCAGACCCCCAGGTCTTACCAAGAGGGGAAGGAGGGTGGGAAACCTGTACTGCAGCTGTAATAGCCCTCGAACATCTACATTTATGGTAGGTACAAAACTGTACTATGTTCATCGTGCATTACAGCTGCAGTAGTTACATATGGGTAGAATCCCAAAGCTATGTATAGGGTGGTAGGTACTAAATGGAACTGGGTTGAGCTAGAATGCCCTGCAAAACTGCAGTGGCAAAGCCTGCTCTAGTTCTGGAGTATAAAGGCAGGTGGTAATGCTTTGTGAAAGTATGTACAGAACTCCAAGTGGCTGCCTCCAAGATCTCTTTAGTAGGCACTCCTCTGAGGAAGGCTGTAGAGGTGGCTGTGGCCCTAGTGGAGTGAGATCTGATACCAGTAGGTACGAGCTTTCCATGATGGGAATAACAAAAGCGTATGCAGTGACCAATCCACTTGGAAATGGTCTGTTTGGTTACAGGTTTCCCTTGACCCCCCACTGCATAGGAAACTAGGAGTTGATCTGATTTTCAGAAAGACTTGGTTCTGTCCAAGTAGTAACGTAGCTGCCTATGGATATCTAAGGAATGAAGCAGCCTTTCCCCTTTGTTTTGAGGATTAGAGTAGAAGGTAGGAAGGTGGATGGCCTGGTTTAGGGCTACCCTAGATACTACTTTAGGCATAAAGGAGGGTTAGTGCAGGGAAACCCTGTCCTGATGGAATATTAGGAATGGCTGCACCGCCATGAGGGCCTGTAACTCAGAAACCCTCTGAGCTGAAGTGATGGCCAGTAGAAAAGCTGTTTTCCAGGACAAATATTGTAATTCTGCTGAAGCAGCTGGTTCAAAAGGAGGCAATGTCAATTTTTCTAGTACATAGTTAAGGTCCCAAGCTGGTACTGGCTGTTTCCTTGGAGGCCTTATGTTCTTAGCCCCTCTGAGGAACTGTCAGTAGAGGGTGTGAGAATAAAGGAGGATCCATGTTGAATTCTGCAGATATTGCTGAGGCGTGTATCTTGATTGAGGAAAAGGAAAGTCCCTTGTTCAAAAGTTCAGTCAGGTACTGTAATATCTGAGGCAGGTTTAATTTTCTAGGATCCTGTCCTCTTTCTTCATTCCAACAGCAAAACCGCTTCCATTTTGCGGAGTAAGCTTTTCTTGTAGATGGTCTTCTAGCCTCCAAAATGACATCCTGCACTTCTTTGGAGAGTAGTGCCTGATGTGAAGTTAAGGGATTTTCCATGCAGCTAGACTGAGAGTTTTCAGCTGACTGTGAAGAGTTTTGAAATTGTTCTGCGTCAGCAGTAGAGGTGTTAGAGGCAGGGGCCACGGAGGAGTGTGTGTTAGGTTCCTCAATAGTGGATACCAATGTTGTCTCGGCCAATCTGGAGCAATCAGTATCATCCTTGGTTTGTCTGTTCTTGCTTTCAGAAGCACCTTGGGCAGCAGAGGTAGTGGTGGGAATGCATAAACTGACCAAGTTGTCCATGTGAATGAAAGGGCGACCATTTTCCAAGCCTTTGGGTGGAAGGTCCTTGAGCAGAACTTTTTTAATTGATGATTTTGTGGGAGGCAAAAGGTCTATGTCTGGCCTTCCCCATGCTTGAACAATCTCTGTGAATACCTGGATGTAGCCTCCATTCGTAGGGTCTGTCATATGCCTGCTCAGAGTGTCTGCCAGTGTGTTTTCCATTCCTGGTAGGTACTGAGCCTGGAGTTCTATTTGTCTTTCCAGAGCTAGATTCCAAAGAGTCATGGTTAATCTGCACAAGGGGTATGAATGAGTCCCTCCTTGTTTGTTTATGTACCACATTACTGTGGTGTTGTCTGTTCTTATGAGCAGTTGTCCTGGATGCAGGAATTCTCTGAAAGCTGAAAATGCCTTTATTACTGCCAGCATTTCTTTTGATTGATGTGAAGGTGCTTTTCTGGTTTGTGCCATCTGCCCTGAATGCACCTGTCCTTCATGTGCGCCCCCCAGGCGTAATCTGAAGCGTCTGTGGTTATGACTTGTGTAGCTTGAGGCTTGCAGAATGGGTGGCCTTTGTTTACTTTGCATGCTTGAGCCCACCATATGAATTCCTTTTGTAGGCAGGGAATTATTGGAATCTCCACTTCTAAGCTGTGACTGTGTTGAGACCATAGATTTTTTAGGTACCATTGAAGTTTCCTCATGTGCAGCTTTGCACATGGGATTAGAAGAATGCAAGATGCCATGAATCCCAGAGCCTGCAGGATTTTCCTTGCAGTAAGCCTGGTACTTTTTGCAAGCATTTTGAAGTAGTGAGATAATTGCCCTTGTTTTTCTGTTGTTAGGTAAGCCATCTGAGTGTTTGTGTCCAAGTTGGCACCCAGGAAGGTAATTTTCTGAGAGGGTGTTTGTTTTGATTTCTCCTTGTTGATGGTGTATCCCAGAGAAAGCAGTAAACGTGTCACATATGCTAGATGTTTGAGAAGTACGAGTTTGCTGTCCGCTTGGATCAGGCAGTCGTCCAGATAAGGGTAAATTTGTATCCCTTGAAGTCTGCAGTATGCAATCACTGATGCCAGGCACTTGGTGAATACTCTGGGCAGTAGATAAGCCAAAGGGCAATGCAGAGAATTGATAGTGTTTTGAACCTGCAAGAAATCTGAGGTATCTTCTGCAACTTTGTCTGATTGGGACATGCAGGTATGCCTCCTTGAGGTCCAATGTTACCAGCCAAAACCCCTTGCCCAGCATGGGAAGGAGTTGCTGTAGTGTGAGCATCTTGAATTTTGGCACTAGAAGAAATGTGTTGAGAATGGATAAGTCCAGAATTGGTCTCCAGTCGCTTCCTTTCCTTGGCACCAGAAAAAGCCTTGAATAAAAACCTTGTGCTTGTTGGTGCGTAGGTACCTTTTGTATAGCCCCCATATTTAGGAGCTTTGCAATTTGTAATTGTGCCTCTACCCTTTGATTTTGTGGTAGGTTTGGCATGCCTCTCATTTTTGGAAGAGTGTGGAAATGAAATTTGTAGCCTCTTGTTATTATGTCCAGAATCCACTTGTCTGTTGTGACAATATGCCAATTGTTTGCAAATAGTGCCAGTTTCCCTCCCAAAGGTGCTGCCAGTTGAATTCTGCTTGGCATGGAAATGAGGGAGTCATTGAGTTTGCTTTCTGTACTGCTGTGCACTGTCGTCACCACTTCTTGGCGTAGGTGATTGCCATTGTCTGCCTCTGTAGGATCCTTGGGTTTGCCCTCTGCCCCTTCCGCGTCTGTATCTGCCCCTTTGGGCTTTGTCAGTCGTTTAAGCTTTGACAGTTTGCATAGATTTTGCCTTTTCTTCCATTTTACGTAAAATATCCTCAGCATTACCACCAAAAAGAACATCCTTATGTAATGGTGCATCCAGAATTTTTGCTTTCACTTGATCTGGAAGATTTTGTTCCCTTAGCCATGCATGTCTGCGAATGACTGCTCCAGTGGCGGCTGATCTGCTTGAGGCCTCTAGTGCATCATAACCACATTGTAAGGTGTGCTTGCCCACTTGCTCAGCACTATGCATCATATCCTGCAACTCTTTTAAATCTGGTTGTTCAGGCTGTGACATTTTTGCTTTTAATTGTGATAACAGAAATTGCTGATATCTAATCATATGAAACTGGCAGTTTAAGGCCCTCATGGCAAGTGTGGCCGAAGTGTAAACTTTCTTTCCCCACCTTTCTAGAGATCTAGATTCCCTTTCTGAAGGCAGTGGGTTCTTGGCCGTGGAAGCCTTAATTCCTTTAGGGCCTTGAGAAATAGTTTCAGGATCTGCATTATGGCCTTTATAGAGGAACTGATGAGAATTAGGAACTCTGTAATACCTATCAGGCTTAACAGGTGCAGGAGGCAGAGAATCAGGATTTAAACAGGCCACACAGTATACATCATCTAAAACCTCCAAAACAGGAGGAATAGCCAGAGGCCTATGCTGAGGTAACCAGAGGAATTCCCTGAGCCTTTTCTTGGAGTCGGAAAAATCTTGGCCTTCCCAATGGAAGTGCTCTCTCAAGGAGTGTAAAGTCTCCCCAAAGGAAAAATCCTCAGGGGGGGATACAGAAGGAATGGACTGCTCTGCATCCGAATCCTCAAAGGGAGAATAAGACTGTTCCTCAGCATCAGAATGTTCTGATAAAATGGAATCTTGGTCAGAAGGAGGAGAATCCTCCTCTACTCTGGGTCTCTTGTCAGGGGGGGCCTGTGAGCCTCTAATAAGAGTGATCAGGTCTTCAGCCATTTTAAGCATGTGCTTCTTAGGCGTGGGCCCAGGTCTTGGGCCTTGTGAGGCAGGCCTAGAGAGTTGCTTGGCTGATTTTGCTTTTGTAAAGGCCTTGATGGAGAAGGAAGATGAAGGCCGAAATACACCATGAGTGGATGTAGATCTATCCACATTGGTGGGTTCGACATGAACAGGTGCTTCGGTAGTAGTCTGGGAAAGGGCCGAAGAACCAGCGGTCTCAGGCACAGAAGACCCCGCCGAGGGAGTGTCGTCGGTAGTCAGGGACTGCAAAGGCGTCTCACTGAGAACCGGCCCACGTGGAGCTTGTTTCGTGGTGTCGGTGGAGACCGCAGTTCTCGACTGACGGTCCTTTCTTTGCTTTCTGGACATAGCGGTAGTCGGAGTATCCGGCGACATTTTATAGTTAAACGCTTTCCCAAAATAATGTTGGGCGACTCCGACGCTTGATAGTGCGTTTATTGAAAGTAGCACAAAAACGGCAGCCCGAGTCGCCGTGGTCTGGGCCCAAACAAGGTATGCAAAGGGAATGGAAATCCTTATGCGGTATTTGCTTCCCACAAGAAATACAATTATTAACTTTTTCTGATATCGGTCTGAGGCAAGAAAAGGTTCCAACGGGTACTTAGCTTTAATGAAGACTTCGGTCAAATTTTTCGTAATTCAGGAGCTGGCCGACCGGCACTTGCGAACTGCTTCTGCTTCGGGCACCGCGCGGCAAAAAAGACTGAAGAAGATGGCGTCGGCTGTGTCTTTTATACTCTAGCCTTCCTGACGTCAGAAGAGTACGCGACAACAACCGACGCCGGACCAAGACTTTGGAATTCGGCCGACCGAGGGACCGCCTGCCGGCTGAAAACCCATATGTAACTACTGCAGCTGTAATGCACGATGAACATCTGGGTTCTGGTGGCCAGTTGAGAGAAGTAGCCTGTCAGATCGGCTTGTTTTTCTGCAGTTAGAAATGCCATCTGGGATGCCGTGTCCAGGCTTGCTCCCAGGAATAAAATTTGACTGGGGACAAGTTTGGATTTCTTCGCTTTGATAGTATACCCCAGTGAGGTTAGTAGGGCCTTCACAAATGTCAGGTGCTATAAGAGCTTTTCCTGTCTGCCTGAATCAGGCAGTCGTCAAAGTAAGGGTAAATTTGAATATTTCTTTGTCTGCAATAAGCAATGTCTGGAGCCAAGCATTTTGTGAAAACTTTGGGAGCAGTGGATAAGCCAAAGGGAAGTGCAGAGAACTGATAATGCATAGATCCTGCCCTGAAACTTAGATAATTCCTGCAAGAATCTCTGATTGGGATATGCAGATAGGCCTCTGAGGTCTAGAGTGGCTAACCAGGCATCTTTGGGCAGCATAGGGAGACGCTGCTGCAGTGTGAGCATTTTGAATTTTGGTACCACCAGGAGGGTGTTTAGAATAGATAGATCCAAGACTGGGCGCCAGGTGCCCTCTTTTCTGGGTACTAGAAAAAGCCTGGAATAGAACCCTTGGCCTATCTGATCTGCAGGGACAGGCTGAATTGCCCTCACGGAGAGCAGGGAATGAACTTGGTTTTGTGCCTCTGCCCACTGGTTTGGAGGAAGATCTGGGAATTCCTTTGGGGTTGGCAAGGTGTGGAAATAAAATCTGTACCCTTGGTACACTATGTTGAGGACCCACCGGTCATTGGTGATGGAGGTCCAGTTTTCTGCACGGGAGGCAAGTTTTCCTCCTAGTGGCACGGACAGATGGGCAGAGGTGAGAGGAGTTGAGGAGTCTTTGGGAATTCTTCCCATATGGGGTGGCTTAGCACCAACTGGTTTATAAGTGGAGGCACTCCATTGTTTAGATCTCTGCATACCCTCAGACTGCTGTCTGGGGGGGGGTCTGTTACCCCTAGGTCTTGTCTGAGGTGGCCTTGAGGGGGCAGGAAAGGACCAATGTTTTGAAGGACAATGTCTGCTGAATCTTGGAGGCTGAACTTGCAAAAAGTCTTTAACTGTCTGCGTAGATTTAGCTTTTTCTTCCATCTTTTTTAAAACCTCTTCTGCTTTGGTGCCAAATAGACTGTCTTTGTTAAAAGGTGCATCCAATAATTTTGATTTGACATGACCTGGCAAGGTCTGTTCCTTAAGCCAAGCATGACTTCGAAGTACAGAATCTGTGACTGCTGCCCTGCAGGATGTTTCTAGAGCGTCAAACCCACATTGCAGGGTATGCTTACTGATTTGGCTTGCAGAATGCATAAGTTCCTGTAAGTCTTTATTTTCTGCAGTCAGGAAAGGTAGATAATTTTTGTTTAATGAATTCCATGGCATGTTGCTAGTATTTCAGCATGTGGAACTGACAATTTAATGATCCAATGGCAAAAGTTGCATAAGTATATACTTTTTTACCCCATCTGTCTAAGGCTCGAGAATCCCTGTCAAAAAGGGTGGGATTCTTAGCTGTAGTTTCTTTTATTCCATTAGGCCCTTGGGAGATGACTTCTGGGTCAGCAGTAGGATTCTTGAAAAGAAATGTGCGCGAGTCAGGGACTCTAATACCGGTCAGGAGCAAGAGGTAAAGTATCCGGGGTTAGACTGGATTACACAAAAACATCATCTACAACATCCAGGACAGGGGGTATAGATAATGGCCTGTGCTGAGGTAAATCTAAAAATTCCTGGAGTTTCTTTTTGGACTGAGAGTAATCCTGGCATTCCCAATAGAAGTGCTCTCTCAACCTACGTAGAGTTTCACCAAAAGAAAAATCCTCTGGAGGAGAGGCAGAAGGAATGGATTCCTCTGCATTTGACTCCTCATAAGCAGATAAGGGTAAGTCTTCATAACCAGAACCCTCAAAGTCGTCGGACTCTTGGTCAGATAAAGGTGCTGGGTACAAGTCTCTTTCTTTTAGCAGGAGAAAGCTGGCTGCCCCTAATCAACATGACAAAGTCTTCTACCATTTTAAGCATCTGTGACTGCGGCAAGGAAGCAGGCACGTGAATTTGGGTCATCTGTTTTCTAAGCGTAGCTCATACTCTGGGCCTTACAAACTCGGTAGTTTTAGAAAGAATTGAAGATGCGAAAGAGGTCGTCAGTTTGTGTCGAATATCGATAGTCCAAAGAACTTCCTCAGAAGCCGGTGCCTGCACAGCGGGTCCGGACCCATCCTAGGGAGAGACATCTGTCAGTTCCGTAGTCAAAGAAGAGTCTCGCGGCATACCGGACTCTGAATGGGTCTCGGTAGCAGCCTGCGAATCCATCGATGCAGGCTTCAGGGGCTGCGAAAGCACCTCACTGAGTACCGGCGAACTGGCAACTAGCTTAACAGAAGCGTCATCAGCAGTTTTGAACCTGTGTGGTCTGTCTCTGTCTTTATCCTTATGTTTTTTTTTACAGAAGATCGGTAGTCGGATGGCTTACCAAAGCCATTTCGGAATACGGAGATAGAGAGTGAAAATATTTAGCTACAATAAGGGCCCGACGATGAATAGGTCGGGCGTTGAACAAAGCACAAAACCGGCAACGAGGGACACTGTGGTTTGGGTCTAAACAGGTGACGCAGTAAGAATGGAAATCTCAGTGTGGTATTTACTTTCCACAGGCAAGACAGACAATTGTTAACTTTTTCTGACATCGGTTAGAGCAAGAAACAAGGATCCCCAAAGAGGTACTTAACTTTAGAAGACTTCAACTTCAATTTCAGAAACGAAAAATTCAGGTAGTGGCTGATTGGCACGTGCAAACTGCTTCTGCTTTGGGCTCTTAAGCAAAAAAGACTGATGTAATGGCGTTGGCTGCCTGTTTTTATACCACTGACGACCTGACATTAGTCCTGGAGCGACAGTGATGACTGCAACAGTGAAACACGAAGAACATCTTCTAGAACAGGAAGAACATCTACAAATTTGGGGGGCTTTTAGCCCAAGTAATATTAAGCACCTCTGTTGTGATTCACAGGCTTTCCTACCTTCAAATCTGAATAAATGTTTTCAATCTGCCAAGAGGTTCTCCAAAGCAAATCACCTGAAAGACTGAATCAATATCACACCTGACAGAGGAAGGGCAACTGACAGGTACAATTTAATTCTTACCCCCTCACTTTCCTGGGAAGTCTGCCTAAACAGCAATTCCTCTTCTTCTTGTAGGGGGGAACCTCAAACACTTGTAGGTTCTGAAGACACAGTGAACCACTGCTCAGAGAGAACCTGTATCACAATGGAAAACTCACCAAATACCTGTAATCTTGCCAACTGCTGATGGCATGAGATGGGAGAGATGCATTTGGTTTTGTGGGCCTTTTTCAAAAGAATGTCCGCCTAGATACTGTCAGCACTGGAAGCACAGACTTCTACTGTGAAGTCTTCTACCTCCTCTGTCACTAGAATTTTCTGGGGATTATACTTATTTTCTTCAGAAATTGCACGCCAGGCATCTCTCCACAAATGCTGGTCCCCTCCAGAGTATCGAGCAAAATGGATACACTAAGTCCCCCAGACATGGGGGCCTTCAAAACAGCACCACCCGCATCTTGTGGAAAAAGTAAGCATTCAGTAAAGGGAGCTGAAAAAAAAAAAAAGGCTCATCAGTGTAGTACTTACTTGCTCTTCAGTTCCAAAGACAACCGTCCAGTTAGTACTTAGATATGCACTTACTGGATGCAGGTTGAAGCAGGGTGTCTGAAATTAATTTAATTGCAGCAAGAAAGATCTGATATGGTGTACGCAAATGCCCACTTTATACTGTGATCATGGATGTAGAGCACATCAAGGATGAAGGATTCTGAGCTTTAAAAGTTGGGACAAACATCTGGGGCACCTAGCTGTGAATTCTCTAGTAAGGACTACAGCAACAATTTTAAACTCTTGAGAAGGGCAGTCCAGACATCAGGTTTTTATCTAACTGCCATATTGAGGAGATACTGCATCAACAGCACCTTACCCTCATTTCATAGCATTTCTGCCTACGTTCAAAGCTGACCAGCTGGCTAACTCTGATTTATGAGCAGTGTTAGTAATGCCTCTGAATAAAGACTTCACCTCGATTTCTGATCATTTACATCTCTGAAGGCCAGGGATGCTGAAGTGCACACCTTCTTCCCAAAGCATTCTAACATTGTTTTCTCAACCATGGGAAGAGTATTTGGGCCTGCAACCAATCAACACTTTTACAATGTTCAGAGACACCACTGCTGGATCTGCCACTGAGCTCTTAAAGATATTTAAAATAATCCTATACCCTATAAAACCAATTAAATCTCCTAGGAGCAGGGACTGGGAGTTTGGTTCCAAAAATGCTGCCAGCAAAGCCTCATGCAGTGAAGGTGTGAACAAAGTCTCTGGAGTGGTCAAGCCCAAAAGAACTACATCTTTTCTGCACATCTGAAACATCTTTTGTATACCCTTCTGAACTGCTACTTCTTAACAGGAGGACTGACACTCTACCAAGACAGGGCTGCTTCTTCCTCTTCTAGTAAGGGAATGACTCCAAAAATCAACAGCTGATAGGATTAAGCTTGCAGGTTCTGCATAAATCAGAATACCTCTAACCAATTTAAGCCAGACCTGCGAAGAAACCGGAGTTGGGAATGCAAAGATAGGACTCACTTAGCAAGTGAACACCAAATAGTGGCAAAGGCCTTAAAATGGTGGACTTTCACATGTTGGATGTCTTGCGCCTAAAAATGACTGAGGCAGCCATTTGAAAACTAGCAGTGTATGGCAAAGATCCTCTAGTTTGTGGTTTTAGGAGTCTTCTCTAGCCCAGAGGGGATATCATCCTCTCCTAACATGACAACTAAACAGGCATGAAGATATGTCAGCTAAGGACCAACATTCATTTTGATCAAAGCTGCAGTAACTTAGCCTTGGAGAATGTAGTTGCAGCCAAAGGAATGACCAACATCCTGAGGGGCATTATCATAGGCCTCAGAAGAACTAACAGTTTAAAGCAGAGGCTGTGGAAATGCCTTCATGGTTCTGACATCCTTGAGCCTAGGAAGGCCAGCTGATACCAAAGCTGCATCTCCAGTCTCCTTATGTCATTCACTTGGTGTGCTCACTTCATTCTATGTTTAAGATTTTTCAATGTTCAAAGGGTGGGAGACTACTGTGTATTGCCGGACGAGAGAAGGACACTAGCCTTCACTTACCTAAATATGCCTTAAGAGCCAACATCCTTTTGCCTCAGGGTATTCTTGCTAAAACTATCACTGAAACACTAACTGAAGAACAATAATAGTCACCACTGTACACAGGACGCATCATTTGAAGGACCCAAACAAGAAATGCAAAGTATGGAAATTTCCACAGGACACTTCTGGCAAACAAGACACACTATCAAAGTCCACTTCCATGCCACCAAACAATCTACTTGTCAAAAAAAAAAGAAAGCAGTAGTAAAGGATGTCCATGACAGGATATTTATTTGTCCAACTTTGAAAGCCTTAGATAAACCAATACACTGAAAGACACTACCATGCAGTGAGGTATGAACTAGTACTAAGGTATGAAAGAACCAAAAATGGCATATGCTGAAGATATCCTTATAACGGCAGCAAGCCAACAGAGTCTTGGGACAGTGGAGTCCTAACCGGGTGGGTGGAGGATGATGCAAAATTCAGAAAGCCAGGCCAAACATTAACCATCAGCCTGCAGCCCTGAGCCTTATGGTGATTACTGTGCCACATACTCATACAAAACCAACCATGCTTGCCTTAGTCACAAAGGGGCTAACCAAGAGGATTCTGTCTTTGCCTGCTCCAACCTTCTGCAGTATCTTAAGAATCAATGCAATGGGGAAATGGTGTAAAGGAACTCCACTAGGGAAAAAAATGAAAGCTATTCATTGCTCATGCCTGCTTGCACCTCTATCTGGAACACAACCTTTCCAACTGGCATCTCTTCTTTAATGCAAAAATGTCTGTAACAAAGAGACCCTATCATCACCTGGAAGACTTTGGAGTGCAGGCTCCATGTGTGGTTGTATAGTTTACTCCTGTTCAGTATGCCCACTATGTTCTGGTCTGATAAGTTGCAAGAAGCCAAGAAAAACAGACTAAGGAAGCAGTTTCCCAGGCTATTAAAGTCAATCTGCCCAGCTGACAAAGGGTGTATTCTCTGTTTATGGAGCAAATAACTGTGGTGTTGCCTACTCTACCTTCAAGGTCTCTGGTTGCCAGACTGTTCTGAAGACTCTTAGGTCCAAAACCAGGGCCATCACCCCTTTTAGGCTGATACACCACAGTACAAGGACAAAATGACTGATTTAAACAATTGGCTAAGCTTCTGGTATAATTCTAAGGGGATCCAGTACCTGTCTGCTTGGGATGACATGGTCGACAGACCACGATGATTTGCCAGAGATGGCCTGCGCCTGTCGCCCCTGGGATTCCGGATACTGGCTAAGGCTCTTGCTGCCCCTATAGTGCCTTTTTTAGGCAGGGTTCAAATAATAAATTCACCACCATACCAGAATAGGCAAGCAAAAACTGAGGGTAATGCTACTCAATGCTAGAAGTCTAAATCTCAAAATGCACTCACTCGAGGCACTCCTTAAAATGGAGAACACCGATATCTGTGCAGTGAATGAGACCTGGTTCAAGGCTCCAGAAAGCACCCCTGCACTACCAGGCTATAACTCATACCACACTTTTCGGCCATGTAACCTGGACCAAAACACCAAAGGTGGAGGTGTGTCCATTTTCATTAGAATATCCACACCTCCAGGCTAGTTGCTCAGCATAATGCATCCGAGGTTATCCAAGTGCAACTAACTCTGGGCAAAACTGCAATCCAAATTGTCGCTTGCTACAGATCCCCCACCATGCCCCAGGACTCCCCGTCCTCTTTTCTTTATGTACTGGAAAATATTAGGGTTCAACCAAACACCCTATTAATGGGAGACTTAAACTACCTCACCATTAACTGGGAAAACTACTCGTGTACCAACTGCTTAGCTCAACGCTTTCTGGAATTCATAAACTCCAATGCCCTAGATCAACTTATCCACACCCCCACCAGGCGAAACAATATCCTAGACCTAGTCATTACCAACATGAGTGACAGGTGTTCTACACCTGAAGTCAACTCCTCGTTGGTCCAATCAGACCATAAGCTAATCACCCTTGATATCCACATCCCACCCCCTCCCCCATTAAGGAAGCCACAGTAAAAACATTTCTCCAAAGGCAACTTCATGTTTCTTAAGACAGAAGTGGTGAATTTCTTGACACCCATGCAGATGGACAATACAGTTACAACTGCTGAATCCTACACAAATGCACGCTATAAGCACTTACATGAGTGCATTGATCGTGCTATCCCAAACAGAACCAAGACGCTATCCTCCAAAAAAAAGGAAGCCAATCTGGTGGTCCCCTGCCATAAACAAACTGTACAACAGAAGGAAGAAACTGTTGCAAAAGAGAGTAAAATCCCAAGCATGGAGGAGCTCCCTGGTCGGCCTCAGTAAGAAGCTGAGATCCCTTATAAGATCCTCCAAAGCTAGCTACGAAAACAAAATCGCCACTAAATCCAAGGACAACCAAAAAGCATTCTACAACTATGTCAAGAATCTAAATGGCAACACCCAGATCTGCTCTGAGTTACAGCACAAAGGCATGAAAATTACAGAACCAACTGATATTGCCAACATCCTGGCAGATAGGTTCAGTGCTAACTTTACCCCCCTCTCACCACCTAAAGGGCCCATATCTATACAGGAAGAATGCAGAGTCCCTGTAATCACAACTACGCAAGTAAAAGCTGCACACTCTAAAGCCAAAAACACAGCATCCATGGGACCGGACAACATCCCAGGCTGCGTTTTACACGAACTTCAGAACAAACTGGCTCCCCACTTAAGCACCATGTTCAATAATAGCCTTGCATCAGGCTTTGTGCCCACTGAATGGCGCACAGCAAAAGTTATCCCACTCCACAAAGGGGGAGCCACCACTGATCCCAGGAACTATCGACCTATTAGCCTGACGAGCCTGGTCTGCAAGGCCATGGAATGTACCATCATGGAACTCATAAACAAAGACATTGGTAACCTCCAAACTCTGGATCCCACCCAGTTTGGGTTTGTGAAAGGCATATCATGCCTCCTGAACCTGATCGACTTCTTTGAGGCAGTCACCAAAGCCGTGGATGAGGGTAAAGTGGTTCACACAGCCTATCCTGACCTCGCCAAGGCTTTTTACATCATCCCTCATTCTGGAATTATAGCTAAACTCACTAAACTAGGCTTAAATCCCTACGTCACAAGATGGGTTGCCAACTGGCTCACTGACAGAACAGACACTGTAAAAGTTGCAGACTCTAAATCTGACCTCAAAGCAGTGACAAGTGGAGTCCCACAGTGTTCCGTCCTGGGACCTCTCCTGTTTGGTATCTACTTCTCTGAAGTACAGGCCAACACAGAAGGCCTCTGGCTACGGTTCAGATGACTGCAAACTAGGAGCCATAGTCAAGTCCCCAAATGATGTGGACATCCTACAGAAGGGCCTCGCTGAGACAGATGCCTTATGTCAGAGACATGGCCTCAGGCTCAATGCCAAAAAGTGCAGTGTCATCCCCTTTGGTAAAATCTCTGTACCCATGAACAACGACATAGGCAGCAATCTACTTAACACCGAATGCATGATGAGACCTTGAGACCCAGGTGGACTGTAGTCTCTTCTTTGATAGTCACATCACCACAGTAGTCAGGAAGTCCTTCTGCGTGGCACACCTCATCATAAAAGGGTTCTCATCCAAGAAAAAAAGAGGTCATTTTTCCCCTCTACTCGACACTCATTAGACCCATTATAGAGTACAACGCCTTTTTTGGAATGCACCTCAAGACATCTGCAGCAGCTGGAAAGGCCGCAGAAGTACCTCACAAAGAGGACTACTGGTCTCAAACAAATGCCCTACACTGACCACCTCAAAAAACTCCAGCTTGACCCCGTAGCATATCGCCTACTCCAAGGTGATCTCTGCCTAACATATAAAGCTATGTCAAACCCAGAGCTGTTGGACATGCTACACCTAAAGAAATCCCAATCCCTCCGAGCTACACGCTCTAGGGACCTAAACCTTGTCACCACAATAAACAGGACACGCTGGAGGGATAGATTCCTGTCCCAGAGACTTCCTATACTCTGAAACAAGATACCCATCTCTGTCAAGCAAAGTTCTTCATTAGCACTCTTCACGAAAAACCTTGATGAGTGGATGGGAAACAGGAAATAGACCCCGGGGATCACTTCTGTGTCTCTGCTCGACAGTGGCACAGGAAAATAACTTTATTGGGTGGCGTAAGCCATGGAACCTTGTTGGCTAGGCTTATGTAGGCCCTTGGACCGATAGCCTAGTACCTACCTATGAACCTAATTACAAAACTGCCTTACATGTCATGCCCTTTCAAGTAATCTATATATGTCCCAGTACTAGGTCTGAGGCATTTACAGTCAGGTTCTAGATCAGTGTTCTGCAACCTTCACTATCAAAAAGGCCATTTTTGGCATCTTTCCCACCAAATAAAATTCATCGGGAGCCACAAAACCTGACACCTAAACATGAAAATAACACAGCGTATAAAATTTTACTTATAGTTATTATACTAAATATAAAATAACTAAGTTTGTAAGAGCAATATTTAAAATCGGTCCCTATTTTTGTTCCTTTGTTAGGATTGCTTGATCTGTGTGTGTGTGTGTGTGTGTGTGTGTGTGTGTGTGTGTGTGTGTCTGTGTGTGTGTGTGTGTGTGTGTGTGTGTGTGTGTGTGTGTGTGTGTGTGTGTGTGTGTGTGTCTGTGTGTGTGTGTGTGTGTCTGTGTGTCTGTGTGTGTGTGTCTGTGTGTGTGTGTCTGTGTGTGTGTGTGTGTGTGTCTGTGTGTGTGTGTCGGTGTGTGTGTGTGTGTGTGTGTTTGTGTGTGTGTGTGTGTGTGTGTGTGTGTGTGTGTGTGTGTGTGTGTGTGTGTGTGTGTGTCGGTGTGTGTGTGTCGGTGTGTGTGTGTCTGTGTGTGTGTGTGTCTGTGTGTGTGTGTGTCTGTGTGTGTGTCTGTGTGTGTCTGTGTGTGTGTGTGTGTGTGTGTGTCATATCTCTCGACCTCTTAGAACAAGAAATCTGGACAAAGCCATAAATAATAGGGCACAAAGGCCCAAAAATAGGGACACTTTTTAAATATTGCTCTTATAAACTTAGAAAGTTGACAGAACAACAGATTTGCATTAGCATTAATATTCTGAAGGGGATGGAGTCTGAAACTTAAATGTCTTTTTTCTGACTTCAGCCCTCAATGATTTGTCACAAAATCACAATTTTTGAGAAAAAAGACCAAAAATATGAGGGCAAACGTCAGGACATTCTGCAAAAATCTGCACAGTTGAGGTGTGTGTGTGTCTGTGTGTGTGTGTGTGTGTGTGCGCGCATGTTAACAGAAACCATTTTAATCTAGCAAGTTTCTAAGTTTATAAGAGCAATATTTAAAGTCTGTCCCTACTTTTTCTCCTTTGTTCTCCTTTATTTATGGCTCTGTCCAGATTTCTTTTAGTAAGAGTTTGAGAGCTACGAGAGGTGCAGAAACCTTTCAGGAGATGCTGCTGCTGCTGCCACGGGATCGCTCGATCGCTTTGTGTGTGTGGAATGCATGGCAACATAAACAGTGTTATTCTAGCAAGTTTATAAGAGCAATATTTAAAGTGTGCATGTGTGTGTGTGCGCGTGCGTCTGTTGTGCAGTAGAGTGGCCATTATTTTTCAAAGCTACAGGGAGCCAGTGCAGGGGGGTGGAAGAGCCACATGCAGCTCCAGAACCGCAGGTTGCAGGCCCCTGGTCTAGATCTATTCTGGAAAGTCAACGGTCATCCCCAGACTGTTTCTCTGACTGCGGGAACAACCATGAAAGCATGCTTATCATGGATAGAATAAAAGTCAATATCTTAGAGGATGTACACAGGTTTCTGATTTATCACTGTATTTTTCTCATACAGCCTACTCAAGTGATCTTTAGGACTTATAATAAAACATAACCCAGTGCAGTGAAGATTCAAAGAAACTGTATTGTCATTTAGGAAACACAAGTGCTACACAAATGAAATTGAGTGTCAGCTCTTTTACAGGAGAAGATACAAAAGTTATGTCTTACCATAACGTTCCATCTGTGTTGTCAATCTTCACTAATCCTTGATTATGAGGCTTGGTTACGAGTCTTGGAACCGACTTGGCTGTTTACTTCAGCTCGCACCTTCTAAACTCTCAAGCTAGGCTCTACCCAAAATGCTCCTCTCAAAATTACTTCAGATCGAGTTTGCTCAACACAGTGGCAGAGAGACAAGCAGAAATTATACTAATAATCTGAGACCAAAAGCGTGTCCCTAATATGAAGCCAGCCATGGAAAATGTGGTCCACTAAAAGTTTCAGGTTGGGGAAAGGGGGAGGGGGAAGTCAAGGATTAGTGAAGATCGACAACACAGATAAAACTTTATGGTAAGACATAACTTCTTTATCTGATGTCAATCTTCATTCAACCCTTGACCATGGGACAGAGTCCCCAGCTACTTTAGTCTTGGGGGGTCTCACAGAAGAATATGCCCTAAGCTCCATCGACCCAAATTATGTCCATCCCCTAGAGACCTGATCCAATTTGTAATGAGTTATAAAGGTAGGAGGAAGACTAAGTGGCTGCTGCACAAATATCAGCCAAGCATGTTCTAGCATGAAAAACTGCAGAAGTTGTCACCGCTCTAATTGGGAGTGGAACTTGGAGCCCTTTCAACTGACAAATAAAAGTAATACAGTCTCCAAGCCATTCTGCCAAGGTAACCTTTGAAACTGGATTACCTAAGGATAGAGAAGAAAATGCAACAAATAATTGGTCAGATTTTCTGAAATCCTTTGTTCTGTGAAGGCAAAAACGTAGCTGTCTATGGGTGTCTACAAATGAAGGGAATGATCCCTTTATTGGTAAAATTACGGAAGAAAGACTGGCAACTGAAGTGTCTAGTTTATATTAGCTTCTAAAACTACCTTTGGTAAAAAGGACAGATTAATCCTAAGGGCAGCCCTATCCTTGTGGAACATTAAGTATGTAAGTTTGCAGGATAAGACCTGAAGTTCAGATACTCTTCTGGCAGATGTAACAGCCACTAAAAATAAAGTTTTCCAAGATGAAAACTTTAAGTCACAAGTCACGGATGGTTCAAAGGAGATGAAGTATAGGAATGTAGGACTAACGTTAGATCCCAAAGAGGAATTGGTTGTTTAAACAGAGGTCTCAACATCAGGAGTGCCTTTAAAAATGCTTTGCAAAGTTTGTGTAACATTAAAGATGAGCCATCAAATTTCATATGAAAGTTCGAGACTGCCGCTAGATGAACTTCATTTGCTGATGCTGAGGAATCAGTCTGGTAGAGGTTGACTAAGGAATCCAAAACCTTATGAACTGGGCTCGAATAGGGATAAAGTTTGTTGTCAAGGGCCCAAGTTCGCAAATTTTTCCCATTTACTTTGATAAAGTTTCCTAGTTGAAAGTTTATGATGAGCCACAATAATCTGTCGGACAGGAGAGGATAGGGAAGGATGCCTGGCAATCATGGGAATTGGAGAAGCCACACAGTGAGCTTGAGATACTGGAGATTAGGATGAACCATGTCTTCCAGATGAGACAGCAGACATGGAAGTGGGTTCAGAATAGTACAGTTGTGTACACTTACCATAAATATAGATGTTCGAGTGTATTCACTGTTGCAGTCATCACATTTGGGTTATCTGCTTGCAGTAGCCCTCAGTCGGCCTGATTATCAAAGTCTTCGGTCCTGCGTCGGTTGCTGTCTCATCTTCCATGACGTCAGGTAGTCGGAGTATAAAGCATGCAGCCAATGCCATTACAGACGTTTTTCTTGCCCCATATGTCAGGTGCCCCCCCCCCCAATGGGAAGCAATTAAATATAAATATGCAAGATTATACCTCCAACAAAAAAGCAAACACACCAAAAAGCTTTTAAGAATAGTAAAACAGAAAGTACAGTTTTGTACCTACCATAAATGTAGATGTTCGAGTGCTCATACAGCTGCAGTCATAACAGATGGGTTATCCTGCCGTCATGCGGGTCCCTCGGTCGGCCGAATTCCAAAGTCTAGGTCCGGCGTCGGTTGTCGTCGCTTCCTCCCTGACGTCAATGCGGCAGGGGTATAAAAGAGGCAGCCGACGCCATTTTCTTCAGTTTTTCTTGCCCCAGATGTCAGGTGCCCCAAGAAGGAAGGCAAACATAATGTTATGCAAAAATGCAATGTTGATAAATCAAAACAGTAGTTGCAAGGCAAATACACCATAAAAGAGTACCCCAAAGGGTTATATGAAAAGGGTTTGTCATAAGGCCTGTCCTAAGTGGGGATGGAGAGAGGGAAAAGTACAGTTTTGTACCTACCATAAATGTAGATGTTCGAGTGCTAATACAGCTGCAGTCATAACAGATGGGTTCTCCTGCCGTCAGGCGGGTCCTCGGTCGGCCGAATTCCAAAGTCTAGGTCCGGCTTCGGTTGTCGTCGCTTTCTTTCCTGACGTCAGTGCGACAGGGGTATATAAGACACAGCCAACGCCATTTTCTTCAGTCTTTCTTGCCCCAGATGTCAGGTGCCCCCAGAAGGAAGGCAATATATATATAAAAAAAAAAAATATATATATATATAATATATAATCATGCATTACAATATAATCAAAAACCAGTAGTTGCAAGCAAATACACCATAGAAGGATAACCCAATCAAGTTGTAAGATGAGGAGTTAGCCACTAGGTCTCTACCCAGAGGGGAAGGAGGGAGGGAAACCTGGACTGCAGCTGTATTAGCACTCGAACATCTACATTTATGGTAGGTACAAAACTGTACTATGTTCATCGCGCATACAGCTGCAGTCATAACAGATGGGTAGAATCCCAAAGCTACGCACAGGGTAGTGGGCACTAGGTGGAACTGGGAGGAGCCAGAATGCCCTGCAACACAGCAGTAGCAAAGCCTGCTCTAGTTTTGGAGTATAAAGGTAGGTGGTAGTGTTTAGTGAAGGTATGCACAGAACTCCAAGTGGCTGCCTCCAAAATATCTTTGGTAGGGACTCCTTTGAGGAAGGCTGCAGAGGTAGCTGTGGCACTTGTGGAGTGGGTCTGATGCCTGCAGGTACAGATTTACCATGAAAGGAGTAACAAAACCGTATGCAGTGGCCTATCCATTTCGAAATTGTCTGTTTGGAAATTGGCTTCCCTTGAGCTCCTACAGCATAGGACAAAAAGAGTTGTTCTGATTTCCTGAAAGGCTTTGTTCTGTCCAAATAGTAACGTAGCTGTCTATGGATGTCTAAGGAATATAGCAGCCTTTCCCCTTTGTTTTGAGGATTGGGATAAAACGTAGGTAAGTGTATGGCCTGATTTAAAGCTACCCTGGATACTACCTTAGGCATAAATGACGGGTTGGTTCGTAGGGAAACCCTGTCCTGATGGAAGATGAGAAAGGGCTGCACAGCCATGAGGGCTTGTAGTTCCGAAACCCTACGAGCTGAGGTAATGGCCAGAAGGAAAGCTGTTTTCCAGAACAAATATTGCAAATCTGTTGAGGCAGCTGGTTCAAAGGGAGGCAATGTTAATTTTTCTAGAATGTAATTAAGATCCCAGGCTGGTATTAGTTGTTTCCTTGGAGGTCTTATATTCTTAGCCCCTCTGAGGAACTGTCTTAAGAGTGGGTGAGAGAATAAGGGTGGATCAGTGTTGTATTCTGCTGAAATGGCTGAGGCATGAATTTTGATGGAGGAAAATGAAAGTCCATTGTTCAACAGCTCAGCTAGATACTGTAATATCTGAGGCAAAATCAGTTTTCTAGGATCCTGGCCTTTTTTCTCATTCCAAGCGCAGAACCGTTTCCATTTTGCGGAGTAAGCCTTTCTAGTAGATGGCCTTCTGGCCTCCAAAATGACATCCTGCACCTCTTTGGAGAGTAGGGTCTGTTGTGGTGTTAAGGAATTTTCCATGCAGCCAGATTGAGTGTTTTCAGCTGACTGTGAAGAGTTTTGTAGCTGTGCTGAATCAGTAGAAGAGGCATTAGAGGTAGGGTCCAGGGAGGAGTATGTGTTAGGCTCCTCAGGAGTGGGTACCAGTGTTGTCTTGGCCAGTCTGGAGCAATCAGTATCATCTTCGGTCTGTCTGCTCTTGCTTTCAAGAGCACCTTGGGCAGAAGAGGCAAAGGTGGGAAGGCGTAAACTGTCCGTGCTGCCCAACTGAAAGAAAGGGCGTCCACTGTCCAGACCTTTGGATGGAAGGTCCTTGAGCAGAACTTTGTCAATTGATGATTCCTGTGGGAGGCAAAGAGATCTATGTCTCGCCTTCCCCACGCTTGGATTATCTTTGTAAACACTTGAGGATGCAACTTCCATTCGTGTGGGTCTGTCATATTTCTGCTTAGATTGTCTGCCAGCGTGTTTTCCAATCCTGGCAGGTACTGTGCTTGAAGTTCGATTTGCCATTCCAGAGCCAAGTTCCAAAGTGACATGGCTAGCCTGCACAGGGGGTATGAATGTGTTCCTCCTTGTTTGTTTATGTACCACATTACTGTGGTGTTGTCTGTTCTTATCAATAATTGCCCTGGATGCAGGAGGTCCTTGAAAGCTGTAATTGCATTTATCACTGCTAGCATTTCCTTTTGATTGATGTGAAGGTGCTTTTCCTTTTGGGACCATTTGCCCTGAATGCACCTGTCTGTCATGTGTACCCCCCAGGCGTAGTCTGAGGCGTCTGTTGTGATGACTTGATTTGCTTTAGGCTTGCAGAATGGTAGACCTGTGTTTGTTTGGCATGCTTGGGCCCACCATAGAAATTCCTTTTGCAAACATGGGATTATTGGTATTATTGTTTCCAAACTGTGGCTGTGTTGAGACCATAGGTTTTTTAGGTACCACTGAAGTTTCCTCATATGCAACTTTGCACATGGGATTAGAAGAATGCAAGATGCCATGAAGCCCAGAGCCTGCAGGATTTTCCTTGCAGTTAGCCTGGTACAATTTGCTAGTATTTTGAAGTACTGAGTTAGTTGCCCCTGTTTTTCTGGCGTAAGATAGGCTATCTGGGTGTTTGTGTCCAAGTTGGCACCCAGGAAAGTTATTTTCTGAGATGGTGTTAGCCTGGATTTCTCTTTGTTGACTGTGTATCCCAGAGAAGTCAATAACCGTGTTACATAGGCCAGATGTTCCAGAAGTATGTGTTTGCTGTCCGCTTGGATCAGGGAATCGTCCAAATAAGGGTAAATTTGTATCCCTTGAAGTCTGCAGTAGGCAATTACTGATGCCAGGCATTTCGTGAATACTCTGGGCGCAGTAGATAAGCCAAAGGGCAATGCAGAGAATTGATAGTGGATTGAACCTGCAAGAAATCTGAGGTATCTTCTGCAGCTTTGTCTGATTGGGACATGCAGGTATGCCTCCTTGAGGTCCAATGTTACCAGCCAAGACTCCTTGCCCAGCATGGGAAGAAGCTGCTGTAAGGTGAGCATCTTGAATTTTGAGTGCAGTAGAAATGTGTTTAGGATGGATAAGTCCAAAATGGGTCTCCAGTCGGTTCCTTTCCTTGGTACCAGGAATAGTCTGGAATAAAACCTTGACCTTGTTCGTGAGTAGGTACCTCTTGAATAGCTGTCATGTCCATGAGCTTTGAAATTTGTATTTGAGCCTCTGCCCTTTGATTGTGTGGCAGGTTCGGCATGCCTCGCATTTTGGAAGAGTGTGAAAATGAAATCTGTAGCCTCTGTTTATAATGTCCAGGATCCATTTGTCTGTTGTGATAATATGCCAATTTCTTGTAAATAATGCCAGCTTTCCTCCCAAGGGTGCTGCCAGCTGAGACTTGCTTGGCATGAAAAGGGGGAAGTCATTGGGTTTGTTTCCTGTATTGTTGAGCACTGTCTTCGCCACCTCTTGGTGCTGGGGTTTGCCATTGTCTGCCTCTATATGATCCTTGAGATTGTCCTCTGCCCCTTGTGCCTGTATCTACCTCTTTGGGGCTTGTCCGTGGCTGGAAAGGACCAGTTTTTTGAAGGCCAATTTCTGCTAAAACGTGGTGGTTGAACCTGTAGAAAAGCTTTGACAGTTTGCATAGATTTAGCTTTTTCTTCCATTTTCCGTAGTATCTCCTCAGCATTAGTACCAAATAATACATCCTTTTGTAAAGGAGCATCTAGTAATTTAGCTTTAACATGATCAGGCAAGGTTTGTTCCCTAAGCCAGGCATGTCTACTTAATGACTGATCCTGTAACAGCAGCTCTACTTGAGGCCTCTAGAGCATCATAGCCACATTGTAAGGTGTACTTACCCACTTGTTCTGCACTATGCATCATATCCTGCAACTCCTTCAAATCTGGTTGTTCAGGTTGTGACATTTTATTCCTTAATTGTGATAACAGAAACTGCTGATATTTAAGCATATGGAACTGACAATTTAAGGCCCTCATGGCTAGGGTGGCCGAGGTATATACCTTTTTTCCCCACCTTTCTAAGGATCTAGACTCTCTTTCGGAAAGTAGTGGATTCTTAGCAGTAGAGGCCTTCATTCCCTTGGGGCCTTGAGAAATGGTTTCAGGGTCAGCATTACGGCTTTTGTAAAGAAATTGGTGAGAGTTAGGAACTCTGTAGTACCTATCAGGCTTGACTGGGGCAGGAGGCAGGGAATCCGGATTAAGGCAAGCCTCCGAGTAAACATCATCAAGTATGTCCAAGACAGGAGGTATCGCCAGAGGTCTGTGCTGAGGTAGCAAAGGAAATTCCCTAAGTCTTTTCTTGGAATCAGAAAAGTCTTGGCCTTCCCAATGGAAGTGTTCCCTCAAGGTATGCAAGGTTTCCCCCGAAAGAAAAATCCTCTGGGGGAGATACAGAAGGAATGGACTGCTCTGCATCAGAATCTTCAAAGGGGAGTACGAGTGTTCCTCTTCATCAGAATGTTCTGAAATAATGGAGCCCTGGTCAGAAGAGGGAGAATCTTCCTCCACTCTGGGTCTCTTATCCGGAGGGGGTTGGGAACCCCTGATAAGAGTAATTAAATCCTCAGCCATTTTTAGCATCTGCTTTTTAGGCATGGGGCCTGGAGATGGGCCCTGCGCAACAGGCCTCTTGGGATGCATGGCTGATTTGGACTTAGTAAAGGCCTTTATGGAAAAGGAAGATGAGGGTCTAAAGACACCATGGGTGGAAGTGGACCTGTCCACATTAGGAGGCTCAACACTCACAGTTGCTTCGGTAGCTGTAGTCTGGGTATGGGCAGGGGCACCTGCGGTCTCGGTTACAGAAGACACCGCCAGAGAAGTGTCGGTAGTCAGGGGCTGCGTAGGCGCCTCGCTGAGAACCGGACCACGTGTAGCCAGTTTTGGCGTGGTGTCGGTGGAGACCGCGGACCTCGCGTGTCGGTCTTTGTCCTTGCGTTTTTTGGACAAAACGGTAGTCGGAGTCTCCGACGACATTTTATAATCAAAAGCTTTACCAAAAAAGTGCTGGGCGAACTCCGCCCGATGCTTAATAGTGCGTTTATTGAAAGTAGCGCCAAAAGCGACAGCCGAGCGTCGTGGTCTGGGCCTAAACAAGGTATACAGAGGGAATGGAAATCCTTATGCGGTATTTGCTTCCCACAAGAAATACAATTGTTAACTTTGTCTGACATCGGTCTGAGGCAAGAAAAGTTTCCCCAACGGGGTACTTAGCTTTAAAGAAGACTTCGGTTTCCAAATTTTCGTAATTTCAGGAGCTGGCCGACCGGCACTTGTGAACTGCTTCTGCTTTGGGCACCGCGCGGCAAAAAAGACTGAAGAAAATGGCTTTGGATGTGTCTTATATACCCCTGTCGCACTGACATCAGGAAAGAAAGCGACGACAACCGACGACGGACCTAGACTTTGGACTTCGGCCGACCGAGGACCCGCCTGACGGCAGGAGAACCCATCTGTTATGACTGCAGCTGTATGCACGATGAACATCCTGGACTGCAGCTGTATGAGCACTCGAACATCTACATTTATGGTAGGTAAAAAACTGTACTATGTTCATCGTGCATACAGCTGCAGTCATAACAGATGGGTAGAATCCCAAAGCTAAGTAAGGGTGGTAGGCACTAAGTGGAACTAGGAGGGGCTAGGATGCCCTGCAGGACTGCTGTGGCAAAGCCCGCTCTAGATTTAGAGTATAGTGGGAGGTGATAGTGCTTGGAGAAAGTGTGCACTGAACTCCAGGTGGCTGCTTCCAAAATAACCTTGGTAGGGACCTCCCTGAGGAAGGCTGCAGAGGTAGCTGTGGCTCTGGTGGAGTGGGATCTGATGCATGCAGGCACAGTTTTTCCATGAAATGAGTAACAAAAGCGTATGCAGTGGGCTATCCATTTTGAAATTGTCTGTTTGGAAATGGCCTTTCCTTGAGCACCTGCAGCATAGGACACAAAGAGTTGCTCAGATTTCCTGAATGGCTTTATCCTGTCCAAATAATAACAAAGTTGTCTGTGAAATTCCAAGGAATGTAGTAGTCTTTCCCCTTTGTTTTGTGGATTAAGATAAAAGGTAGGTAAGTGGATAGTCTGATTCAAAGCTACACTGGATACTACCTTTGGCATAAAGGTAGGCTTGGTTCATAAGGAAACTCTGTCCTGATGGAAAATGATGAATGGTTGCACAGCCATGAGGGCCTGTAGCTCCGAAACCCTGCGAGCTGAGGTGATAGCCAGAAGAAAGGCTGTTTTCCATGACAAGTACTGCAACTCTGATGAAGAAGCTGGCTCGAAGGGAGGAAGGGTCAGCTTTCCAATCTGTTGAGGTCCCAAGCAGGGACTGGTAGTTTCCTTGGGGGTTTTATATTCTTTGCCCCTCTGAGGAACTGCCTTAAGAGAGGATGAGAGAATAAAGGCGGATCTGTGTTGTATTGTGCAGAAATGGCTGAAGCGTGGATCTTGATGGAGGAGAAGGAAAGTCCATTGTTTAACATCTCAGCTAGGTACTGTAAAATTTGAGGTATATTTATTACCCAAGGATTCTGTCCCTTCTTTTGATTCCAGGCACAAAATCGTTTCCATTTGACGGAGAAAGCCTTTCTAGTAGAAGGTCTTCTAGCCTCTAAGATGACATCCTGCACCTCCTTGGAGAGGAGAAACAGTTGGGAAATCAAGGAATTCTCCATGCAGCTAGATTTAGAGTTTTGAGATGGCTGTGAAGAGTTTTGTAGTTGTGCTGGGACAACAGAAGAGGGACCAGAGGTAGGATCCATGGTGGGGAATGTGTCAGGCTCTTCAGGAGCGGATACCAGTGTTGCCTTGGCCAGTCTGGAGCAATGAGAATCATTTTGGCCTCTCTGCTCTGGCTTTTAATAGAACTTTGGGCAGCAGAGGAAGAGGCAGGAAGGCATAGACTGTCAATGTTGCCCAATTGAAGGAAAGTGCGTCCACTTTCCAGGCCTGTGGATGATAGGTCCTTGAACAAAATTTTTTCAACTGGCAATTTCTGTGGGTAGCAAAGAGATCTATGTCTGGCTGTCCCCACGCCCAAGTTATCTTTGTGAAAATTTGAGGATGCAACTTCCATTCGTGTGGATCTGTCATATTTCTGCTTAGGTTGTCTGCCAGTGTGTTTTCCTTCCCTGGCAGGAATTGTGCCTGTAGTTGAATTTTCAATTCCAGTGCTGTGTTCCATAGGGTCATGGCTTGCCTGCACAGGGGGTATGAATGAGCTCCTCCCTGTTTGTTTATGTACCACATCACTGTGGTGTTGCCTGTCCTTATCAATAGCTGGCCTGGATGCAGTAGGTCTTTGAAGGTCATAATAGCCTTTTGCACGGCTAGCATTTCCTTTTGGTTGATGTGAAGGAGCTTCTCTTTTCGTGCCCATTTTCCCTGAATGCACTGATCTGTCATGTGTGCTCCCCAGGCATAGTCTGAGGCGTCCGTTGTGATGATTCGAGTTGCTTGAGGTACACAAAAAGGAAGACCTGTGTTTCTTTGGCAAGCTTGAGCCCACCACATAAATTCCTTTTGAAGGCATGGAATGAGTGGTATAATTGCTTCAAAGCTGTGGCTGTGTTGAGACCATAAGTTTTTTAGGTACCATTGAAGTTTCCTCATATGCAGCTTTACACATGGGATAAGTAGGATGCAAGATGCCATGAATCCCAGAGCCTGCAGGACTTTCCTTGCAGTTAGCCTGGTGTAAGTTGCCATTTTTCTGAAGTATTGAAACAGTTGCCCTTGCTTGTCTGGCGTGAGGTAGGCCATCTGGGTGGTTGTATCCAAGCTGGCACCCAGGAAAATTATTTGTTGAGAGGGTATTAGTTTTGATTTCTTTTTGTTGACTGTGTATCCCAGGAAGTTCAACAGTTTTATTACAAATGCCAGGTGCTGCAGTAGTATGTCCTTGCTGTCCGCTTGGATCAGGCAGTCGTCCAGATATGGGTAGATTTGTATCCCTTGTAGTCTGCAGAAGGCGATTACTGATGCCAGGCATTTCGTAAACACTCTGGGCGCAGTAGATAAGCCAAAGAGCAATGCAGAGAATTGGTAATGGGTTGAACCTGCAAGAAATCTGAGGTATCTTCTGCAATCTTGTCTGATAGGGACATGCAGGTATGCCTCCTTGAGGTCCAGTGTTACCAGCCAAGACTCCTTGCCCAGCATGGGAAGAAGCTGCTGTAATGTGAGCATCTTGAATTTTGGCACCTGTAGATATGTGTTTAGGATGGATAGGACTAAGATAGGTCTCCAATCTTTGTCCTTCCTTGGTACCAGGAATAGTCTGGAATAAAACCCTTGACCTTGTTCTTTTGCAGGTACCTCTTGAATTGCTTTCATGTCCATGAGAGCTGAAATTTGTTTTTGTGCCTCTGTCCTTTGATTTTGTGGCAGGTTTGGCATGCCTCTCATTTTTGGAAGGGTGTGAAAGTGGAACCTGTAGCCTCTGTCTATAATGTCCAGAATCCATTTGTCTTTTGTAACAATATGCCAATTTTTTGAGAATAATGTCAGTTTTCCGCCCAAAGGTGCTGCCAATAAAGCTTTGCTTGGCAGGTGTAGGGGGAAGTCATTGTGTCTGTTTTCGAAAAGACTGTGATCTATCTTCTCCACCTCTTGGGGTTGGTGCTTGCCACTGACTGGCTCTGAAAAGATCCTTGAGGTTGCCCTCTACCCCTTGGACACCTGTATCTGCCTCTTTGAGGTCTGTCCGCGGCTGGAAAGGACCAATTTTTTGCAGGCCAGTTTCTGCTGAAACGTGGAGGCTGTACCTGCAGGAAATCTTTCACTGTTTGCATTGATTTCGCTTTTTCCTCCATTTTCTTTAGCACCTCCTCTGCTTTAACACCAAACAATACATCTTTTTGAAGAGGTGCATCTAATAATTTAGCTTTGACATGATCTGGTAAGGTTTGCTCTTTGAGCCAAGCATGCCTACGTATAACAGACCCCGTAACAGCAGCTCTACATGAGGCCTCTAAAGTATCAAAACCACACTGCAATGTATGTTTACCCACTTCCTCTGCACCATGCAACAAATCCTGCAACTCTTTTAAATCTGGTTGTTCTGGTTGTGTCATTTTGCTTTGCAGCTTTGATATCAAACACTGTTGATACTTTAACATATGGAACTGACAGTTTAATGCCCTCATGGTTAAAGTGACCGAGGTGTACACCTTTTTCCCCCACCTTTCTAAAGATCTGGAATCTCTCTCTGAAGGTAATGGGTTTTTAGCAGTAGAGGCCTTAATTCCCTTGGGACCCTGTGAAATAGTTTCTGGGTCAGCAGTATGGCTTTTATATAGGAACTGGTGAGAATCAGGAACCCGGTAATACCTGTCTGGTTTAACAGGAGCTGGAGGCAAAGAATCAGGATTAAGGCTGGCTTTTGAGTACACATCATCCAATATATCTAAAACAGGAGGGATAGCCAGAGGCCTATGCTGGGGGAGCAGAAGAAATTCCCTGAGCCTTTTCTTGGAATCTGAGTAATCTTGGCCTTCCCAGTGAAAGTGTTCCCTCAATGTATGCAGGGTTTCCCCAAAAGAGAAGTCCTCAGGGGGGGAGACCGAGGGAATAGACTCCACTGCATCAGAGTCTTCGAATGGAGAATAGGCACAATCCTGGTACTCAGATAGCTCTGAGGTAATAGAAGCTTGATCTGAGGAAGGGTAGTCGTCCTCTAATCTGGGCCTTTTGTCAGAGGGGGGTTGAGAGCCCCTGATAAGAGTAATCAAATCCTCAGCCATTTTAAGCATCTGTTTTTTAGGCATGGTGCCTTGAGAGGGTGTCTGAGGAACCTGTTTTTTGGTTTTCATGGCTGTTTTAGATTTAGTGAAGGCTTTAATAGAGAAGGAGGAAGGCCTGAAGACCCCTTGAGAAATGGCAGGCCTGTCTAAATTCTAAGTTTCCCCGCCAGGAGTGGCGTCGGTATCTGTAGTAGGAATGGGGGCCGAGGAGCCTGCAACCTCGGGTACTGAAGACACCGGTAATGCATAGTCATCGGTACTCAGGGGCTGCATAGGCGCCTCGCTGAGTACCGGAGAACCGGTAGTCGGCCTTAGCGTGGTATCAGTAGGTGGTGCGGACCTCGTATGCCGGTCCTTATCTTTGCGTTTTTGCTCAAAACTGGAGCCGGAGTATCCGACGACATAATATAATTAAATTTTTTGCCAAAAAAGTGAAGGGCGAACTCCGCCCGACGCTTAATAGTGCGTTTGTTGAATCTAGCACAAAAACGGCAGGCCGAGACGTCGTGGTCTGTGCCTAAGCAAGGTATACAGTAAGAATGGAAATCCTTATGCGGTATTTGCTTCCCACATGAAATGCAATTATTAACTTTGTCTGACATCGGTCTGAGGCAAGAAAAGTTTCCCCAACGGGGTACTTAGCTTTCAAGAAGACTTCGGCTGAAATACTTTCGTAAATCTCAGGAGCTGGCCGACTGGCACTTGCGAACTGCTTCTGCTTCGGGCACTGCGTGGCAAGAAAGACTGAAGAAAATGGCGTCGGCTGCCTCTTTTATACCCCTGCCGCACTGACGTCAGGGAGGAAGCGACGACAACCGACGCCAGACCTAGACATTGGAATTCGGCCGACCGAGGACCCGCCTAACGGCAGGATAACCCATCTGTTATGACTGCAGCTGTATGCACGATGAACATCAGAGATACAGCCAAAAGAAGACAGGGGGGCTGGAGGGAAGGTAACCAGGACTGCAATAGTGAATACACTCAAAGATATACATTTATGGTAAGTGTACACAACTGTACTATGTTCTTCGTGTTTCACTGCTGCAGTCATCACATTTGGGTAGATTCCCAAAGCTAAGGATGGGAGAACGATTTTTTTTTTTTTTTTTTTTATTAATCTTTCATATAATTCCATTGTATAATCTCAATACATTTTCTGATAAGTAAAACAGTATGATTAACTATATACAATATTTACAGTTGGCCTGAAATTAAATTATTATATTGATCAGTCTAGGGAGAAGGAATTTAGATTGCATTAGGACCAGCCATAAGTCCCTGCAAGACTGCAGTGGCAAAAAACAGCTCTGGATGTAGAGAAAATATGCAAAGAACTCCAGGTAGCAGCTACTAAGATGTCCCTGGTAGGGACATCTCTGAGAAAGGCTGTAGAGGTAGATGCAGCCCTGGTTGAGAGAGGTCTTATCCCCCAGTGGAATAGGTTTTCCATGGTGCTTATAGCAGAAATGAATGCAATGGCCTATCCATTTAGAAATGGTTTGTTTTGAAACTGCTTTCCCCTCTTCCCCTGCAGCAAATGCCACCAGCAATTGTTCAGATTTCCTTTGAGGTTTAGTCCTGTCCAAGTAAAATCTAAGTTGTTTGTGCACATTAAGGAGTGCAGTATCCGTTCCCCGTTGTTCTGTGGATTAGGAAAGAAGGCTGGCAAATGAATGGACTGATTAAGAGCCACACTGGATACCACCTTGGGCATGAAGGAGGGGGCACCCTGTCCGCATGAAAGATTATGAAAGGCTCCACTGCCATAAGGGCCTGTAATTCAGATACCCTTCTAGCTGAAGTGATTGCTAAAAGGAAGGCTGTTTTCCAAGAAAGGAATTTTAACTCTGCATTTGCAGCTGGCTCAAAAGGAGGTAAAGTGAGTTTTTCTAATACAAAGTTAAGGCCCAGGCTGGAGTTGGGGCTCACCTGGGTGGTCTTGAGTTTCTGGCCCCTCTGAGGAACTGCTTGAACAGTGGATGAGAGAAGAGGGATGGTTCTGTGCTTAAATGAGCTGAAATGGCTGAGGCATGAATTTTAATGGAGGAAAAAGAAAGGCCCATGTGAAGCATCCCAGTTAAGTATTGATGAATCTGAGGTAAATTGGGTGTCGCTGTGCCCATCCCTTGAGTTTGGTTCCAGGAACAGAATCTTTTCCATTTTCTGCATAAGATATTCTAGTACTAGTCCTCTTTGCCTTCAAAATGACATCCAACCCTTGTTTACTGAGGGATGGTAAAGTACAGTTGTGCACCTACCATAAATGTAGATGTTAGAGTGTATTCACTGTTGCAGTCATTACACTTGGGTTATCCTGCTGGCAGGCTACCCGCAGTCGGCCTGAATTCCGAAGTCCTGGTCCGGCGTTGGTTGCTGTCGCCTCTTCCCTGACGTCAGTGCGCCAGGGGTATAAACATGATGCAGCCGACGCCATTTTCTTCAGTTTTTCTTGCCCCAGATGTCAGGTGCCCCCAAAAGGGTAGGCTAAAACAATGGCGATAAGTATGCATGCACTAAAGTAAACATTTCCTTCATCTACAAGCAAATACACCACATAGGTTGTATAGAATAGAGAAGTACAGATAAGTCCCAGCAAAGAAAAGGGGGAATGGTGGGTGGGTAACCTGGACTGCAACAGTGAATACACTCTAACATCTACATTTATGGTAGGTACACAACTGTACTATGTTCATCATGTTTCACTGTTGGTCATTACACTTGGGTTGAATCCCAAAGCTGAGGTCGGGTGGCTGGGTCTAAATAGGATTAGGAGAGGCTATAAGGCCCTGCAGAACTGCAGTAGCAAAGCCTGCTCTGGATTTAGAGTAGTAAAGTGGTAGTGCCTTATAAAAGTGTGCACTGAACTCCAAGTAGCAGCCTCTAAAATGTCTTTGGTTGGTACTTCCTCTGAGGAAGGCTGCTGAAGTGGCTGCTGCTCTGGTTGAATGTGGCCTAATGCCCTTAGGCACTGATTTGCCATGTTGTGAATAGCAGAAATGAATGCAGTGGCCTATCCATTTAGAAATAGTCTGCTTTGAGATAGCCTTTCCTTGTGATCCTGCAGCATATGCCACTAAGAGTTGCTCAGTCTTTCTGAAAGCTTTAGTTCTGTCCAAATAGAAACGTAGCTGTCTGTGTATGTCCAAAGAATGTAGGAGTCTCTCACCCTTATTCTGTGTGTTTGGATAAAAAGTAGGCAAATGAATGGTTTGGTTAAGGGCCACGTTGGACACTACTTTAGGTATGAATGTCGGGTTTGTCCTCAGAGAAATCCTGTCTGGATGGAAAATGATAAAAGGTTCCACAGCCATGAGTGCCTGTAACTCTGAGACTCGTCTTGCAGAGGTTATTGCTAGAAGCAGAGCTGTTTTCCATGATAAGAACTTTATCTCAGCTGTATTGGCTGGCTCAAAAGGAGGCAGTGTGAGTTTTTCCAAGACATAATTGAGGTCCCATGCAGGTATTGGTGCTCTCCTTGGAGGCCTTATGTTTTTGGCCCCTCTGAGGTATTGCCTTAGCAATGGATGACAAAAAATAGGTGGTTCCGTATTGTAATGAGCTGAAATGGCAGAGGCATGAATTTTAATTGATGAAAAGGATAGGCCTTTGTCCAGCATCTCAGTTAGATATTGTAAAATCCGAGGAATATTTGGTACAAACGTGTCAATTCCTTGAGCCTGGTACCAAGCACAGAATCTCTTCTATTTTTCTGCATAAGATTTTCGGGTACTGGGCTTCCTGGCCTCCAAAATAACATCCATCACTGCTTTAGAGAGAGGTGCGTTATGGATGGCTACATTATCCGCCATGCTGCCAGATTTAGGGTCCTGAGTTGGCTGTCCAGGATCTGATTGTTTCGTTGGGTCAGTAAGTAAGGAATTAAAGGTAATGTCCAGGCTGGGCCTTGAGACAAGCTGTATAGGATTGGGAACCAGTGCTGGCGGGGCCAGTCTGGGGCAATCAGAATCATTTTTGGCTTCTCTCGTCTGACCTTTAGGAGTACCTTGCGGAGGAGAGGCTGAGGAGGAAAAGCATATACTGAGAGGATTTTCCAGCTGAATGAGCATCCACTTTCCACGCTTGCTTGTGATAAGTCCTTGTGCAGAATCTCTGTAGTTGGCAGTTGTGAGGGGAGGCAAATAGATCTATGTCTGGGCATCCCCATTTGCTTGTTATGCTGAAGACATGAGGATCCAGTTTCCACTCGTGGGGATCAGTGAGGTTTCTGCTTAATTAGTCTGCCAGAGTATTTATCCTTCCTGGCAGGAATTGTGTTTGCAGGTGTACTTGGTAAGTCAATGCTGTGTCCCACAAAGTCATTGCTAATCTGCAGAGAGGATAGGAATGTGTGCCTCCCTGCTTGTTTATGTACCACATGACTGTAGTATTGTCAGTCTTTATCAGCAGTTGTCCTGGATGAAGCAGATCCTTGAAGGCTGTCAGGGCATTTTGAACAGCTAGCATCTCTTTTTGATTGATATGAAGATGCATTTGGCTTGGGGACCATGTGTCCTCAATACATTTTCCTGCCATGTGGGCCCCCCAGGCATAGTCTGATGCATCTGCTGTCAATGTCTGCCTGGCTGTGGGTAAGGCGAATGGCTGTCCCTTGTTGTGGTGACAGGCCTGTGCCCACCATCAAAACTCCTGTTGCAGGCAGGGAACGAGGGTAATTAACGTTTCCAGGCTGTGGCAATGTTGAGTCCAAACACTTTTTAGATACCACTGTAGTTTCCTCATATGCAGCCTTGCATATGGAATTAGCAGAATGCAAGATGCCATGAAGCCCAAATCCTGCAGAATTGTTCTTGCAGGTAACTGGGTCTTTGTTGCCAACATTTTGAAGCAAGAAGTCAGTTGCCTTTGTTTGTCTGGCGTGAGACAAGCCATCTGGGCAGCTGTATTTAAGCTTGCACTCAGGAATATTTTCTCTTGTGTGGGTACCAGTTTTGATTTCTTTTGGTTTACTGTGTACCCTAGGCAAATTAGTAATCTTTTTACAAATGCCAGATGCTTCAGTAGAATGTCCTTGTTCTCTGCTTGAATCAGGCAGTCGTCCAAGTAAGGATATATCTGTATTTCTCTGTCTGCAAAATGCAATTACTGGTGCCAGGCATTTTGTGAAGACTGTGGGCACAGTAGATAAGCCAAAGGGCAGTGCAGAGAATTGGTAATGCATTGAGCCAGCTATGAATCTGAGGTATCTTCTGCAAGACTGTCTGACTGGGACATGCAGGTATGCCTCTTTTAGGTACAAAGTTATGAGCCAAGCCTTCTTGCCCAGCATGGGCAGAAGCTGCTGCAGAGTCAACATTTTGAATTTTGGAATGGCCAGAAAAGTGTTTAGAATAGACAGGTCCAGTATTGGTCTCCAGGCTTTGTCCTTTCTGGGTACCAAGAAAAAAGTCTTGAATAAAATCCTTGTCCCTGCTCTTGCTGTGGCACTTGCTGAATAGCCCTCATGTCCATGAGAGATGAAACTTGTTTTTGTGCCTCTGCCCATTGGTTGTGTGGCAGGTCTGGCATACCTTTTGCCTTTGTAAGTGTGTGGAAGTGGAACCTGTAGCCCTGAAAGACTAAATTTAAGACCCATTTGTCCTTGGTGTTTGTGTGCCAATTTTGTGAGAAAAGTGCTAGTTTTCTCCCTAAGGGTGCTGCCAAAAGATAAGTGCTTGGAATTGGCAGAGGAAAGTCATTGGGACTGTTTCCTATATGGTTGTGATTTGTCTTCTCCGCTTTTGGGGATAGAAGCACCCCATTGTTTAGGTCTGTATGAGCCTTGGGGCTGGGATCTTCTTCTAGGGCATCTGTACCTGCCTCTTTGTAGCCTGTCTGACACTGGAAAGGACCAATTCTTCGAAGGCCAATTTCTGCTAAATCTGGGTGGCTGTACCTGTAAAGAAATCCTTAACTGTCTGCATAGATTTCGCTTTATTTTCCATTTTCTTCAACACCTCTTCTGCCTTAACACCAAACAAAGTATCACGCTGTAATGGAGCACCCAATAATTTTGCCTTAACATGATCAGGCAGATTCTGTTCCTTTAACCAAGCATGCCTTCTAATGACAGAACCTGTAACAGCGGCCCTACAAGATGCCTCCAGTGAATCAAAACCACATTGCAAAGTATGCTTTCCCACTGGTTCAGCTGCATGTAATAAATACTGCATTTCCTTATTATCAGCACATTCAGTATTTGTCAACATTTTCTGTTTAAGCAGAGACATTAAGTATTGTCGATATTTAAGCATATGAAACTGACAATTTAAAGCCCTTACAGCCAAGGTAGCAGAAGTGTAAACTTTTTCCCCCATTTGTCCAGTGACCTAGAATCCCTATCAGAGGGGACAGGGTTTTTTGCAGTGGAAGCCTTGACCCCTTTGGGACCCTGAGAAATAGTTTCAGGGTCAGCAGCAGGGTTTTAATATAGAAATTTATGTAAGTCTGGAACCCTGTAATATCTGTCTGGCTTAACAGGTGCAGGGGGTAAAGAGTCTGGAGACAGGCCGGACTCTATAAAAACATCATCTACAATATCTAGAACAGGTGGAATAGCCAGAGATCTGTGTTGAGGTAGTACAAGAAAGTCTCGGAGCCTTTTCTTAGATTCTGAATAATCTTGGCTCTCCCAGTGAAAATGCTCCCTCATGGTATATAGGGATTCCCCAAAAGAATAATCCTCAGGATGAGAGGCTGAAGGAATAGATTCTTTAGCATCAGAATCCTCATAGGGAGAAAGAGAATATCCCTGATCAGAAGAGGAATCAGAGGAAATGGAAACCTGATCAGAAGAGTCATATTCTGTCTCTTGCCTAGGCCTCTTATCAGGAGGGAGATGGGAAACCCTGATCAAAGTAATTAGGTTTTCGGCCATTTTGAGCATCTGTTTCTCAGGCATGGAAGTCTGTCCAGGAGAATGTTGTACTTGTTTCTTTGTCTTTACAGCTGCTTTAGTCTTTGCCTTTGAAGCTGAGGCAGGCTTTACATATAACTGTGTAGGTCTGAAAACACCCTCAGAAGCCGATGCCTGCTCAGCGGCTCCAGACCCATCTGAGGGAATAGTTTCCGAGTGTCCAATACCTTGAGTATCCAGAGGCCTAGTCGGCTCCACGTGGGAGTCGGAAGCGGCCTGTGGCTCTGAGGTAGCGGGCGTCAGGTGCTGCGAAAGTGCCTCACTGAGAACCGGCGACTGGCCTTGCGGAGGTCTCGTCGTCGGTTTTGGACCTGGGATGCCTGTCCTTTTCATTGCGCTTTTATGAACTACGGTCGTCGGCTGTTCTGACGGCATTATATAATTAAATCTCCGGCCAAAGTAATGAAAGGCAAAATCGTACCGACGCTTAATAGTGCGTTGGTTAAATCTAGCACAAAACCGACAGCTAGCAACGCTGTTGTCAGGGCCTAGGCAAGGAATACAGTAAGAATGAAAATCATTATGAGGTATTTGCTTCTCACAAGAAATACAATTGTTAACTTTTTCTGACATCGGTCTGGAGCAAGAAAAAAGTTTCCCCAACGGGTTACTTAGCTTTAATGAAGACTTTGGATCTAAAATTCAGATGTGAAAATCTCAGGAGTCGGCCGACCGGCACTTGCGAACTGCTTTTGCTTCGGGCACCACGCGGCAAGAAAAACTGAAGAAAATGGTGTCGGCTGCATCATTTATACCACTGGCACACTGATGTCAGGGAAGAGGTGACAGCAACCGACGCCAGACCAGGACTTTGGAATTCAGGCCGACTGCGGGGAGCCTGCCAGCAGGATAACCTAAGTGTAATGACTGCAACAGTGAAACACGATGAACATCGGAGAGGTCACGCAATTAAGCCAGGCTGCCAGGTTCAGGGTTTGAAGCTGAGGATGCAGAATCTGGCCCTCCTGCTGGGACAGCAGGGTAGGGATCTGAGGCAGGTGCCATGGTGCCAGCAGTGACACACTGCGCAACACCCAGTACTGGCGTGGCCAGTCTGGTGCAATCAGTATCGTCCTTGGTTTGTCCTGTTTGATCTTTAGTAGTACTTTGGAGAGGAGAGGCAGAAGGGGAAAGACATAAACTGATAGATTTTTCCAGTTGAAGGACAGGGCATCCACTTTCCAAGCTTATTTGTGGGGAGCCCTTGTGCAGAATTTGTCCAATTGATAGTTCTATGGGGAGGCAAGCAGTCCTATATCTGGGCTCCCCCATTTGTTTATCAACATGTTGAAAATATTTGGTTCCAGTTTCCACTCGTGTGGGTCTATGAGATTTCTGCTTAGTTTGCCTGCCAGTGTATTTAGCTTTCCTGGCAAGAATTGAGCCTGTAAATGCACTTGGTAGCTGAAGGCTGTGTGCCACACAGCCATAGCTAGTCTGCAGAGGGGGTATGAATGGGTCTCCCCCCGCTTGTTTATGTACCACATAACAGTGGTGTTGTCCATCCTTACCATTAATTGTCCTGGAAGAATGTGGTCCTTAAAGGCTGTTAGAGCATTCTGTACAGCTAACATTTCTTTCTGACTGATATGCAGGTGCATTTGACTTGGGTTCCATTTGCCCTGAATGCACTTCCCTGCCAGGTGAGCCCCCCTTGCTTAATCTGATGAGTCTGTAGTTAGGGTTTGGGTGGCAAGGAGTAGTGAATGGTAGCCCCTTGTTTGGTGGCAGGCCTCTGCCCACCAAAGGAACTCTAACTGTAGGCAAGATATGACAGGAATCATTGCTTCTAGATCCTGAGAATGTTGACACCATAGGCTTTTTAGATACCATTATAGTTTCCTCATATGCAGTCTTGCATATGGAATTAGCAGAATACAGGAGGCCATGAACCCCAAGACTTGCAGTATTTGTCTTGCAGATAGCTGGGTTTGTAGCCATTAGTTTGAAGTAAGCTGTCAAATGAATTTGTTTCTCTGGCGTGAGGAAAGCCATCTGGGAAGTTGTGTTCAAGCTTGCTCCCAGGAATATAACTTGTTGACAAAGGACAAGATGCGATTACTTTTCGTTTATGGTGTACTCCAGACAAGTTAGCACCTTGTGTACAAACGCCAGATGATTCAAAAGTATGTCCTGGCTTTTTGCCCGAATTAGACAATCGTCCAGGTATGGATATATTTGAATATTTCTTTGCCTGCAAAATCCAATGACTGGAGCTAAAAACTTTGCGACTACCCTGGCGCAGTAGATAAGCCAAAGGGCAGTGCAGAGAACTGATAGTGCATGTAGTCTTCTTTGAAGCATAGGCATCTTCTGCAAGATTCCCTGATAGGGACATGCAGGTAGGCTTCCTTTAAATCCAGTGTTGCCAACCAGGCATCCTTGCCTAGCATAGGAAGCAACTGGTAAAGAGTTAGCATCTTGAATTTTGGGATCACCAAAAAGATGTTTAGGATAGAAAGGACTAAGACAGGACGCCATGAGTTGTCTTTTCTGGTTACCAGGAAAAGTCTTGAGTAGAAACCTCGTCCCTTTTTCCTCTTCTGGTACAGTTTGAATAGCCCTTATGTTTAAGAGAGAGTACTTCCTTTTGAGCCTTTGCCCACTGATTTGGGGGTAGATCTGGCCAACCTTTGGGGTTTGTAACGTGTGGAAGTGAAGTCTGTATCCTTGGGAAACTATATTTAAAACCCATTTGTCCAGGGTAATTAGTTCCCAGTTTTTTGTCTGCAGAGCAATCTTCCCCCCTAAAGGGCCAGTCAATTGAGAAGGGCTTGCGAGTTTTAAAGTTAAGTCATTGAGACAGTTTACCATAGGGGGGAGTCTTACTACTCCCTGATTTGGAAGTGGGAGCCCCCCACTGCTTAGTCCTGTGCGTACCTTGGGACTGAAGCCTGGGTGTTCTGCTGGTTCTGGGTTTGGACTGAGAAGGCCTGGAAGAGGCAGGAAAGGACCATTTCTTAATACCTATTAAATCTTGGAGGCTGTACCTGTAGGAAATCTTTTACAGTTTTGCATAGATTTAGCTTTTTCTTCCATTTTTTCAGTACTACTACTACTGCTTTGTTGCCAAACAGGCGGTCCTGATTTAAGGGAGCATCCAGCAATTTAGCTTTAACATGATCTGGCAAAGACTGCTCCTTAAGCCAAGCATGCCTTCTAAGTACAGACCCAGTGACAGCAGCCCTGCAAGATGCCTCTAGTGAATCAAAACCACATTGCAAAGCATGTTTTCCAACTTGTCCAGCAGAATGCATTAAATGCTGTAAATCTTTATTTTCAGCACAGTCAGTAATCAACATCATTTTCTGTTTAAGCAATCCAGGGACATGCTCTGCTGATACTTTAACATATGAAACTGGCAGTTTAAGGCCCTAATGGCCAAGGTTGCAAAAGTGTATACCTTCTTACCACATCTATCCAGCGCCCTGGAATCTCTAACAAAGGGGGTAGGATTTTTGGCAGAAGTAGCCTTAATGCCCTTGGGTCCCTGTGAAATGGTCTCAGGATCCGCAGTAGGATTTTTAAAAAGGAACTTGTGAGAGTCAGGAACCCTGTAATATCTATCAGGTTTTCTGGGAGCAGGAGGTAAAGAATCAGGGGCCAAGCTAGATTCCAAAAAGGCATCATCAACAATGTCCAGTACAGGGGGGGATAACTAAAGGCCTGTGTTGGAGCAGGTGTAAGAAATCCCTAAGCCTCTTTTTAGAATCAGAGTAATCCTGGCTTTCCCAGCGGAAATGCTCCTTAAGAGCATGTAAAGTTTCACCAAAAGAGAAATCCTCTGGAGGGGAAGCAGAGGGAATAGAATCCTCTGCATCAGAATCCTCATAGGTAGATAAGGGTAAATTCTGGTCATCAGAGGAAACAGAAATTTCAGAATCCTGATCAGAAGTATCATAGGCAAATTCAGTCCTAGGTCTCAGAGGGGGAAGACTGGCTTCCCCTGATTAAAGTAACAGGGTCATCAGCCATTCTTATCATTTGTTTTTTAGGCATAGAGGACTGACCATGCAGTCTGGAAGTCGTTTTTTTAGGCATGGTTGGAGTTTTAGGCCTTGAAGAAAATGGCGTCGCTTTAATATGCAAGTCAGTAGGCCTGAATACACCCTCAGATGCCGGTGCCTGCACAGCGGCTCCGGACCCATCCAAGGTAGAGACATACACAGGTTTCACAGATGAAGCATCACGCGGCATACCGGACTCTGAATGGGTCTCAGTAGAAGCCTGCAAATCTTAAGTAGAGAGTATCAGGGGCTGCAAAAGCACCTCCCTGAGTACCGGCGAACTGGTGACTAGCTTAGGAGAAGCATCGTCGGCAGCTTTGGACCTAAGCGGCCTGTCTCTGTCTTTATCTTTGCGTTTTTTTCGGAATGTCGATAGTCGGACTGCTTACCGAAGACATATCTGGATAATTGAACCGAGTACCAAAATATTTAGAGGTGTAAATATACCGAAGCCGAATAGTTCGCTGTTTAAATAAGGCACAAAACAGACAGCGAGGTACGTCGTGGTCAGGGCCTAGGCAAGGAATACAGTACAAATGAAAACCTTTGAGGTATTTGCTTTCCACAAGAAATGCAATTATTGACTTTTATTGACATCGGTTTAGAGCAAGAAAATTTTCCCCAATGGGGTACTTGGCTTTAGCTGAAGACTTCGGTTCTGAAACTCAAAAACAAAAATTTCAGGAGTCGACCGACCGGCACTTGTGAACTGCTTCAGCTTTGGGCACCACACGGCAAGAAAGACTGATGTAATGGTGTCGGCTGCACACTTTATGCCCCTGACGTCATGGAAGTTAAGACAGGAACCGATGCAGGACCCAAGACTTTGATAATCAGGCCAACTGAGAGCTACTGTAAGCAGATAACCCAAATGTGATGACTGCAATAGTGAAACACGAAGAACATCCAGGGTTTCCGAAGAAGGTGAGGCCAGAGGAAGGGAAACCAAACCTGTCGAGGCCAGAAAGGACCAATGAAGACTGACTGACTTCATTGTCCTCTTGGCTTTCTTTAGAAATTGCAATGTATCAAGGGAGTTGGAGAAAAGGCAGAGAGAAAACTGGGGGGTGAATCGTGGAGGAGTGGACCTTTGGGCGACTCCCCCAGTGGGGGGATTCGGGCAAAATAACTTTGGCACTTGTTGTTCAAAGCTGAAGCAAAAAGGTCGCAGCAAGGTTGGCCCCACTGACGAAAAATCTTGTTCACCACTAAATGATTGAGAGACCACTCATGAGGCATGAGAATACTTCTGCTCATCTTGTCCGCTATCATATTGGACCTCCCCAGAATGTACGCTGCTATGAGGAAACGGAAGAAATTGCCCATTGCCAAACTGAGAGCTTCTTGATACAATGGGTAAGATCTGGCTCCCCCTTGCTTGTTGATATACCAAACTACTGACATGTTGTCCATTTGAATTGCTACTGTTCCCACAGAAAGGACATCCTGGAAGGCTTGCAACGATAACACTGCCCTCATTTTCAAAACATTGATGAGCAAGCTGGCCTCTAGTTGAGACAACGCGTCTTCGTCTGTCCTTCCCAGACAATTCCCCCCCCCCGCCCTATGTGGGAAGCAAATGTGACGTCTGCATGCACAGGCCTCAGAACTGACTCACCAGTTGGACAACAGTCTAAGGAATCCAAGGAAGATGCCAGCTAGACAGGGTAAAAGTAATGAAGGGGGTAGGTGGGAGAGAAGGAATATTGCAACATGGAAGAGAAGGACATCTATGTTTATGGTAAGATTTTACACAACTAATCTATGTCCTTCTATTACCATGCTGCAGTATTCTTACTGTGGGAGAGTGCCACACTTCAAGAGTAGAGGGTGGTGAAAGAAGCTGCAGTTTCCAAGAATCCATGCAGAATTGCCCTTGCAAATCCTCCCCTGGCTCTGGAGACATAGTCCAGTTTGTAATGTTTAGTAAAGTTATGCATAGAGGACCATGTGGCTGCCTTTGTTGCTTGGGCAGGTTACAGTTAAGGGCCTCTGCATATGTGGATTTAGTGTTGCTATATGTAGGTGTTGGTGGTGCGGGTTTAGAAGGGCTATGTGTTGCTTGAGATGTAGTGTGGGAGTTAACCTTCTCCTCTTGACTGTTTAGCACAATCTTGGGTGGAGAGAGCTTTGCTTCCATTTTGGCTATGTAAGTGCATCTCTCACAGGTTGTAGTGTTGGGTGGTAGGAGGAGAGGGTTGTCTGTGTACATGAGGCAATTGCTGCATTGCCCCAGTATGCCCAGATTCACCAGGTGGACAGGAGAAATCACCGGAAGCTGACCCTTGGACATGCTTGGTTTGGGGCTTTTTTCTTTGTAAAGTATAGGAGCTGTTTCCTTAGCAAGGTACTTTGCAATTATAGGCTGTTTAGTGCCTACTATTAATTTCTCCTTGGTAACAAGGAGAGTTCAGTGTTTGTATGAGTTTAAGGCTTCCTAGTGCTTTCCAGCAGGTATTGGAGAAAGTGCTAGTCACAGGGATGTTTAAAGGTAAGATTGAAAAGAATGCACTCTGCAGTGTGCACTAGAGAAGTTAGATGTGAAAGTAGGTAACTTGAGTTTTACCTGTTTAAAAAGTTAAGGTTTAGTGGAGAGTTACTATTTTTAAAACAGCAAGATGGATTGAAAGGGGTGGTCACTTTTGTATTTTTGTACTATGAAATACTGTAGGATGGCCAATACATTTAAATAATTGAAGGGGAAGGATTTCAAAAATGATGATTTTGTGATTACTCACATAAGCCAGTGAAAGTAGAGAGAAATGAGACATATGGTCAGATTAACATAAGAGGCGGGCAACTAGAAAGACAGTGGTATTTAACAAGACAACTTAAATGGGATTCTGCCCGACTCAGAACAGAGAGAGCTGTGGTCTCTTTTGAAGTTTTAATATGCTGTTAAAACAGAATGCAATCAAAACACAAAGTAAAGAAAACAAACTACAGTATTCAAAATATAGAAAGGCAATACAGTAATACAAAAAATAACAGCAAACTAACCTTTCCTTCACAGCAAAGTGTAGCAGAGTCTGGATGAGCCTTTCTGGTAAAGCCATGAGATGTTGCTGTTTTTTGGGTGGGAGGGGGATGCCTTGTGGCAGGGGCTTTTCCTGCCAGGACATGAAGTACCCTTTTTCCACTATTGCTAATACCCAGCGGTCTGAGGTGACTTTTTCCCAGAGGGGTAGACAGTGAGAGAGATGGGAGGTGGCTGAGGCAGTCATGCATTACTGTTTCTATCTGGAAAGGGCTGCCAAGGGTCAGGTTGAGGACGAGTCGCCCTTGGGGAAGGTGCCTTTCTAGATCCTTTTCTTTGTCTTGATAAGGAGGAGGTGGATAGGGCTGGGGCCCACCTGAAAAAGTGGTCTTGGTAGGGTAGTTTCTGCAGAATGTGGGAACAGGACAGACCAATAAATGCTTGAGGTCCTGAAGAGTTTTGCTTTTTTCCTTGAGACTTTTGAACAGTTCAGCAAACTGTTTGCCAAACAAGAATTTGTCGTCAAGTGGTGCATCTAAGATTTTGGTTTTAAAGTCCTCAGGAAGGGGCTGAAGTCTGAGTCAGGAGAACCTGCGTAGTACAGAGGCTGAAGCTGCAGACCTAGCAGAGGCCTCAGCCAAATCATAGCTGCATTTAACAGAATGTCTGGCAACCTGCGATGCTAAAGACAGCTTAGATACTACCTGAGATTTGTTAGAAGACTGGTATGGAGGAAAGTAAGGAGGTTGCCTGAGAAACCAAGTCTAGGTTATATCTGACCATGTGGGTCTGATAACTGAAAGCGCTGAAGGCCAGCGTGAAGGATGTGTACATCTTTTTCCCCAGCCTGTCCATGACCTTACTGTCCTTGTCTGATGGTAGAAGGGAGGAGGAAGGTATTAGTCTGGACTGCTTGTCAGGGGCCATTGCAATGACTGCAGCATCTGCCATAGGTGGCTTAATGAAGTATTTGTGCTCATCAGGGACCTTGTAAAACCAGTCAGGTCTCTTGGGAGCTGGGGGCTGTGATTCGGGGGTCTTAGAGGCTGCTGCAAATGCATCCAAGTAACCTGGAATAACAGGGGAAATTGCAGAGGGAGAGGGTGACTCCACTTGGAGTAGTTCAAAATACCTCTTCTGAACCTCAGTCATCTGAACGGCATCCCACTTGAAATACCCCCTCATGTTGGTAATTGTTTCCCCAAAAGAAATCTCTTCAGGGCGGTGAGTCTCCTTCTAAGGAGTCCTCATCTGGGTTGTAGTAATCCAGAGGGGAAGCTAACTGGGATGTACAGGTTACAGATTCATCTGAGGAGGAGGAAGAGGATTCTTTCTCCTAAGTATGGGTTAGATGAATGGAAGCAGCTGAGGCTGGCCTGGGGCTGAGAGCAGGCAATGTAGCAGTAGGAGAGGCTGTGGTGCCTAAGAGCCGTAAAGGCCTGAACCAAAGACTGTGAAAATGTATGCCAGTCTGGATGGTCCTCTGGATTTTTGCTTCCTCTTGAGAGTAGTCTTAGTGGACGGCGTAGGCCTAATGTCGAGTGTCCAGCCTGTGGGAGATCTGGTAAAGCCGGGTTCCCCCTCAACCTCGGCCAGTGTCAATGTCAGAACAACCTCTGAGGATGTGCCTACCAGGGTTTCGAAGGCTGCTTTCACAAAGGTAGCCACCGAAACTTTTAGTTATGTACTCACCATAACTTCAGATGTTTGGGATCCATCTCGCCTACATTCTGACTGATGGGCCCGAGCCGATCCCTCGGCTCCGACTCGGCACGCTTATGCTATAGAGCGAGGCCTCTAATTGGCTGAGCTATCTTTATCCCAGGATGCACCACCACTAATCCCCCAGATCTTGTTTGTCCGCATTCATGCACACATGCACAGCTTGTTTATATAACATTGTTAGATGTTTCAAGATGAAACAACAGGATTAGGACCTTCTGATATCCTCTGATCTCCAAGGAAGGGGGAAGGAGGGTGGGTTATTAGGAATGTAGGCGAGATGGATCCCAAACATCTGAAGTTATGGTGAGTACATAACTAAAAGATGTTATGTGATCCTATCTCGCCTACATACTGACTGATGGGACAGCGTACCTAGCACCTAAATCCCGGGTGGCTCATTGGAAAACACTACTGAGCACTGTGGAACCAAATGAAGCTCGTCCTCTAGATGCCACATCTAATTTGTAGTGAGAAATGAAGGTGTGCGGGAAGACCATGTAGCCAAAGCACAAATGTCACCAATAGCAAGCTTAGAATGAAATGCTACCAAGTAGCCATAGCCCTTGTAGAATGAGCCTTGACAGAGGTGGTAAGCTCTTTGTTAGAATAAATATAAGCTTGAGTAATACAGTCCCTGATCCATTTGGCAATAGTGACCTTTGTGACCACGTTGCCCAATTTGTTTTCTGCAAAGGATACAAACAACTGATCTGTTTTCCTTGATTGTTTGGTCCTATCTAAATAAAACGTAACTGCCTGTGGACATCTAGTGTGTGGAAAATAAACTCCGCTTTATTGGAGTATTTTGGGAAAAAAACTGGGAGCTCTAACGACTGTTGCAAGCATAAAGTAGAACAGACTTTAGGAACAAAAGAAGGATTTGGTCTGAGGGATACCCTGTCTGTATGAAAAACCAAGTACGGGGGTTTCACTGACAAAGCTTGAAGTTCTGAAACCCTTCTGGCTGAAGTAATCGCCACTAGAAAGGCTGTCTTCCATGCTAGAAACTTTAGATCACAGGTAGCTGCCGGTTCAAAGGGAAAAGAAGCCAAGGCACGTAATACTATATCGAGATCCCTTGGAGGTGCAGGATGAGAAATCGGAGGTCTTAATAGAACAGCACCTTTCAAGAAGGTCTTACACAACCTGTTGCTCATTAAAGGTGGGTCTATGGATTCATGAAAATTAGAAATCGCTGCCAATTGTACTTTGATGGTAGAAACAGAAGAGCCTTGATTGAAAAGAGAGGTCAGGAATTTGAGTACTTCTGCCACGGGAGTAGAAATGGGGTCCAGGCCCCGGAGTTGAGCCCAGATAGCAAACCTTTTCCATTTGCTAGAATACAGTTTCTTCGTAGCAGACTTGTGGGCTGAAGATAATATGTGCACCACATCTGGATCCAGTGCATGTCTCCTGACTATAGTCGGAAGAGGAAGAGCCAGGCCGTCAATTTTAATGTGTGTAGGGACTGGTGTAGTAGCCCCGACTGATGAATCAGTAGGTCTGGGACCTGGTCCAGGAACCATGGACCTTCCAGAGCATGTTTCCGAAGATAGGGAACCCACACTTGACGAGGCCAGTAAGGAGCAATTAAGATCATCTTGCTCCCTAGAGAGATGCCTTTTGAATTACCCTGGGAGGAGAGGAACTGGAGGGAAGGCATAAAGCAGGCCGGTGGGCCAAGGATGGACTAATCGTCCATAGGGCTCTTCCCTGAGCCGGGTTAGGGAGAAAAATTCTTTGCACTTCAGCATTCAGAGGAGTCGCAAAGAGGTCGCAACACGGAACTCCCCATTCGCTGAAAATCTGCCTTGTAATTGTCATATTCAGAGACCATTCGTGAGGAGAGAGGATGGTTCTGCTCAACCTGTCGGCTATGACATTGGACTTGCCCGGTATGTGAGTAGCCACTAGGAAGCGTTTGGTCGAGACTGCCCATTCCCAAACTCTCATCGCTTCTCTGCAAAGAGGATAGGATCTGGTCCCTCCCTGTTTGTTCAGGTACCAGACAACTGACATGTTGTCTGAGTGAACAGCAATTACGCCCTGAGGGAGGTAATCGTGAAGGGCTTGAAGGGACAGGAGTACTGCCCTCATTTCTAGGATGTTGATGTGGAGAGGGTCTCTTCCGGGTGCCATTTGCCTTGGACTGACCTGCCCAGGGAATGCCCCCACCCCGTCTGGGAGGCATCCGTGGTCAAAGTGGCCGGAGGAGGAAGAACAAAGGGTCGTCCCTGATCCAAATTGCAGGACACTAGCCACCAGCGAAGGTCCCGTTTGCAAGATTCTGTGATCCATATTAGATGATTGAGAGGGAGTTCCTGAAAGGACCACTGAGTTGAAAGAAGCCACTGGAGGATTCTCATGTGTAACCTTGCCAAGGGAACTAGCAGAACTGTGGCAGACATCGATCCCAATAGCTGTAGGACCATTCTGGCTGGGGCTTTGGACCTGGGGAGTAAGGCTCGAACCTGATTTTGAATGGTCTGAATTCTGTCTGCAGGTAGATAGACCCGCATCTGGTTTGAATCTATCTCTACCCCTATGAATCTTATTCTTTGAGATGGCCGTAACACAGACTTTGGCCAATTGAAGGTGATTCCAAGGGAATTGCCCAGTGATATTGTGGCTTGCAGGCTCCGTAGAAGTAGATGCTTGGAGGTGGCAGTTAGGAGCCAGTCGTCTAGGTACGGAAACACCTGGAATCCTAGACTTCTCAAGTGAGCAGTCACTACTGCCAAGCATTTGGTTAACACCCTGGGGACTGTGGTGAGACCAAAGGGCAGCGCACGGAACTGAAAATGACTGCCTCCTAGGCTGAAGCGCAAGTGTCTCCTGGACGTTTGATGTATTTTGATATGGTAATACGCGTCCTTGAGGTCTATGGAGCACATCCAAACACCTTTCTCCAACAATGGGAGAATGGTTTGTAAAGTGACCATTCGAACTTGGACTTCTTGACTGAACGGTTTAGGTTGCTTAGGTCCAAAATGGGCCTCAAGTCCCCGGTCTTTTGGCACCAAAAGAATCTTGAGTAAGTCCCTAATCCGATCTGGTCTGCGGGGACCGGTTGGATGACTCCTTTTTGCAGCAGCTTTGAAATTTCTGAGGCTGCGGTATCCCGTTGACTGGGTGGCGGGTCCGGGATTCTTTTGGACTGAGGGGGGGGGGCAACAGAATGGGATGGAGTAACCTCCGGCGATAATTCGAAGCACCCATCGGTCCTGAGTGATCCCTTCCCAGGCCTTCAGGTGCTTCGAAAAACGACCCCCGACTGGCTCCGGAGCAGCACAGTCGGGCAATCCCTCAGGGGCTATGAAAAGCTGAAGAGCCACGAAAGGACTCGCAGTCTCCAGTGTTGCGAGGGCCTCTGCCGCCTCTGGGACGGCATCTTCCTGATGAATTCCCCCCTCCTCTGCCTCTGGAGGGGGAACCTTCCTGCTGAGAGGGGTAAGACTTCTGAGATCTACGGAACCACATCTTCCCTCCTCTTTTAGCCTTGGGATAAGGCCGAAAGGGAGTGGAAAATCGTGCCCCTATGGCAGTCAGAGTCTTACCCTCCTGTTCACAGCGGGTAAGTGTGTCTTTTACCTTGGGCCCAAACAGGGAGGACCCATCAAAGGGGGCGTCGGCAAATGAAGACTTGAAGGCCTCCGCGAAATGACACAGGCGGAGCCAGGCTTGTCTCCGTAGAGCAATGCCTGTACCCGCTGCTCTACTCGCCCCTTCGGCCGCATACCTAAATGAGCCTCATGGACGAGTTCGAAATGGACGACATTGTAGCCAGCTGAGATCCAACCGTCTGGGCCAGCTCCTCAGGCAGGTTACCTAAGAGGGTATCGGATAGCTCCTTAATCAGATCCCTCTGAAATCTCGTAAAGTGCGTCAGGTAGTTCAAAGACCTCAGAGTAAAGGCCGCTGAACTAAGGGTGCGCTTACCGTGCCGATCCATGCTCCTAGACTCCTTATTAGGAGGATGGACGGACGAGAAGCCTCTGCTACATCTTGCTGGGTAGCAGATGCCACCACCATAGCATCCACGGCCACACCTTTCGTAAGGAACTCTCTGTCTGGGGCCGAAAGAAATTTGTTTGGACGAGCGGGCACCGTTCCAGAGAGTCTGGGTGTTCCCACGCCTTGACAGATCAAATCCAAGAGCTCAAGGGCGGAGACACCCAGGAGGCAGAGGGCTGAGCCCCGGCCTTCAGGAACACCGACTCATCAGCAGAGGGAGGTTTGGACTGCCAGCCGCCTCGTTGTTTTAGGGCTTCCAGGATGTCTGCAAAGGAGACATCATCAGAGGACGACTTGGGGACCCCTCTGCATCATCGAGATCGGTGTCAGATGTCAAAGACTCGTCAGGAGTCAACGTGCTTCCTCTTGCACGTTCTCTTCCTGGGAGGTTCTTCCGAAGAGGCTTCAGAAGGACCTCCAGGAGGGAGAAACCCCAGCGGGGTAACCTGAGGCCCAGGGGCTCCGCTGACTGCGGACAGGGGACTGCCAACGACCCAGTCTCCAAATGTAGGGAAGGAGCTGGGGAAACTGTGGAGGTAGCCAATGAAGATTTGGCTAGAGCACTCCTCATAGCCCTGAAGGCAGGACCACCAGAATCCTGGGAAGGTCCCCCCTCCGTGGCCACGACAGTGGACGGTACTCCCGCCGACGCACCAAGAGGGAGACTTGGGACCGAAAGCATCAATCCCGAAGCCTCGCCCCCAGGGCCGAAGGAAGAAGTCCGTGCACTGAACTCCGACACAAGAGCCGGAGTCGGAGCAAGGGTCGGGCCTGACCCTAACTCCTCCACTGGTTCCACCAACACCTGCTCCAACGGTGCCGAAGCTGTTGGAGGAGGAAGTACAGTAGGGGACTGGACCATCGGCTCCGAAGCCAAATGGGCTGGAGCCGAAACCATCTTTTGGAACACCGGAGACTGGAAGAGTCGGCGAGCACCCTGTTGATGTCCGAATCAGACATCCTGGATGATCTCGAGGATACCGATCGGGGCCGAACCGATTTCTCCATCGGCTCCGAAGGGCTCGGGGACCGGCTCGAAAGGACTCGACAATTATCGGCTCGAGGAAACCTTCAAGGAAATTTCCCTCGGTGCCGATAAGGACTTCGCCCGAGGGGAAGCGTCTGAGCCGATGACCTTATCGGCTCCAATATCAGTGGAGCCGATGAGGGTGACCCGCCTCGATGCCCCAGACCTCGGCTCCAAACCAGAGGGTCGAGGCTGGAGGCATCGAGGCAGACCGTTCGACCTCGGCTCCAAGTCCGTGGAGCCGATGGAGAAGTCTGCTTAGTTTTCTTAGCCGTCGGTTCCGACTGACTGGTCGGAGCCGGCGCTCTCTTTAGAAGGAGACGGAGAGGAAGATAAAGCCTCCTCGAAAGAAGGCTTGATTAATCCTTTGAGGATTAATTTGTTTTTCCTCTCCTGGAGGACTCTGGAGGAAAACGCATGGCATACACTGCACGATTCCTGCAGATGTTTAGCGCCAAGACAATAGACGCACGAGGAGTGGTCGTCCGTTATGGACATTTTGAACCCACACCTCGTGCACTTTTTAAACCCGGAGGGTTTATGTTCTTTAGACATAATCCTACAAAAAACAGACAACAGTAACTTAAGTGTTTGACACACAGGAACAAAATATGTATGCCACTAACTCAGAAAAAAATATTTAAACTAAAGAACTTTTTTTTTTTTTACACACAAGAATGAGAGAAAGAGAAAGGGGAAACAAGGAGGGTCAAGACCCTCTAACTCAAACGGGTACTTGACCCACACACAACCACTAAAGTAGTAGTTAGCACAGGGGAAGGCCCCTCTAACTTAAACGGAACCTTCTCTGACAGGAAAATATACGAAAATCTCAATCAAACTGTTAGAAACACACTCGTACACAAAAAATAGCCGTTAAAACAGCTTTTGGGTTTAAATGAAGCAAATACTGACAGGAAAAAAGCCTAATATATAGTACTTAGCCCAGCCAATGTTGAGACCACGTCCAAGCTCTGTAAGCGGCAAACGAGATCCGGGGGATTAGTGGTGGTGCATCCTGGGATAAAGATAGCTCAGCCAATTAGAGGCCTCGCTCTATAGCATAAGTGTGCCGAGTCGGAGCCGAGGGATCGGCTCCGAGCCCATCAGTCAGAATGTAGGCGAGATAGGATCACATAACATCTGCTGGTTCTACCAGATGCCCCTCAACCCCTAGATCTGTGGCTGGCAGGGCGTCAAATGTCTAGAGGGACAGAAGCAGCAGGCCTTACAACCTTGGCCTTCTTTTTAGGAGGCTCCACCTCGACGGCCGAGTCTGATTCCATAAGTTGGGATAAATGCTTTAGTCGCTGGTTTTCGAGACAAAGTTTTAGAGCTGCCAGATGACTACGAAGGGCTTTAGGTACGAACAACAGGGAAAATGCTACAGGCGGTATGATCATGGTCTTGGCCCAAGCAGAACAAACAAAGATCATGCAAGTCCTTGTGCAGAATCTGGTACACGCACTTACACATCCCCTTTCTAGTGGACATTGCCTAAATAATAAGGGCGAAGCAACCAGAGCTCAAAATAAAAGAAAATTTTCCTCAACGGGGTACTTATCTTTAGACATCTTCTGAAGCGCAGAGCAAAGCGATCAATCTAACATTGAAGTGCGGCAGAGAAGTTCTGAGGCCTGTGCGTGCACACGTCACACTTAAGACCCATGGTTTATGACCCTGCGTGTGACTTCCCATGCACATAGCAGCAACCAGGCTTAAGCTTTTGCATAGGAACCAGACGTTCAGGTCACCTGAGTTGGAGGATCCCACAGTAAGAGTACTGCAACATGGGATTAGAAGGACATTGAATGGTCACCCCAAGAGAATCTGACTGGAATGGAGCCACCACGAAAGATCCTGTTTGCAGCAACTGGTAATCACAATTAGGTAAGACATTGGTTGATGAAATCAGAGACCACTGGGAGGCTGGTAACCACGGCAGGACTTACACGTGCCATCTTGCTAAAGGGACAAGAGTTACTGCTGCTGCCATTGACCGAACGCTTTTAGGACTAATTTTGTTGGAATTCTGTTTCTTAGAATTTGACAGACTTGGAATCTGACGTGTTGTAGAGTCTTTCTGGATGAAGAGAAGCAATTCCTATGACAGTGTCCACGTGGGCTCTGATGAAGTCTAACTGCTGTGAAGGTTGTACATGTGACTTTTCAAAATTTATTTTTATGCCTAGAGACCAACACGAACCAAAAACTGCAAACTTCAAACTGAAACTCAAAAACGAACAGTGTTCAAGTTTAAATCCAATGACCACTAGAAAACGAATAGATTTAGATATATTAGTAATAGTTCATTTGTGACTTTGAAACATGCAAATTATACTATATGGGCCAAAGATTATTTTAATTGTAATACTGAATTTGTTGTTTATATTGCTTGTTGCGTATCATGTGATCATTATTATATAGGGAAAACCAAAAGAACATTAAAACGCAGAATTTATGAACACAATTTGGCTATTAAAAATAAGGATAAAAACAATTCTTTGGTCAAACATGCCCTTGTTTGTATAGATTTTAAGAACTTTGAGTTTTCAGTAGTGGAAAAGGTCAATGAAGTTTTATTTGGAGGGGATTTGAACAATATTCTTGAATGTAAAGAAACATTGTGGCAGTTATTTTTAGGGGCAGATAGAGTACCAGGACTAAATGAGTCCATTAATTTGAAATGTTTTTTTATCTAACAAATAGTTTTATTATGTAACTATTTAGACATATTTAGTGCTAGTCACATGTATGTTTATATATATAAGTATATACTTGCATTTTTATAGATTGATTGACAAGTATTTCAAGTTAAAGTAATGCAAATATTAATGTTTATTTATTATTTTGTAATGTGTTTGATGTCATTTCCTGTGATTTTGGTATAAAAGGGAGGATGGGTAAGTGTAATAGTTTTTTTCTGAGGAAGTTCATGTAATAAATGAGTGAATGAAAGCGCTAAATCTGTTTTCTAGTGCTCATTGGATTTAAACTTGAACACTGTTCGTTTTTGAGTTTCTTTATGCCTAGAGATGTACAGAGGTGCAGAGTGTAATCTCTTGCCCGCTCTAACTGATGCTTGGTGGTAGCGGTAAGGAGACAGTCTTCGAAGTATGGAAAACCTTGAAAGCCCTGCAGTCTGAGATGAGTTGCAACCACTGTCATGCATTTAATGAACATCCTGGGGGCTGTGGCGAGTCCACAGGGCAGTGCTCTGAATTGGAAATGACTGGCTCCCAGCCGGAAGCACAGAAACCTCCTGGAGCATTTGTCCAATTTTACATGGTAATACGTGTACTGGAAGTTTACAGAGTAAGAATGGAGGTATCGACTGTACAGAGAGACCACCCGGAATTTGGTTTGCTGAACTCCCTTGTTGAACTGGCTTAGATCCAAGTTGGGTCTCCAGTCCCCAGTTTTTTTGGGCATTAAAAAACCTTCTGTAAAAAAACGGATCCTGTTTGGTCTGGTAGGACTTTCTGGATAACTCTCTTTTCTAGCAGTTTTTAAATTTCTATGACTGCTGCTTCACTATGACTGGGTGGAATGTCTGGGAGATTTTTTTTTCTGGGTTATTGGGAGTAACGATAGTGGAATTTTGTAACCTCTGGATATTATTCCCTGCACCCATTTGTCCATAGTTAATATGTGCCAGGCAGACTAGTGCAAAGAAAGTCATCCCCCAACTGCCTCCAGAGGGGGGAAATCAGGCCCCCGTTCAGGGGGTGCTGATAGGAAGTACCAGAGAGAGATTCTCTGGACTCCTGGTTTTGCAGACCATTTCTGCCTCTGAGGTGGCGTCTTCCATTACTTCCCCTTCTGCCCTGGGGAAGTCTTTGCCATGTGAATCCTGGAAAGACTATCTGGATTTTTTTAAACTATAGTCTCCCACTTCTCTGGTTCTTAGAGTAAAGTCTACAGAAAGGGTCTTGCCAGCTTTTTCACATCTGGCTAAATTGTCTTTTACCTTGGGACCAAAAAGGATAGATCCGTCAAACGGAGCGCTGATGAATGATGCTTTAAAATGGCTCCACAAAGTCACACAAGCGCATACAGGAGTGCCTTCTAATGGATATGCCTGAACACGCTGCTCTAGTCATCCCTTCAGCTGCACAAGCAATCAGCCTCATAAACAAGTTAGAAATTGTATCAAGGGCTGCTAGTTGAGAGGTAACTTTGTCCCATAGCCCTTCAGCCACTGCTCCCAAGAGGGTATGTGAGAGTTCCTTGATAAGATCCCTCTATAGTCTTGTAAAGTCAGCCATATAATTCAAGGACCTAACAGCGAAGGTCGCTGAAGCATAAAAGCACTTCCCAAACCTATCCAACGTCCTATACTCCTTGTTAGGAGGATGGATAGTCAAACTTTCCTCAGCAATTCCTTCTTCAATGGCTGCCACTATCACCATGGCGTCAATGGATATGCCTTTGGACCAGTGCGACTCATCCTTAGTGGCTGAGAGGATACAATCAGGGTTCTTGGAGATTGTCTCAATGGAGTCGGGCATCTTCAAACCCGCTGAGTGATCAATTTAATGAGATCGTCAGTGGGCAGAGAGATCCAGGAAGTAGAGGGTTGGGCATGAAAAGCCTCCATGGATAACAACTCTTCTGAGGAAGGCTGGATGGAGACCAGCCACTCCCTCTGTTTCAGGATTTCTAGGATGTTCACAAAGGAATCATCAGGGGGTGACCTGGAGGAACCTTCCCCTTAATCAAAATTGCTACCTTCGGTGAAAGACTCCTCCAGGAAGTCTAAGTGCTTCTTCTTGCACTTCTTTGCAGATACTTCCTGGAGGGGATAATCTGAGGAAGTATCCGAAGAGGAAACCACCAAAGCGGGTCTTTTCTGAGATTTTTGTGCTCTCTGTCCTGGGGATGAGAAGGATGGCAGCTCAGGTCAAGGAGATGCAGAAACTTGTCCTGACAGGGATGGCAAAGTCTGAGTCCCCAATGGACAAAGCCTTCTCCATGATCTGCCCCCCCATAGAAGGATGGCAGCCCAGAACTGAAACAGACTCCTTTGGAACCTGGGTCACACCCAGCACAGAGGAGGCGACCCCCAAAACAAAAGCCTGAGTCGATCCTACCAAGGCCAAAGCACCAAGGGGCATGGACTGCTTTGAAGCTAAGGAAACTGACCCATGCACCTCAGATCTAGCCAGAGTGTCCCATCCCTGGGAGGCCTCCAGTACCAAAAGCCCAGAGGAGTTCAAGGCAGATCTCAGTACAGGAAAAGAGGATGCGACTGGAACAGAGACAGTCAATGCCGGGAGTGTCAGAACAGAGGACTCCAATGACTCAATAGGAGTTGGAGGAGGAGGAACGGATGGTGATGTACATAGGCTGGTTCCAACTCCAAAGTTGCTAGGAACCGAGGACAATCCCTTGCCGTCAGGAGCTGATCCACCAGTCTCATATTGTCGGCTTCTGAACGTTTACTGGATCGAATCGAGGCAGTCAAAAAAAACCTGGGGGGGTTCACTTTGAGGAAGGAGCTTGGTGGCCTGTTCTTACAATGGTCATTAGCTGGTGAATATTTTGTCCTTGGAAGCAAAGGGAGCTTTGACTGTTCCGGCTACAAAATCTCTAAGGGGTGCAGAGGAAGTCGCTGTCAGCTCCGATAATTTTGCAGGTGCTGAGTCAGTCATACCCTTCAGTGCCAAAGAACTCCTTGGCGCCGAAGGCACTCTAGAAACCTTCTTGGATGGTTCTGAGGTACTTGGAAATGAAGAAGGTCTTTTCTTACTAATGGAAGAAGAGAAAGATAATGAAGTGATGGGCTTTAACTCTAGAACCAGAAATGGCCTTTTCGAAATCAGATTTCAGAAGTCCCTTAAGTATTAATTTGTTCTTACATTTCAGTAAGAGTACGGGAAGAAAATATGTGACAAATTGAGCAACTTTCTTTCAAGTGGACTTTCCCCAAACAATAAACACAAATTTGACGCCTTTTAAATCCGGAGGTGCCATTAGAGGATTTAACTGGGGAAACCTGTTTTTCAGCCATAATGCAGTCTTCACACACACAGATTGATAGAAAAGGATATAGAAACAAGAAGTAATGTACTCACCATAACGTTCGATGTACGTAGTCCATCTCGCCTCACATTCTTACCCATGGGTTCGGAGCCAAATATCGGCTCCGACTCGGCCTACTTACTAGCTCAAAAGTCTCTGACTGGCTGGGCTAAGAGGGTATGCCATAGTACACTGCTTCGCATCCCCAGATCTAGTTTGCTGCAAACAACTCAGTTATTGCATACATAACACACATCCATACATACTAAATATCCAAACAAATTAATCAAAGGGACTCTGCATGATAAAAAAAATCACCTCCAAATCCTCCAGGTAGGGGGAAGGTAAGTAAGAATGTGAGGCGAGATGGACTACATACATCGAACGTTATGGTGAGTACATAACCTCTTGAAGTTATGTAGTCCTATCTTGCCGACATTCTTACCCATGGGACAGCGTCCCTAGCACCTACAATCCGGATGGCTCATAGGAAAATACTCCTGAGAACCGTGGAGCCAAATGAAGATCTGCCCCTGGAAACCACGTCCAATTTGTAATGAGAGACAAAGGTGTGAGGAGAAGCCCAAGTGGCCGCAGCACATATACCATCCATTGACAATCTAGCCTGATAGGCTGTAGATGTGGAAACAGCTCTTGTGGAGTGGGCTTTAGGTGGAAAGGGCAGAGTTTTCCCTGCTGTGTGATAGATGAAGGAAATATAGCTGGCTATCCATCTAGAGAGCGTGACCTTGGATACCGGAGAACCAAGCTGGTTTTCGGAAAAGGAGACAGAGATGGTCAGATTTCCATATCTCTCTTCTCGCTAACGGAACCAACATGATCGTAGCTGCCATGGTCCGTAGGAGTTGAAGAATCAGTCTTGCCTTCGCATGTCTCAGAGGTATCAGTATGAGAATTTGTTGTTGCAACCCTGTGAGATTCTTTCTTGTGGTAGGAGCACTCGCATTTGAATGGTGCTCAGCTCTGCTCCTATAAAAGTGACACGCTGAAAAGGCAACAAGGCAGATTTTTTCCAGTTTATCGTAATGCCTAATTGGTGACAGACTGATAGTAGCGTCCCTGGTCTGAATTAGTAGATGCCTGGTGCGGGCGGTAAGGCGCCAGTCGACCAGGTATGGAAACAACTGGAATCCTTAACGTCTCAAGTGAGCAGTCACCACTGCAATACACTTGGTGAACACCCTGGGGGCTGTGGTGAGATCAAAGGGCAGGGCTCAAAACTGGAAATGTCTGGCTCCCAGCCGGAAGCATAGATGACACCTGGATGCCCTGTCCATTCTGATATGGTAGTAAGCATCCTTCAGGTCGATGGAGCACATCCATACTTCCTTTCCCAACAGTGGGAGGATAGATTGTAGGGTGATCATCTGGAATTTGGACTTGTGTACATAATGGTTGAGTTGACTAAGATCTAGTATGGGTCTCAGGTCCCCTGTTCTTTTCGGCATCAAAAAGAATCTTGAGTAAGTCCCTAATCCGATCTGGTCTGAGGGGACTGGTTGGAGGACTCCTTTTTCTAGCAGCTGAGATACTTCTGAGACTGCTTGATCCCTTTGACTGGGTAGAACGTCTGGGATCCTTCTGATGGGAGGGGGTACTGAACAGAATGGAATGGAATGGTGTAACCTCCGGAAATTATCCCTAATACCCATCGGTCCTGGGTGATGTTTTCCCAGGCTTCCGGATACAAGGAAATTCGACCCCCGACTGTCTCCAGATAAGCACAGTCAGGCACACCCTCAGGAGTGAGAGTATGGGGAGCCACGAAAGGAGTCGCGGTCCCCATTATTGCAGGGCCCCCTCTGCTTCTGGGGCGATGTTTACCTGAATAACTACCCCCTCCCTCGGGAGGGGGTTTCACCTTGTGCGGCAGGAAAAAAGTACAGTTTTGTACCTACCATAAATGTAGATGTTCGAGGATCCACATTGCTGCAGTCCTAACTATTGGGTAGTCCGCTGTCCAGTCGGCCCGAATACCAAAGTAGGAGGCGATCGGGGTCAGGGCGATTAGACTAGACGTCAGCCGCAAAGTATATGGCTGGCGTGGTCAGGGCATTAGACGAGAACGCGTCAGTCAGGGTACTAATGCGCATGACCGACGCCATATCCTCAGTCTTTTCTTGCCCCAGATGTCAGAAGACCCTGAAAAGATAAGGCCAAAAACAAAACTCCCAAAATACCTGCACCAAAAAATATATATATATAATATATACACAATTAGCAGAATATAACCTCACCTACACAACCACCCCTAAACACAGAGGAAGGAGGAGGAGGGTAAATTGGACTGCAGCAATGTGGATCTCTAACATCTACATTTATGGTAGGTACAAAACTGTACTATGTTCTTCATTCCACATTGCTGCAGTCCTAACTATTGGGTAGAATCCCAAAGCAGAGGTAAGGGAGGCTGGCAAATCATAAGGAAGCAGGAACTGACAACATGCCTTGCAAAATAGCTGTGGCAAAACCAGCCCTAGACTTAGAGTAGAGAGGAAGGTGATAATGCTTAGAGAAAGTATGCACTGAACTCCAAGTAGCTGCCTCCAAAATATCCTTAGTTGCCACCCCCCTTAGAAATGCTGTGGAAGTGGCAGTAGCCCTAGTGGAATGAGGCCGAATCCCAGCTGGAATCTCCTTGCCATGATGGGAATAACAAAATGTAATGCAACACCCAATCCACCTAGAAATAGTTTGTTTTGACACAGGCTTGCCCTTTGAAGTCAAAGCAAAAGAAACAAACAACTGCTGAGACTGCCTAAAATCCTTAGTCCTGCTCAAATAATAATGCAATAGCCTGTGTACATCTAAAGTGTGCAAAATCTTTTCCCCTTTATTTTGGGGATCTGCATAAAAGGTAGGCAAATGAATAGTTTGGTTTAAAGCCACACTAGAAACCACCTTAGGCATAAAGGAAGGATTAGTGCGTAAAGATACCCTATCCTTATGAAAAATCAAAAGGCTCCACTGCCATAAGGGCCTGCAACTCAGAAACCCTTCTTGCAGAAGTAATGGCCAACAAAAAAGCAGTCTTCCATGACAAGTATTTCAATTCAGCAGTAGCCGCAGGCTCAAAAGGTTGTAGAGTAAGTTTCTCCAACACAAAATTAAGATCCCAAGCAGGAGTAGGAGCTCTACGTGGGGTCTTATATTCTTTGCCCCTCTAAGAAATTGCTTGAACAAAGGATGCGAAAACAATGGTGGGTCACAATCATAGTGAGCTGAAATAGCTGCAGCATGAATCTTAATGGAAGAGAAAGACAAACCTTTGTCCAGTAACTCAGTAAGATATTGAAGAGCCACACTCAAATTAGGCTCAGTAATCTCCAAATTGTTTGCTGCACTCCAAAACAAAAATCTCTTCCATTTTTCTGCGTACACTTTCCTTGTACTAGGTCTTCTGGCTTCCATAATCACATTTAAAACTTGTTGAGGAAGCAGAGACCTGCTGTCTTCAAAACAGAATATGCCAGGCTGTTAGATGTAGAGAGTGAAGCTTGACATTGAGCAGATGACCGTCCCTCTGAGACAACAGGTGTGGAATCAAGGGTAAAGGCCATGGAGGCTTCCTTACCAGACTCCTTAGTAATGGGTACCAGTGCTGCCGAGGCCAATCTGGAGCTATTAAAAACATCCTTGGCTTGTCTTGTCTGACCTTTAGAAGCACCTTTGGAAGAAGAGGCAGAGGTGGAAAGGCATACACATGAAGATTTTTCCAACTGAAAGAAAGAGCATCCACTTTCCAAGCTGTGTGATGAAATCCTTTCATGCAAAACTTTGGCAGCTGGTGGTTTAGTGGAGAAGCGAACAGATCTATGTCTGGAGTTCCCCATGACACTGTCAATTTTTGAAATACATGAAGATCCAGTTTCCACTCGTGGGGATCCATGATTTGTCTGCTTAATACATCTGCTAAGGAGTTCTGTGCTCCCGGCAGAAACCTTGCCTGAAGATTTAGTTGCAGACTGAACGCAGTCTCCCATAAAATCATTGCTTGTCTGCACAATGGGTAAGAATGTGTTCCCCCTTGTTTGTTGATGTACCACATGACAGTTGTGTTGTCTGTTAGAATCAACACCTGCCCTGGAGGAAGTAACTCCTTGAAAGCCATTAATGCAAACTGAACTGCTAACATCTCTTTCATGTTGATATGTAGATGCTGTAGTCTGGCAGGCCACTTGTCTTGTATCCACTTTCCATTTAGATGAGCTCCCCAAGCAACATCTGAGGCATCTGTCGTTAGAATCTGACTTGCCTCTGGCCGGGTCACAGAGAGTCCCTTGTTTAGGTGACATTCCTGAGCCCACCACAAAAATTCCTTTTGAATGCAAGGTATTATTTGAATGACAGTGTCCAAATCCTGGCAGTGCTGTGTCCACAGATTTTGAGATACCATTGTAGCTTCCTCATATGCAGTTTGGCATTGGGAAGCACCAGAATACAAGATGCCATGAACCCTAAGGCTTGAAGGACTGTCCTTGCAGTCAGCCCGGACTGAAGAGATAGATGATGGAAGTAACTGGAAAGATTCTTTTGTTTGTCCGGGGTTAAAAAGGCCATCTGGGCTGCTGTATTCAGTCTCACACCCAGAAAGCACATGTCTTGAGAGGGTACTAGACTGGACTTTATTTCGTTCACAGAATACCCTAGGCATCTTAGCACTGCTATGACAAATTCCAGATGCTGTAGAAGATCTTCTTTTCTTGAGCCAGAATCAGGCAGTTGTCCAAGTAAGGATAGATTTGGATTCCGTTTAGCCTGAAGTAAGCTATCACTGGAGCCAGAACCTTTGTGAATACTCTGGGCAGTAGATAAGCCAAAGGGCAATGCAGAGAACTGATAATGAGAATTTCCAGCTCGAAACGCAGATACTTCCTGCAACTTAGTCTGATTGGCACATGAAGGTAAGCTTCCTTGAGATCTAAAGTTACCATCCAGTGATCTTTGCCCAGCAGAGGTAAAAGCTGTTGTAACGTCAACATTTTGAACTTGGGAATGTCCAGATAAGTGTTGAGGATAGATAAATCCAAAATCGGTCTCCACGTGTTCCCCTTCTTTGGTACTAGGAACAGGCGAGAATAAAATCCTAGGCCCCTTTCTGGCACAGGAACCGGCTGAATGGCCCCTATTTGGAGTAACTGAGAAATTTGCTTGTGAGCCTCTTGTCTTTGCAGAGGAGGAATGTCTGGCATGCCTTTGAAAGGAGGCAAGGTATGGAAATAAAACCTGTAACCGTGGTGAATGATATCCAGAACCCATTTGTCTTGGGTAATTAAATCCCAATTTTCTTTGAAAAGAGACAGTCTTCCTCCTAGAGGTGCCACCAGGCGAGAAGGTACTGGCAGCTGAAAAGGCAGGTCATTGGGTCTGCTTAAGATGGACTGACCCCTGCCCTCACCAGAAGTCTGAGCAGGTGAACTCCCTGTCCTAGGCCTAAAAGCACCTTGAGCTCTGCCCCTACCACGTCTAGACCTACCCCTAGACTGGGAATCATAAGCAGGATAAGTCCATCCCTTAGCAGGCCAATTTCTACTAAACTTGGAGGCTGCACCTGCAAAAATCCTTAACAGTTTGCATAGACTTAGCCTTGTCCTCCATCTTCTTTAAAACTGCTTCCACAGGCGAACCAAACAACACATCAGACTGTAAAGGAGCATCCAATATCCTTGTCTTAACATGCTCAGCTAAGTTCTGATCTCTCAACCAGGCGTGCCTCGAAGAACAGAACCAGTGGCAGCCACCCTGGAGGAGGCCTGCACAGCATCAAAACCACATTGCAAGGAATGTTTACCCACTTGTTCAGACACATGAACTAAATCCTGCAACTCTTTACACTCAATACCTTCCGCCAGAGCATCCACCTTAGATTTCAACTGTGAAAGAAGATAATTCTGATATTTTAACATGTGAAACTGACAATTCAACGCCCTCATGGCTAAAGTGGAAGAAGTATACACTTTCTTTCCCCATCTATCCAAAGCCCTTGCCTCTTTATCAGGAGGGACAGGATTTTTAACAACTGAGGCCTTCACACCTTTAGGCCCCTGAGAGACAGTTTCCGGGTCCGCCCTAGGACCCTTAAAAAGATACTTATGAGCTTCAGGCACCCTATAATACCTATCCGGTTTAACTGGGGCAGGAGGCAAAGAATCCGGATTCAGGGAAGCCTCTGCAAAAACATCTTCCACCACATTCAAAACAGGAGGTATAGCTAAAGGCCTGTGCTGGGGTAAAAACAAGAATTCCCTAAGCCTTTTCCTGGAATCAGAGAAATCTTGACCTTCCCATTTAAAATGCTCCCTCATGGAATGCAGAGTCTCTGAAAATGAAAAATCCTCAGGAGGGGAAGCTGAAGGAGTAGAATCATCCACATCAGAATCAGAATAAGGAGGGTACTCCTGCAAGTCTTCAGTCAAGACTCAGAAGCCTCGAGCATTGCTCAAAACTCTCAAACTCAGATTCCACCCTAGGCCTCTTATCAGGAGGGGGCATAGAACCCCTTATCATAGTAATCAAATCCTCTGCCATTTTAAGCATATGTTTCTTAGGCAAAGACCCTGAAGTACTAGGAGAAACCCCACTGAAGCAAAACTCGGCCTGCCCCTCAAAGAAGCCTTGGAAACAGAAGGGAGGCTCTGACCACCTTAGGAAGAGAGGGAAGAACAGCCACCTGAGAAGCCCCCTCAGCCTGGCCTACTTCCTGAGAGGATACATCCTGTAACAGTAAAGTCTCTCCCTGAGACTCCAAAGAAACACCTGGCAAAACCTCCGGCTCCACTGAGCCCTCTAAAGAACCGACGTCTGGGACTGTCGGTTCCTCCACTCTAGGCTTTGCTGTTTTGTCCTTGCGTTTTTAGCCGAAGCCGGCGTCGGAACATCCAACGGCATTTTATAATTACAACGCTTCCCAAACACTAACCTGGCACAGTCTAACCTTCTCTTAATAGTGCGTTTGTTAAATCTAGCACAAGAGCGGCATCCAACAACGCCGTGATCAGGCCCTAAACAAGGTATACACAAAGTATGGTAATCCCTATGAGGTATCTGTTTCCCACAAGAAATACAGTTATTCACTTTTTCTGACATCCGGTTAAATACTGAGGCAAGAAAAAACCAAAATATTCCCCAACGGGTACTTAGCCAACTTTGATTCGGTCTGAAACTCTGGCTTCAGAAACTTTCAGAACGCCAACCTGCACTCGCAAAATTGCTTCTGCATCGGACCATGCGGCAAAAAAGACTGGGGATATGACGTCGGTCATGCGCATTAGTACCCTGACGTACTGACGTCAGTCTAATGCGCCCTGACCGACGTCAGCCATATACTTTGGTATTCGGGCCGACTGGACAGCGGACTACCCAATAGTTAGGACTGCAGCAATGTGGAATGAAGAACATCCTCTGACTTCTTGAACCACATCTTTCCCCCTCGCTGAGCCTTGGGGGTAAGGCCTAGACGGGAGGGAAAAACGGACCCCCTACAGCAGACAGGGTCTTTCCCCTCTTGCTCGCACCTGGTGAGGGTGCCTTTCACTTTGGTCCCAAACAAGGAGGAACCATCAAAAGGGGCATCAGTGAAAGAAGACTTGAAGGCCTCCGCAAAGTGACACAGGCTCAGCCAGGCTTGCCTTCTCGGGGCTACACCTGAGCTGGCCGCTCTACTTGCTCCCTCGGCAGCATACGAAATGAGTCACAAGGACGAGTTCACGATGGAGTAGAGGGTAGAAACCTGTGCATTGACAGTCTGAGCCACCGCTTCAGTTATGTTACCCGCAAGAGTATCCCCTAACTCCTTAAGGAGATCTCTCTGGAGCCAAGTGAAATGAGATAAGTAGTTTAGCGACCTTAAGGTGAAGGTGACTGAAGACAAGGTACGCTTCCCGTACCGGTCCATAGTCCTAGACTCCTTGTTAAGAGGATGGACCAAGGAGGAAGCCTCTGCAACTTCCTTCTGGGTGGCTGCCGCCATCACCATGGCATCTACCGGGACTCCCTTTGTCAGAAATTCTTTACCGTGGGGGGCGGAGAGGAATTTGTTGGGGCGTCGAGGTACTGGCTCCACGGAATCAAGGTTTTCCCACACCCTTCAACAAATAAGGTCAAGAAGTTCATCGAAGGGTGGAGACACCCAGGAGGCGGAAGGTTGAGCACCAAAAGCCTTAAGGAATACAGACTCCTCCTCGGAAGGGGTCTTGGAAGGCCAGTCTCCTCTTTGTTTCAGTATCTCCAGGATATCGGAGAAGGAAAAGTACAGTTTTGTACCTACCATAAATGTAGATGTTTGAGTGCTAATACAGCTGCAGTCATAACAGATGGGTTCTCCTGCCATCAGGCGGGTCCTCGGTTGGCCGAATTCCAAAGTCTAGGTCCGGCGTCGGTTGTCGTCGCTTCTTCCCTGACGTCAGTGCGACAGGGATATAAAAGAACCAGCCAACGCCATTTTCTTCAGTTTTTCTTGCCCCAGATGTCAGGTGCCCCCAGAAGGAAGGCAAAACATAAATTTATGTAGTAAAGCAAATGCAATATAATCAAAAAACAGTAGTTTCAAGCAAATACACCATAAAAGAATACCCCAATGAGGTCGTATGACGAGGTGTTAGCCATAAGGCCTGTCCCAAGAGGGGAAGGAGGGAGGGAAACCTGGACTGCAGCTGTATTAGCACTCTAACATCTACATTTATGGTAGGTACAAAACTGTACTATGTTCATCGTGCATACAGCTGCAGTCATAACAGATGGGTAGAATCCCAAAGCTAATAAAGGGATGGTAGGCACTAAGTGGAACTAGGTGGAGCCAGGATGCCCTGCAAGACTGCAGTGGCAAAGCCCGCTCTAGTTTTGGAGTATAACGGTAGGTGATAGTGCTTGGAGAAAGTATGTATAGAACTCAAAGTGGCTGCTTCCAAAATATCTTTGGTAGGAACCCCCCTGAGGAAAGCTGCAGAGGTAGCTGTGGCCCTTGTGGAGTGAGATCTGATGCCTGTAGGTACAGTTTTACCATGAAAAGAGTAACAAAAACGTATGCAGTGGGCTATCCATTTTGAGATGGTCTGTTTGGAAATAGGCTTCTCTTGAGCACCTGTAGCATAGGACACAAAGAGTTGCTCTGATTTTCTGAAAGGCTTTGTTCTGTTCAAATAATAACGGAACTGCCTGTGAATGTCCAAGGAATGTAGTAGCCACTCCCCTTTGTTTTGTGGATTAGGGTAAAACGTAGGTAAGTGGATAGCCTGAGTCAAGGCTACCCTGGATATTACCTTTGGCATAAATGAAGAATTGGTTCGTAAGGAAACTCTGTCCTGATGGAAAATGATGAAAGGCTGCACAGCCATGAGGGCTTGTACTTCCGAAAACCCTGCGTGCTGAGGTGATGGCTAGAAGGAAGGCCGTTTTCCATGACAAATATTGCAGATCTGTTGATGCAGCTGGCTCAAAAGGAGGAAGGGTTAGTTTTTCTAGAATGAAATTGAGGTCCCAAGCCGGTACTGGTTGCTTCCTTGGGAGTTTTATATTCTTAGCCCCTCTGAGGAACTGTCTTAAGAGAGGGTGAGAGAATAAAGGAGGATCAGTGTTGTACTCTGCAGAAATGGCTGAGGCATGGATTTTGATGGAGGAGAATGAAAGTCCACTGCTTAGCAGCTCGGCTAGGTACTGTAGTTTTTGAGGTAAATTCAGTATTCCCGGATTCTGACCCTTTTTCTGATTCCAGACACAAAACCGTTTCCATTTTGTGGAGTAGGCTTTTCTAGTAGAAGGCCTTGTGGCCTCCAAAATGACATCCTGCACCTCCTTGGAGAGTAGGGTCTGTTGTGAATTTAAGGAATCCTCCATGCGGCTATAGACTGAGTGTTTTCAGCTGACTGAAGAGTTTTGAAGTTGTGCTGAGTCAGTAGAAGAGGCATTAGAGGCAGGATCCATGGTGAGGAATGCGTCAGGCTCCTCAGGAGTGGGTACCAGTGTTGTCTTGGCCAGTCTGGAGCAATGAGAATCATCTTTGGTCTGTCCGCTCTGGCTTTTAATAGAACTTTGGCCAGCAATGGAAGAGGTGGAAAGGCATAAACAGTCATTGTTGTCCAGCTGAAAGAGAGTGTGTCCACTTTCCAGGCCTGTGGGTGAAAGGTCCTTTAGCAGAATTTTGTCAATTGGTAATTTCTGTGGGTGGCAAAGAGATCTATGTCTGGCCTTCCCCATGCTTGAATTATCATTGTAAAAACTTGAGGATGCAACTTCCATTCGTGTGGATCTGTCATATTTCTGCTCAGGTTGTCTGCCAGAGTGTTTTCTTTCCCTGGCAGGAATTGTGCTTGAAGTTGGATTTGCAGTTCCAGAGCCGTGTTTCAAAGGGACATGGCTAGTCTGCACAGGGGATATGAATGAGTTCCTCCCTGTTTATGTACCACATTACTGTGGTGTTGTCTGTTCTTATCAATAGCTGCCCTGGATGCAGTAGGTCTTTGAAAGCCATAATAGCATTTATTACTGCTAGCATTTCCCTTTGATTGATATGTAGGTGCTTTTCTTTTTGTGACTATTTGCCCTGAATGCACCGATCTGTCATGTGCGCCCCCCAGGCGTAGTCCGCGGCGTCTGTTGTGAAGACTTGATTTGCTTGAGGCTTGCAGAATGGGAGACCTATGTTTCTCTGGCATGCTTGAGCCCACCACAGAAATTCCTTTTGAAGACATGGAATCAGTGGTACGATTGTTTCCAAACTGTGGCTGTGTTGAGACCATAAGTTTTTTAGGTACCACTGAAGTTTCCTCATATGCAGCTTTGCACATGGGATTAGCAGGATGCAAGATGCCATGAATCCCAGAGCCTGCAGGATTTTCCTTGCAGTCAGCCTGGTGAAGGTTGCCAGTTTTCTGAAGTATTGAGTTAATTGCCCTTGTTTCTCCGGCATGAGGTAGGCCATCTGGGTGTTTGTATCCAAGCTGGCACCCAGGAAAATTATTGTTTGAGAGGGTATTAGTCTTGACTTCTTTTTGTTGACTGTGTATCCCAGAGATTTCAACAACATTATTACAAACGCCAGGTGTTTCAGAAGAGTGTGTTTGCTGTCCGCTTGGATGAGGCAGTCGTCCAGATATGGGTATATTTGTATCCCTTGAAGTCTGCAGAAGGCAATGACTGATGCCAGGCATTTCGTGAACACTCTGGGCGCAGTAGATAAGTCAAAGGGCAATGCAGAGAATTGATAATGGGATGAAATTGCAAGAAATCTGAGGTATCTTCTGCAATCTTGTCTGATTGGGACATGCAGGTATGCCTCCTTGAGGTCCAATGTCACCAGCCAAGACTCCATGCCCAGCATGGGAAGAAGCTGCTGTAATGTGAGCATCTTGAACTTTGGTACAAGTAAATATGTGTTTAGAATGGATAGGTGCAAAATAGGTCTCCAATCTTTGCCCTTCCTTGGTACCAGGAATAGTCTGGAATAAAAACCTTGACCCTGTTCTTGTGCAGGTACCTCTTGAATAGTTTTCATGTCCATGAGATCTGAAATTTGTCTTTGTGCCTCTGCCCTTTGATTGTGTGGCAGGTTTGGCATGCCTCTCATTTTTGGAAAGGTGTGAAAGTGGAATCTGCAGCCTCTGTCTATAATGTCCAGGATCCATTAGTTTTTTGTGACAATATGCCAATTTTTCGAAAATAATGCCAGTTTTCCGCCTAAAGGTGCTGTCATTTGAGCCTTGCTTGGCAAGCAAAGGGGAAAGTCATTGGGTCTGCTTTCGGAACGGCAGTGAACTATCCTCACCCCCTCTTGGTGTAGGTGTTTGCCATTGTCTGCCTCTAAATGATCCTTGAGATTGCCCTCTACCTCTCGGGCGCCTGTATCTACCTCTTTGAGGTCTGTCCGTGGCTGGAAAGGACCAATTTTTTGAAGGCCAATTTCTACTGAAACGTGGCAGTTGTACCTGTAGGAAATCTTTCACTGTTTGCATTGATTTTGCCTTTTCCTCCATTTTCTTTAATACCTCCTCAGCTTTAACACCAAACAATACATCCTTTTGAAGAGGTGCATCTAGTAATTTAGCTTTGACATGATCTGGTAAGGTTTGCTCTTTGAGCCAAGCATGTCTACGTATGACTGATCCTGTAACAGCAGCTCTACAAGAGACCTCTAAAGCATCAAAACCACATTGCAAGGTATGTTTACCCACTTGCTCTGCACTATGCAACAAATCCTGCAACTCCTTCAAGTCTGGTTGTTCAGGTTGTGACATTTTGCTTTTCAACTGAGATAACAAAATGACAGTTTAATGCCCTCATGGTTAAAGTGGCCGAGGTGTATACCTTTTTCCCCCACCTTTCTAAAGCTCTGGAATCTCTCTCTGAAGGTAATGGATTTTTGGCAGTGGAGGCCTTAATTCCCTTGGGACCCTATGAAATAGTTTCTGGGTCAGCCGCATGGCTTTGGTATAGGAATTGGTGTGAATCAGGAACCCGGTAATACCTGTCAGGCTTGACTGGAACTGGAGGCAAAGAATCTGGGTTAAGGCTGGCCTCTGAATACACATCATCTAGTATGTCCAAGACAGTAGGTATAGCCAGAGGCCTGTGCTGAGGGAGCAAGAGGAAATCCCGGAGCCTTTTCTTGAAGTCTGAGCACTCTTGGCCTTCCCAGTTGAAGTGTTCCCGTAAGGTATGTAAGGTTTCCCCAAAAGAGTAATCCTCGGGGGGGGGGGGGACAGAGGGAATGGACTCCTCTGCATCAGAATCTTCGAAAGGGGAGTAAGAATGTTCATGGTCCTCAGAATGCTCTGAAGTAATGGAGGCCTGGTCCGAGGAAAGGTATTCTTCCTCCACTCTGGGCCTTTTGTCCGGGGGGGTTGAGAACCCCTGATAAGAGTAATCAAATCCTCAGCCATTTTGAGCATCTGCTTTTTAGGCATGGGGCCTTCAGAGGGGCCCAGTGGAGCTTGCCTTTTAGAATGCATGGCTGCTTTAGATTTAGTGTAAGCCTTAATGGAAAAAGAAGAAGAAGGCCTGAAGACACCTTGAGAGGTGGCAGGCCTGTCTGAACTCTGAGTTTCCCCGCCAAGAGTGACTTCGGTATCCGTCATCGGGGTGTGGGCCGAAGAGCCTGCGACCTCGTGCGCAGAAGACACTGCTAATGAAGTGTCATCGGTAGTCAGGGGCTGCGTAGGCGCCTCGCTGAGAACCGGAGCACATGTAGTCGGCTTTAGCGTGGTGTCGGTAGAAGTCTCGGACCTTGTATGTCGGTCCTTATCTTTACGTCGTTTACTCAAAATTGGAGTCGGAGTATCCGACGACATGTTGTAATTAAACTTTTTGCCAAAATAGTGTTGGGTGAACTCCGCCCGACGCTTAATAGTGCGTCTGTTGAATGTAGCACGTCGTGGTCTAGGCCTAAGCAAGGTATACAGAGGGAATGGAAATCCTTATGCAGTATTTGCTTCCCACATGAAATGCAATTATTAACTTTGTCTGACATCAGTCTGAGGCAAGAAAAGTTTCCCCAACGGGTTACTTAGCTTTCTAGAAGTCTTCGGTTGAAAAATATTCGTAATCTCAGGAGCTGGCCGACCAGCACTTGCGAATGGCTTCTGTTTCGGGCACCGCACGGCAAGAAAGACTGAAGAAAATGGCGTCGGCTGGTTCTTTTATACCCCTGTCGCACTGACGTCAGGGAAGAAGCGACGACAACCGACGCCAGACCTAGACTTTGGAATTCGGCCGGCCGAGGACCCGTCTGACGGCAGCAGAACCCATCTGTTATAACTGCAGCTGTATGCACGATGAACATCATCATCAGAGGAAGACTTGAGGGACCCTTCTGATTCCTCGAGGTCAGTATCGGAAATGAGAGACTCGTCCTGGGAGTCTATGTGCTTCCTCTTGCACAATTTCTTTCTGGGAGGTTCCTCAGGCACAGGCTATGAGGGACCTTCAGAAAGTGGAGGACCGCTCGTGGGGGTATCCTTAGGGCCTGGTGCTCTGCTGTCCAAGGATAGGTGGGTGTCAGAAGCTCTTGCCAGAGTGGTGGGGGACGGAATGACCGACCCGAGTGACGTAAATGACGACATGGCCAACGCGCTCCGCATGGCTTTGAAGGCGGGTCCCCCCAAGTCAGAGGACCGACCGGCCTCCAAGGCCATGACCGGGACTGGGGTCCCCCCGCCGATGCACCGGGTGGAAGACTCGGAACTGAAAGATGTCCCGAGGCATACCCCTTGGGCCTGACCAAGGAGACTTGAGTACCGAACCCTGTGGACGGAACTGACATGGTCGGAGCAGAGGTCGGCACCGATAAACCCAAGGGTGGTATCGGAGCCGGAGCAGGAACATCACTCGGAGCGAAACATACCGGCTGCGACAGGAAGGATATGCTCAGAGGAGGAATCAATGAAACAACCATAGGAATTAGCTCCGGAGCCGACTGGGTCGGAGCCAAAAACAATTTAGCCAACACCAGCGACAGCAGGAGCCTATGCGCCACCCTATCCACATCCAAATCGGAAAGCCTGGAGGATCTGGAGGAGATGGATGGAGACAGAGACCTTTTATCTGGTGAACCATGTCTGACACTCGGTGACTGGCTCCGAACAGGTTCAAGAATGATCGTAGCGGACGCTGATTCACTCAATGCAGAAACCTCCTGTGGCCCTGAAGACAGTGGAGCTGAGGAAGCAGTATCCAATATGGTAACTTTCTCCGGAGGCTCCGAAAATGTTGATGGAGCCGGAGACCTTTTCTTGGACTTGGAGGACTTAGATTTCGACTGGGAGCTGGGGGCCGAATCTATAGCCTCCTTGAAAGATGGTTTAAGCAGTCCCTTTAAAATCAATTTGTGTTACTTCTCTTGGAGCACCCTAGGACTGAAGGCGTAACAAAACTGCATGACACCTGCAAATGGATGGCTCCAAGAAAGTAAACACAGAGTGTCCCATCCGTGATGGACATTTTATATCCACACTTTGAACACTTTTTAAAGCCAGAAGGCTTATGATCTTTCTGATCCTTAGACATATTCAAAGAACTAATGACTTCCAACAGGTGCAAGCACACAAGAAACCACAGTTAACAATAACCGAAAAAGGGTGGGAAGCCCACCAGTTAGACAGTACCACAGAGAAGAGCGAAGCTCTAAACCAACAACAACGAGAACACAGAGAGAACCTCTAACTTAAACGGTTCTAAAAAGGAAAATACAACAACAAACTAACTAAGGGAGGACTAGGTCCTCTAACTAAAACGGGCTTAGCCCGTGGGAACCGTTAGGGATACCACAAAAAACACTACTAACACACGAACACAACTACCGAAGCAAGAATAGCTATTAAAATAGCTTTTGAAGTATGAAGCAACCAATTTCTGAAGAGAAATAAGTCAAAAAGAGTACTTAGCCACAGCCAAGCGAGGCCACGTCCGAGCTCTACAAGTGGCAAACGAGATCTGTGGATGCGAAGCAGTGTACTATGGGATACCCTCTTAGCCCAGCCAATCAGAGACTTTTGAGCTAGTAAATAGGCAGAGTGAGCCGATATTCGGCTCCAATCCCATGGGTAAGAATGTAGGCGAGATATGACTACATAACATCAAAGGTTTTATTTATTTACTTTTTTTAAATATAATAAGAAAAAATTATGAAATACCAACAATAAGTAAAATATACCTTAAAAAGGTAAAGGATGTACCAACAATGATATCTGAAGAAACTACCAACGGTACTATAGAAAATGAGAAAAATACACACACGCTAAGGAGAAGCCAAAATGAGAGGAACGGGTAGACATAAAAGGGCTATTAGTAAGGGAAATAGAGAAATATCAAAAAAGAGATTTTAAAAAGGAAAAAACTTAGTAAGCCAAGGCTCAAGAGAAGATTGAACGCATCTGACACACGGAATGGCAAACGAGATCTCAGGTAATTCTGAAAGGAGCATTATGGGTACAGCCTAGCTCAAGTGTTTGGAAGGTGAGAGCTGAAGTAAACGGCTGAGTTGGCTCTGAGGCTCGGAACCGAGCCCCACAGTCCAGCACTGAGTGAAAACTGACATATCAATAATTACAGTACAAAACTAAATATATAGGTAACCGACACACATACTTGCACACTATTTATATACACTGGACAACATTGACTACTAGATGATTAACATGAAAAGCAAAGTGCACTATACACAAAGATGAGATTGGGTGATACTGCACATAAGAAAGTGATTGGAATTGCACTTAAATGAGAATATATTAATTTTAGTATGCAATAAATAAATAGAATTACTGTACGGAAAAAAAACAAGAAAAAGAATGAGAGCGTAATGACTTATTATAGTTTTGATACATCCAGATTTACATCTGCATTAATGAGTCTTTCTGCAATCAGATAAAAACAATTCATGAATCTGGAGGTCCTGCAGCAGATACTCCCGTAACGTTCTACCAGAAGCAAGTTTAGTGAACCAACTATACACAGGATGAGAACGGTTAGTCAGTATTTTGCGGGATTTTCTTTTTACTTCTCATTTCAAAGAGCTCTTGTAAAGTAGGAAGACTAGTGCCCACAATCTTTTCTGCTGTTGTTATTCTTTGCAGCTTCTTCCTTTTGGCAAATGTGCTGTTACCCGAATCATACAGAGCCAGTTGCTGGTGATAATGCTCTTGATGGCTCCTCTCTAGAAGGTATTTACAGAATTCATAGAGAGTTTTGCTTTTTTTCAGCATTCTTAGGAAGTGTAGTCACTGGTGGCCTTTCTTAATTAGATGCCCTGTGTTTGTACTCAAAGAAAGATCCTCTGATATATGTACACCCAGGAACTTTGTAGTTGGGACTCTCTCCACTTCTTCACCGTTGATCTTGAGGGGCAGGTGCATGGCAGAGCTCTTTTTGAAGACAATAATACTTTATTTTGTTTTACTGATGTTCAGGTCCAAATTGTTACTGCACCATTCAGTCAAGGAGAGTTCACCTCATTCCTATACCCACTCTCGTCATCACCACTTATGACTCCCACCACTGTGGTATCTGTGAATCTGATGATGTGGTTGTTGCTAGCTTTCACAGAGCAGTCATGGTTAAGGACTGTGAACAGTAGAGGACGCAGCACATAACCCTGGGGTACTTCGGTGTTGATTGTAATATCCCTGAAGTGTTGCTACCAGCACAGGTCCTTTGTGGTCTTCCAGTCAAGAAATCGAGGATCCAATTGCACAGCCCTTTATTTATGCCAAGGTTGATTAGCTTTTCTATAAGTTGCATTGGAATCACTGTATTGAATGACAAACTGAAATCTATGAACAGCCTGGCTGGCATACTTGTTCTCTTCAAGATGCTCCAATGTGAGGTGAAGTGCCACCAAAATGGCATCAGCAGTTGATCTGCTTGCCGGATGGCAAACTGAAGCGGGTCAAAGGATTGGGTAGCACTGTAGTCAAATGCCTTTTAACCAGTCTTTCAAAGCATTTCATTACATTTGATGCAAGGGCCACCAGTCTGTAATCATTTAGGTAGGTGGGGTTGGCTTTTTTGGGCAGAGGGATTATGTTGGTAACTTTGAAGCATGCTGGTACTTTTCTCCTGGACAAACTAGGTATTGAAGATGTCTGAGGACTATGCTGTGTTGTTCTGCACAACCTTTAAATACTTTCCCCAGAATGTTATCAGGGCCAGCAGCCTTCCTGGGGTTCACTTTTCTCAGTTGCTTCCTTACATTCACAGCACTGAAGACAAGTACTGCCACCTTTTGGTCACTGAGAAGCTTTACAGCATCCAGGTTGTTTTTCTCCTCAAACCTGCCATATAATACGTTTAGATTATCCAGAAAGTCAGTGCTAGCATCGCAGTGCGCCGACCTGGTCTTGTAGTCAGTTAGCTGTTGAATACCATGCCACAGGATTCTTGAGTCTTTCGTATCCTTGAGGCATCCTTGCATCCTCTTTCCATACTCCCTCTTGGCGTCCTCGATACCCTTTTTTAGATTACCCTTCTTGTCACACTTAGACCCTTACCTTTTGCCCTGAGAGCAGTGTTTCTTGCCCTCAGCAACTCGTACACCTTGCTGTTTAGCCATGGTCTTTGGTTAGCTCTTACTTTATTATTTTTGATGTCCGTTACATTCTCCACATACCTGGATATATAAGCCATAGTTGTCTCAGTATATTCATCTATGTTCACCAGATTGTTCACAGTCGCTGCCTCCATAAATACATCCCAGTATGTGGCTTCAAAGTAGTCCCTGAGACTTTCTATGGCTCCTTCATGCCAGACCCTAAATTTGTTTCACAGTGGGCTTATCTCTGATCAAGAGAGGTTTGTAAGCTGGTATTAGTTTTATGGCGATGTGATCACAGCCACCCAGATTTGGTTGTTGTACAGCTCTGTATGCCCCTTTTACGTTACTGTAAGCCTTGCCCAAAGTATTTGCTCCCCTTGCAGGAAAATCCACAGTTTGGTAGTAATTGGGTAGCACCTCCCGGAGATCTGCTTTGTTTAAATCACCAGCTATCAGAAATGCACAGTCAGAATTCTTGCATTGCAGCTCACATATAGTACTATGCAGTATATTCAATGTTTCATTGATGTTAGCACTCGGTGGTGTGTGTGTGTGTGTGTGTGTGTGTGTGTGTGTGTGTGTGTGTGTGTGTGTATGTATATATATATATATATATATACACACAGCTGCTACAGACACCATTTAGTTCTATGGGCACACAAAGTCTGCATTTCAGTATCAGAAATTCCACATTTACAGGGCAATCTTCATTCACAATGTTATAATTTTATAATTTTTGCACCAGCTATCATGCACAAAAATGCACACTCCACCTCCCTTAGCTTTTCCACACAGAGCTAGGTTCCTATCAGCTATGAACAAAGTGAAACCATCAAGGATCACAGCACTGTCACTACTCTTATTTAACCAAGTCTCTCTAACGATTAACACACAGGAATTTCTCCACTTGTTTGCAGTAGTGAGCTCTTGCCTGAGAAAGTTCATCTTGTAGTTTAATGAGCATACATTTGCTACCAGAATTAAGGGAAGTGCAGGTCTGAGAGAGTTTGTTTTCAATCTGGCAGCAATTCCAGCTCTGCAGCCCTCTTTTCCTGGTTTTGTTACAGGTCTTCATTTTGGTTGTCATCCTGATTGTTCCAAAACCTTCCATCCCTGATTTAGGTACTTTGAAGCTTGTTTGGTTAGGATGTTGTGTTCCAGCAGTTCTGTGAGTGCTATAGGTCCCAAACATGCCATAGTAGGAAGGGAATCCAGCCGGGATGATGGCACAATCAAACACTTGATTTCCACAAGTTTCTTGTTGCTGTAAGTTACTCTAATGCCATTTAATTTAAACGGCTGGAAAATGATTTTCTCTGGGGTTTTTTTGCCAGAAAAATATGACAAGATTCTATATAATGAGCTAACATATCTGCAGCCTACATGGCCGCCGCCATTTTTTTTTTTTTTTTTGAAAAAGAATGAATGAAGAGCATTCTGGCTAACAGACAAGTCCAATGTGTCCAATCTGCAAAGAAAAGTCTAAATTAAAGGACCCTGTCCCTTGTAGGACGTTTACCCTGCTTTGTATTCAGTAAAAATACAAAGACCTTAACAAAATAAGGTTAATATTCCTTTACCATTATCATGAAAAATGAAACCCTGGCTTCACAGTCTTTAAGGGCAGGCTGTAAAAGCTGAACAGACAAGATGTTTATTTTGCTAGTAAAGGAAGCATTCTCTGTTTTGCTGTCATCAAAATGGTCTGTCCTCCCAAGGGTCTAGTTTGACCATGGAAAGTTTAAGGAGAGCCCAAGATTGGTTAAACAGTGCAAGGTCTACAATGGAGATCTCTGAATGTATTTCAATTAAGTTGTACAAATTAAGGAATCATCTAGATAAAGTAGAACATTAATTCCCTCATGTCCTGAGACTGGCAAACAATGGGATTTAGTTGTTGCTAGTGATTCAAAAGGCATCACAATTGCCTTAAGTAACTGAAGATCAGAATGCTGTTGGTTCTATACCCACCCCAGGTGCTTGGATTAATTTCCAATATAGATAAAGCAATGCAGCATAAGGGGGTACTACACTCTTGAGATTGCCATTCTTCAGATGAGCTGTTAAAAGAAAGACCTCCTCTGCTTAAGTCAGCGGTAACCCATTTGGATGTAAAAGATCCCACAGCACTTATCAAAAAACAGTAGGGAAAGCTCCCCAGTGATATGGCCAAATTTTCCCTATTCAGCATGATTACTACTTCAGGTCTCCTTGAAAAGAACTCACCTAGTGGGATTAAACCGGCCAACAAAAGCATATATAAAAAATTCTATGAACACACTGGGTGCAGGGGACAAACAAAAACAAAGGTAAAGTGAAAGTGGTTTTGCCTGGTCTTGAACTTCAGGTACTGTCAGTAGTCATTACAGATGGAAATATGTACAAGAATACCCATCTACCTACCTACTTAACTGAATAAACTACATGAAGCTTCAACAAGGCCTCTTTATTCCTCCCACAGGGAGGGCATCAAAGAGAGTTACACAGTCTCCTAGACCTGTTCGCTAAAGTGAACTTATCTTGATTAATCCTTTATATTTTTGTTTCTTGTTAGTCAGTCAGTCACCCTCTAGGTCACAGATGCCATACCAGACCTGACTCAAGTTTTCTGGATTACCTCTGTTTACAAATTATGATATGCAGACATTCACCTTTCAGATCATCAGTGATGGCCAAAGTGAAAGCAAATGAATGGAACTGTAATATCAAAACATTGTTCAGCCTAGACAAGACTAGAAGGGGCCATGAAGGAAGGATCATTTATGTTTGAGACTAGAAATACTCGTTTCACTGCTCTCCCCTATGGGAGACTCAATCAGCACATCTATACTGCAAAAATGAAAGTTATATACTCACCATAACAGATCCAGGTCATCTGTCTCAGTCTGGTTCAACCTCAGAGACTTTAGATCCAACACAGGCTGATTCTAAAGCCTTTAGCCTGTCTTGGCTCCATATCCCTTACCCATAATTCCTTGGTCCTCCATCAACTCCCTAGACTGAGTTTGCCCCACGAGTCAAAATATGATACAACATATCCAACTGATCCCCACTTCTACAAATGCAAGGAAAATACCCAGGAGAAATGCAAGATTTTAGACAAGTAAAATAAATATCCTCCACTATCCAGTCATTGCAAGGGAAAGACTCGCCAAATCTTTAAGAACCTCAGGGGCTTGAAGGTGGGAAGGTTGAACCAGATGGAGAAAGAACACGGATCAATCATTATGAATACATAACTTTTGTATTCAATGCTGTCTCTCCCTCCATCTGGATTCAACCTATGGGACACAGTCCCCAGCCACAATTATTCCTTGGGAGAAACTAATAAAGGATATTCCACAACACAGGAGAACTAAATGAAGCTTTGGGCCACCACCTTTAGGCTAGTGTATAAGAATATCACCTTTCAGAGAGTATGCAAACAAAATATAACTTGACAGCCACTTGGACAAGATTACCTTAGACACAAGAGAGTTCAACCTGGACTTTGAGACAAACTGGCAAGATTTCCTAAAAGACTTAGTATGGTGCAGAAAAAAATCTTAGTTGCCTATGCACATCCAAACAATGCAAAATATATTCACCTTTGCTGGAAAAACTGGGAAAAAAACACAGGGACATGAACAGAATGGTTAAGGAAACCCTATCATTATGGGACACTAAGTAAGGTCTGGAAGAATCAAGTGCTTGCAATTCTAAAACCCTTTCAGCTGAGGTAAATCACCATAAAAAGTTTTCCAAAACAACAGTTTCAATTCAAGAGTCTGAAAGTTGAAAAGGAGGACCAGCTAGGACCTGAAGAACAAAGGGCAGATCCCAGGGAGGGACTAGCTGCTGTACTGGAGGGACCAGGAGAAAAGTACCTTTTAGAAAAGGCTTGTAAATCTTTAGAGCATATTGAGCATATGATCTCTACTGATATGAAAGTTAGAAATGGCCTCTAGCTGTCCTCTGACAGTAGAAAAACTAGAGTCTGAGCAAACAACTCAGTCAGGAAATCCAAACAGACCCCAAGGGGGCAATCCCAGAGCCCCCACCTACAAAACTATCTCTTCCATTTGCTGGTATACACCTTCCTAGTGGATTCTTTCTAAGACAAATAACCACCTGCGAAAGCTTGAGATTCCTGGCTATCAAAGGAACTGGAGGAATCATGCAGTCAACTTGAGGGACTGAAGATTGGGGAGAATCCACACCAGCTAGATGAGAGATGAGATCCGGAATGGGATCCAATGCCCAGGGGGCTTGTTTCAAAAGTGGCCAAAGAAAGGGGAATCACACCTGGCAAGGCCAAAAGAGAGGGTGATAAAGATCACTGAAGCTCTGCAATGGGCTGCTTTCTGAAGAAACTTTACTGTTAGGGGAACTGGTGGATAAGGATAAAGGAGAACTGGGGGCCAAGCAAACATCAAAGCATCTCTGGGTGCCTGTTCCAGAGGGTGAAAAAAGGCACAACAGCTGTCGCACTTGGTGTTGGATGGGGACGCAAACAGATCACAAGGGAGTGTCCCAGCACTGAAAAATTCAAGCCACCATTGTCGGAATTAGGGACCTCTCTTGAGACAACAAAATGCTCCTGCAGAGGCTGTCAGACAGAATGCTGTAGTTCCCCGGGATATGCACTGCCATCAGAAACCACTAAGAGGAGTCTGCCCACTGCCAAACCCTCACAGCCTCCCAAAAAAGGGGATAAGAATGGGTTCCCCCCTGTTTGATGAGATACCAGACAACTGACATATTGGCCATCTGTACTGCAATCACACCCCTGGGAAGGTCACACTGAAAGGCCTGCAATGCTAGGAGAACCACTCCTCTCCAGGACACTGACGTGAATGTGATTCTCTGCAAAAGAGCAGGACCCTTGAACTGTCCCACCCTTCAAAATGCCCCACCCCAGGATGGAGGCATCCCTGGTGACCACTGACGAAGGAGAAGGAATTACAAATGGTCTCCTTTATATTACTGATGGAGGGTGTAACCACCATTGATCTACTTGTGACACGGTCTAACCAGCCATATTGGGAAATCCAATGGATGCTTTAAAAGGGACCACTGAACAGACAGAGTCCACTGTAGAGTCCTTACGGGATATCTGACTAAAGGGACCAGTTCTACAGACTCTGCCATGTGACCCAAAAGCCTTAGAAGTGCATGAGACAGAGCTGTAAGACTGAATACTCTGGATCTCGGGAGCCTGGCAAACCGATGGACCATGTCCAGATGACACCCAATGAACTACAGACTTGTACAGGCAGAAGGCTCAATTTGGGGTAACAGACTGTGATGCCTAACTTGTCACGCAGCTGGAGCAAGGAATCCCTGGCCAAAATCAACGATACTTTTGTGGGGGGCGGTGAGAAGTCAATCTTCCTGGTACAAGATGACCTGAAATCCCTGCTGTTGGAGACCGGCTGTACCCACTGCCATGCACTTGAACCCTGGGGACCTGTGGTGAGACCAAACAGCAGGGCCCTGAACTGATACTGATTAGCTCTCAGCCAAAAGCAATGGAAACTCCAGGAATGCCAATCTATCTTCATGTGATGGTAGGTGTCCTTGAGGTCTTTCCAGCACATCCAATCATCCTTCCTCAGAAGTAGTAATATGGACTGCACTGTAACCCTCCAGAATTTGTTTTTTCTTTTTTTTTTTTGGCAAACTGGTTTAGTTTGCTTAAATCCAAGATTGGCCTGAAGTAATTTGTTTTCTTTGTTACTAAAAAGAATATGGAATCAACCCCAGATATTATCTGGTCTTGTGGTAGGACCTCCAGAATGACAATTTGTGAGCAGCTTTCAGATCTCGGTCTCTAAATAAAGTCTCTGATGTGGCAGAGCATCTGGTGGACATTTTGGGAGCCAGTTTGGAACTTCTGTAAAGGGAATGACATAACCTCTGAACAGGACTCAACATCCAGACATCTGAGGCAACGGTCTCCAAAGCATTGGGGTGGAGAGCTAGATGACCCATGACTACCTCTAGAGATGAGCAGTCAGACAACCCTTCAGGGTTTGCTGAAAAGGCCTTCCAGAAACAGCCCCATGGAAGCCCTGATTGCGCAGACTGCCTCTTCCCCACAGCTGGCATCTATTATGATTCCTTCCCCACCCACTGAAGGAACCTTCCAAAGGAGCTTGCTGTGAAGAGAACTGTGGTTTCCTGAAAGAGTTGCTCAGCCCCCGTTCTTATTCCAGAGAAGGATTGCTTTGGGGGGGGGGGGGTTGAAAAACGAACTCCAACGGCGGACAGAGACTTCCCCTCTAATTTGCTCCTTGTTGATGTGTCTTTAACATTGAGTGCAAACAAGAAGGACCAGCCAAAAGGGGCACTGATGAAGTATGCTTTGAAGCAGTTTGTAAAGTTGTGCAACCGTATCTAGGCATGACGCCTCAACACAATTCCGAAATTTGCTTCACTGGACGCTCCATATGCTGTGTTAGAGATGAGTCTCAACTGAAACACTAGCAATAGAAGTCAGGATAGGTAATTGTGCCTCCAGCTTCTCTGGAGAATTTTTTGTCTTGAGGGTGCTTGACTCTTCAGAAAAAAGGTCTCAAAGTCTTCTCAAGTGTGATACGTAGTTAAAAGCACTAAAAGCAAAGGTGGATGAGGCACAGGATCACTTCTCCTAATTGATCCAGTGCCTGAGACTCACTGTTTGGGGGGGGTGAATGGAGGAGCTCTCCTCAGAAATCTCCTTTTTGGTGGCTACTGCCACACCAATGCCATCGACAGCTGGGCCCTTTCTCCAATGAGGCCTATCTTGGGGGGGGGGGGGGCAAGAACTTTGATCGGCATCCTAGGAATAGACTACACTGGGTCAGGTTCTTTCCACACCCTCAGGGATACCAGGTTTAAAACAGCATCCAGAGGGGGATCCACCAAAGGCATGGATGGGCCTATGACCAAGGCCAACAGAAAAACTGACTCCTCCAGGGAAGGGGCTTCAGTGGACCAGCCCCTCACTGGCAAAGCAACTCCAACAAATCACCAAGGGAGGTGTCACCATGTGGGGACTTCGGGGGTAACCTCTCTTTCACCAAGGTCAGCATCTTCGGTGAGGGACTCCTCTGGAGAATCCAGACGTTTCCTCTTGAACTTTCTCCTCTGCAAAATCTCCAGCTTTGACAACATTGGGGAGAGAGAAGAGTGGGATAGCCTTGCCAAGGAGGCAGCCTGGAGTCTAGTTGATGCAGGCTGTCCTGGAGCAGATTGATGACTGGTTAGAACAACTGAAGAAAACTGGGAAGAAGGGGTGCTGGCTGGAGGCATCTGACCCTTCTCCCTAAAAAGAACATCCCCTCCACAACATCAAAGGCAAAGGTGGGCGTCTCAGATCAGAGGGTCCCAGAACCAAAAGGTACTGAAGACAACACCGAACTCAAGGGGGCAGTGCCTGGACTCGATGTTAAGATTGGAGCAGAGTTGTCTAAAGCTGAAGCTCAGAGAGAGTGAGAATCTCAACGCAGGAACCATCGACTCTGACCCAGACACTCCAGCCTCGACACCATGGCTCAGAGATGCTGATGGCCCAGAACAAGTCAGGATCGAGGCTACTAAGGAACAGCGTGAAGCCAAAGACTGACAGGCTGTCAGATTCAATCCGGAAGGTGGAAACTCAACCAGCTCCAAAGACCTTAGATCCAGAGAGACCAAGGGAAGAAATCTGAATGATGGAAGCAAAAGGCCCAGTGTCAAACCTGGACCCAAAGGGATAAGCCCTAATTGCATCTGTGCCTGCAAAAAAAGGACTGTATCAGCTGCTCCAGATCAGACTGTTTGATGCTGCCCACTGATCTCAACCACCAGACAGACGAGGCCACCGAGGATGGTTTCAAACGTCTATGCCAAGAGGACTCAACATGCTGGATCTCAGTCAGGGAAGTTCTGAATCAGGGGGGAGATGGGAAGGACTCCCGTGAGTGAGGAGGAGGAGAACAAAGGGAAAAGGGTGACACTACCCTGCTCAAAGTTGCCCCTTTGACCCGGAAGGGGCTCGGAATACTCAGAGCCAGAGATATCATTTTTGTTGTTTTTATCACAGAAGGTGATTGGCTCTGGAGCCGAAGTGAATGCCAATGCTGCTGGGGAGGCAGAAAGACGACCCAGAGAATCCAAGCAAGCCATCCCAGAAGTGGTGGCTGAAGAAGACCTCTTGCTCTCCCCTCTTGGAATGCCTACAGTCTCTTAGCCAAGATTTTTCGGACGCAGTCTTGAGAATCAGAAGGAGAAGCCTTGGAAGCAGAAACAGAACTGGAAGAGCTGGAGGGAAAAATCCCTTTTAATATTTATTTATTGATTTATTTACTAAATAAATAAACAGATAAACAAACAAACATGAGTTTGGTCTTGCCCTCATTAACAGCATATGAACCAAAGCTCTAGCAGATGCACCAAATGAAATCCAAATGCTCCTAGCCTGGACAGTAAACACATTTAAGGTGGGCACTCTGGGAGAGCAGTTGCATCCACAGGAGATGCACTTTTTAAAACCCTTCATCCATCCTACTATCACAGACACACACACACACACACAAAAAACAGGGGGAAAAGGGCGGGAAGAAAAAATACAGAAAATATTTACATTACCTATCCTAATAAACTACCTCAAAAACTACCTAAACCTAAAAGAAAAAGACTAACCACTTCCCTAAAGGGTAAAGGAAGAAAGATCTCACCAATCCTACACAAGGTTCTTGACAAAAATCGAATCATCAAGCAGAGCCAAAGACCCAGCTGCAGACCACACATGACGGCAAACTAGATCGAGAGAGTTGGAGAAGCTGGGAGTTATAGGTAATTGAGGTGGTGCCAAGATGGGCTAAAGGCTTTAAAAATAGGCCGGTGTTGGACCTGAAGTCCCACAGGATGAATCTAGATGGAGCAGACAACAATCAGATGTTGTGTTTGCATAGTCCGCTACTTGCTACTTACTTGGTCCCAAGGGACAGTAGGTATTCGCATGAACGGTGGAGCAGCCTCAAATTCTAACTCATGATATATATGTCATGAATTCTTTTAGTCAAATGTATGAGGTCAGGCTGACCCATCTTTTCTAGAATTGGGAAGTTCAACCATTCTCTGCAAGGCGGAGGTGGAAGAAAGTAAAAGAGTATGACTGACTGGAGACCGTCATTACCGCCTATTTCCTTCTGTGGAAAAACACGCATCCCTCCTCTATATCTTGCCAACTATCTCTGCTCTCTCTCCATGCTTGCTCTTTTCCTAAAAGTTCTCATATCTGAACTAGTCAGCTTTTGTTTAAAAGAAGTAATTCTTACTGTCCTTCAATATGGAATAATAAAATAACTCCTTACTCATCCCTTCTCCTCTAATCTTGAATGGAGACCAAAACACGCATACTTCAGCTTCAGAACCTTCAAGGTGTGTTGCCCTTTGACACCCAGTGACAGAGGTTGCATACTCTTAAGAATGCCTATATAAAAATGTTACTGTCGCTCAGTTCATGCTTTTCCACTTGAAATGCTGAAGTAGTCAACTATGTCCCTAAGGACTTGTTTTAAAACATATGCTGTAATGTCCTCTACTTCCTGATGACCTCCCCTACTATAATGCTGTCGATCTGGCAGTTAATGCCCTGGAAAGCTACGACAGTATTTACCTTTTTCAAAATGTGATCTGGCATGCCACTCCCCTTGTCAATAGGGACAATACTGCATCTTGAAGCCAGTTTAGAATCTCTTACAGCACCTACAGATAGATATGCAGATTAATTCACTATCAAATTTTTATTTATGTAATTACAGCTACTTTTCAACATAAAATCTATGAGGTTTCACAGGGGCAGGAGTTTGGGTGTTGGGCTCTACTGACATCAATTAAACAGCATCCAGCATCTTCAAAAGCTTAGAAAACTGGAGGGACTGCCAGAGACAGAGGTTATTTTATACCTAAATAACCCATATAGATTTCTGAACTCCAAAACATCTTTAGAGTCCCACTTTAAGTGATCCTGCATCGGGTTCATTATTTATCAGAAGGGAATATTTCCTAAGTGAAAGTCTTCATCTCAATTATCACAGCTGAGAGTGAGGAGACCTGCACTACAGCAATATTTCTGATCCAGTTCTAGGAAATGGAGGAGACGGCCAGTTTCCTCCTCTTCCTTTTCATAGGGAGAGCCACTCCAAAAGCAGAAAGTTGTGTTACCCAAGGGATGACTGTCACAAAGCCATATATGCCTCAGCAATGTTCTGCACTTAAAAGTGGCACAGGGTGACTTCAGCAGGGCTAACATCTGGATCACAAGCATCAGGCCTAACCTTCAAGAAAATGGCAGTTTGTAAAATCTGCAAAGTCCAGGAAGCTTCTCCATTTTTTTCTAGAAATTTGTCAGGTATATCCTGCCACACAAGCCATAGATGGTGCATAGTCAAAAACGTCTGAACGATGGTGTCATGTGTGCACATGGAAACTACCAGCTGATGTGGATATCGTGCAAGCTTCATGCCTCAAATGAAGCTTACACAATATCCAGGAAAGCTAGCAGTTTCCATGAGTGCACCTGGAAACTACTAACTGACCTGGATATTGTGTAAGCTTCATTTGAGGCATGGAAAAATCACTCAAGATGAAATCCCTCTGCTCCCCCCCCCCCAAAAAAAAAAAAGGAGAGAGAGGAGACAGGACAAGTAGGGATAAATTAAAAAATGTGACACTAAACAGGGAAGAGACTAGGCAAATTCTGTACTAGATCCAGTGTACTGAGGCTTCAATGGGATTAGGCAGGTTGCCAAGTCTTCACATTCCCTACAGACTTTTTCCACACTTTTCAAATGCTCCACCTTAAAGTACCTACGCACCTCCTTTGATGACCTCATGCTTTTTTTTTTGACTGCTCTTGGTGGGTCTTCCTTGGAAAAAGTGGATATCCCCTTGCACTATGGCCTGGAGGTCCTGTGCCCGAGACAGCAGCACTTTCTTTGTGAAAGCAGTTCACTATTCACATACACAGACATAGTGGTTTTTCACCAACCAAAATAGGCACTGCAAATGATAACCTTTAGGTGAAATTAAGTTTCTCGGGAGAAATCATGGACCATGGAAAAACTGATCTAGTAGTACACAGTTCAATGAAAGTACTGCCAAATACATAAATTTATTAATTTCACACAGTAGTGAAATTAAAAAAAAAGTTTCCCAAACTACGTACCTATCATTCTCTGGAAGTTGACTGGAAGAGACCAAAAAGGAAAAAAGTTTGATTACTTCTTCTAGCAAAGAAACCAAAGAAAATGTGCAAGATACTCCACTCCGTCTTAGTTGTATGCTGAACTGATAGCTCAGGCTAGGGGAGGAATCCAGCTCTGCTTGGACAGGTCTGTAAAAACTCTGGAAGTCAAACTGCAAGGGCAGCTCTCTGCAAAATTTATGTCCCCCATGTAAAGCAATATGGACGGCTAAAGCATTTTTCTTGTCCTTTTTATTGATGCCACAGTTGCACTGATATATTCGTGTCCTTAAGGTATTAATAGTTTTATAGGAAGGGTGATGGTAAGGTGAAATGTGGATTCTGTTTACAATGTAAGGACATTAAAGTGGGAAAAGAGGTAACAGTCCCACATTATGGTAAGATTTATTTGAACAGGAAATACACATGTAGCAGTAAAGCTGTGGTATATCTAGCATTATGTGCCTCATGTCCCTGTTTCTATATAGGGAAAACTATCACTACCTTAAGGACACAAATATATCAGCACAACTATGACATCAGTAAAAAGGACAAGAAAAATGCTTTAGCCGTTCATATTGCTTTACATGAGGGACATAAATTTAAGCTTACAGTCATTGACCAGGCTGCTGTGTGTGAGAGAGGGGGTCCACAATGACTTTTTAGAACAAAAAGAATTGAGATGGCAACTGAGATCCAATGCTTCAAAGCCCCCTGGGTTAAACAGTGTCGTCTCGATTAGTTCAATTTTAAGGTTAAAAGCACAATATTCTATGCAAACATTGCTCCTTCTGGAATCTTTATTATTTTTTTTATTATTCTTTACTTTTATTTTTCATAATGGAACAGTACGTTTGTATGCCTATATGCATGTTGTACATCATGGTTGTATGCTTTACACCATTGCATTTTTATCTTTTTTTTTTGGTTAAATCATAATTGTGGCTGCATATGTAGATGTGTGATGTTCAAAAAAATATGCTATGGTTCCTGAGTAATAAGGGAAGTTTTATTATGTATAAAAGGATCAATACATGTAGTATATTAACTAATAGGAATGGATTTTAATGTAGTAATACTGCTTTAATATTAAGCGAAAGGAAATGATGTCATTACTTATGGGGATATATAATAGGTGGGGTTTAAGCATTATGTATTCTGATGAAGTTTCTATTACGAAACAAAAGCGCTTAATAAAGTACTGTGGTGTGGATTCCTGACTCCTACTCTTTACTTGTATTTGGTTTTGGTAGACTGTGACTGGTATTTGTTCGTTGAAATAATTTAGAAGAAAAATGTAACCGTACTAGAGTAAATTTATTTTTTCCAGTAACATGCAATGTTTCTTTACTGTAAATGTCTTAATGTAAAGAAAACATTTTCTTACTGCAATGGACTTCACTGACTTAGAAGCTCACAGTACATCAGCCGAACAAACAACAGAGTGCTTCAGGTCTATTCCACAACAACATCATCATTCTTCATTTCTCGCATTTTCTACATGGGGTCAGTGAGTCAAATCAAATGTTGTCATCTCGCTCTCTCTGCTAGACTATTACCTGCTTCAACAGTAATGCCCGACTGTTGCAGGTCTTCTTTCATGCTATACAGCCATGCCTTGGCTAGACAACGTCTTTTACTTTTTCCTGTTTCTCCCAAATCATCTTCACCAAATAACTTTCTGCTTTCCTTGATCATTACACTGAACTCCACAATACTACTAATTTATTAATTTAAGCACAGTTTCCTGTCTTCTACCTCCTCTAAGCTATGCACAAATGTAACTACATATAAAAGCTATTGCTATGTTACTCCTTGAAATTCCTTCTCTTAAACAATGTTTCACATTGGTAGTAATAAGGTACTTGCATTCTTAAAGTGCTGCTTTTATGTATACCACGATGCTTAACAACTAGAACCTTATCTCTTGCAGTTTCTTCAGTGTATTTATAAGTCACAATCTGTTCCCAACAAGAAAACATGACTTTATCTACTCTCCTCACATAACTATACATTTTCTGACTTCTACTGCAACAGGCAGCACAATGCAAACATACAGTTATGGTAAGGTCCTTTGCTCTGAGATAAGACGTGTGCACACAGTGAGGCAGTGGTAGAGGTCCCCTCCTCTTCATACTTAGTAAAACGGAAAAACAATGCTGCCTGTGTCAAAAACGTATTATAAGTAGCATTGCTGGCTTGTTCTCATGTATCCTCTGATCACCCTAAGGAGAAGAGAAATGGAAGAAAAGCTATAAAATGAATAGACTCGCACAGCAGATAGAAAAAAAGCATTTATTGCAAATGCTCCTGAGCTTGGTGTCTGGGTTTCGTATTTTGTTAACTGACTATATTATGGAGTACCATAAGTTTTGCTTCAGGTGTTCCTTACCTGTGGGCAAGGTTCACAGATGACTTGGACATGCAAGCCATGAATGTCCTCACATACAGGACATCAGTGGCATACAACACCCACCTTCAGTTATCAGGTTATGGTAGCAGAACGAGAAGCCTGCAGATCCACATCCGGACCAACCAAAATATGCATCAGAGGCCTTGACCAATGTAAGCAGCCAGGACAAGGGATACAAGAGTGCCTCACCAGCCTCAACTTACATGACCTCAGGCAGTCTGTGTGACCATTGTCCCTTTTCTGGTCTCTCTTCTCACATGTGCATTTAAGGCAAGACATCAACAGACTCTAGCAAATGCCATGACAAGCATGGGAAGGATGTGAGGCCCTTTCTGATTATAGTAGCCCTTACATCTCTTGCTGTCCATTTGATGGTCTCCTAACTGAATCTTGTACAAAGGTAACAAGAGGCAACTTTAACTGTGCCCAAACGAGACGTACAGAGAGTATAAAAGCAGGTGTGAAAATCTGTTATTTGCAAGACGTCCACAAGTCACTTTAGACGCATACATCTAACCTGACATCCTATAAATAGCAATCTGCTCCAACAGTAGCAATAAACAACATAAACAATAAAGGGTTCCCTAATGGGGTACTTCTCTATTAGCCTGGAAGCCAGACATAACTGACAGACTGACTATGCTTAATACTCACACAGACTACACACACAACCTTTCACAAAACGTGGTGGACCATGTTTTTAAAAAATCTCACCAAGACAACACTCGTATATAGACAGTATTTTACACAGCATACATCATGAAGGTACGTACAGTAGATATAAAAAGTGTACACATCCCTGTTAAAATGCCAGGATTTTATGATATAAAAAAATGAGACCACAATAAATAATTTCAAAACTTTTCCCACTTTTAATATGAACTATAACCTGTACAATTCAATTGAAAAACAAACAAATCTGTTAGGGGGAAGATATAAAAAATAAAAAACGTACAATAAGCTGGTTGCACAAGTGTGTCCACCCTTAAACTAATATTTTGTAGAAGCACCTTTTGATTTAATTACAACTTTCAGTCATCTTGGATACACAGCTGCCATCAATTAAAGAGACTGATTAACCCCAAATAAAGTTCAGCTGTCCTAGTAGGATTTTCCTGACATTTACTCCGTTGCCTGCTACAGCAAAAGCCATGGTTCGCAGAGAGCTTACAAAGCATCAAAGGGATCTCATTGTTGAAAGGTATCAGTCAGGAGAAGGGTACAAAAAAATTTCCACAGCGTTGGATATACCATGGAACACAGTGAAAACAGTCATCAAAAAGTGGAAAAAATATGGGATGACAGTGCTGTTGCAAAGAACTAGATGTCCCTCCAAAATTGATGAAAAGACCAGACGAAAACCGTCAGGGAGGCTGCCAAGAGACCTACAGCAAAACTGAAGGAGCTGCAGGAAATTCTGGTAAGTACTGGTTGTTTACCACGTGACAACAATCTCCCGTATTCTCCACATGTTTGGACTATCAGGTAGGATTGCAAGATGGAAGCCTTTTCTTACACAAAAAAACATCCAGGCCCGGCTAAAATTTGAAAAACAATAAATCAAGTCTCCCAAAAGCATGTGGGAAAATGTGCTATGGTCTGATGAGACCAAGGTTGAACTTTTTGGCCACAATTCCAAAAGGTATGTTTGGCGCAAAAACAACACTTCGCATCACCAAAAAAGACCATCCCACGGTGAAGCATGGTGGTGGCAGTATCATGCTTTGTGGTTGCTTTTCTTCATCTGGAACTGGGGCTTTAGTCAAGGTGGAGGGAATTATGAACAGTTCCAAATACCAGTCACGTTTGGCCCAAAACCTTCAGGCATCTGCTAGAAAGCTGAAGAGGAATTTCACCTTTCAACATGACAATGACCCCAAGCATACATCCAAATCAACAAAAGACTGGCTCGACCAGAAGAAAATTAAAGTTTTGGAATGGCCCAGCCAAAGCCCAGACCTAAATCCAATAAAAAATCTGTGCAATGACCTGAAGAGGGCTGTGCACAAGAGATGCCCTCACAATCTGACACAGATTTCGAGCGCTTTTGCAAGGAAGAGTGGGCAAATATTGCCAAGTCAAGATGTGCCATGCTGACAGACTCCTACCCAAGAAAACTGAATGCTGTAATTAAATCAAAAGGTGCTTCAACAAAAATATTAGTTTAAGGGTGTGCACACTTACCCAACCATCTTATTGTACTTTAATTTTTATATTTTTCTCCTAACACATTTGTTTGTTTTTCAATTGAATTGTGCAGGTTATAGGTCATATTAAAGGCGGAAAACGTTTTGAAATGATTTATTGTGGTCTCATTTTTTTTTATATCACAAAAACCTGGCATTTTAACAGAGGTGTGTACACTTTTTGCATCAACTCTAGGGAGAGAAAAAAAAAAATCTGGACGTAATAGTTCCAGGAAAACAAGTGCCCAATCCTGGTGTACTCACTGGTGCCAGACTGGAGGAAGACAGGACATGGAAATAATCCTACAACAGGGTTAGGCCAGGCTTAGAGGGAAATGCTCCCCATATTAAAGAAGTAATAGTACACACACAACAAAGAGAGACCAAAAATGAGCCATAAGGATGACAAAGTGGACAACTGAGAATAAGAAGTAAATTATGAATTACTATTACATAAGAAGCCCAGAATTTTCAGATAGAAGATATTTAGAAAGATTGAGAGAAATTAAAGGAAAGAAAAATAATTGAACAAAAAAACTATCCAAGGCTTCAAAGGGAAATTTGCATTCATTAATGCAACAAATTTATTTAAAAAAATACACAAAAAAGGAACCTTGTGCCACATGGAAAAAGAACCCACACAGGCTGTACAACAATATAAACAACAAATCCAGAGATTTTTGAGATGGATAAAAACGAAACATGGACACAGGAAAGAAAGAGATCTGGTGTGGTATAATATTTATAAACAAAAATAAATCCAAAGATATATGAAGAAAAATACAGGCAAAGGCATTAAGATATGGAACATTTTAAAATACAAAACATAAGAAAACATGATTAGTAAAAGCAGATGTTAAACAGAAACTGACATTACTATCTGCAAGGTGAAGGATTTAGTGCGGAAAATCCAAAATTGGAAATGTCACAGCATGCTGGAATTACAGGTTCCCAGATCAACAGCAACAGGTGGAGCAGAAGCATTTGAAGACAACTTGCAACATGATGATGATCTGAAGCTATATGTAGGATACCTGTACAAAAAGTCCAGTTGAAGCTGTGCAGCAGGGGAAAGAGCATGAAACAGTGGCATCTCCGACACAGGTAATGCTGCAGTGGGATGGACTAAAGGGTGCCCAAATGAAGGAGGAGCATATGAAGCGGGGTGCATCTAAAGAGGATATTGTCACGAACACTTTCTGGAACTTTCTGTACATTACTAACAGGAAACAGAGTGCAAAGAAAAACATTCTCAACCTAGAAAAAAAATAATTTAAGGGAAAACCTGCTTGCTTTAACAGAGATGAACAAACATATTAAGATAGATGAAATAAACAGAATGTAAATAAGAACAAAATTGTTACAAGATTACAGATGAACACAGCAATCAGTACTATTAAGAAAACTTCATACTGCACAATACAACAAAATAGAATATATTACTGCACAGTTAAATATTTGATAGAGTGTTACCTCAAAAAACAGAGTAACAAAGGAAAGGAAGGGAACAAGTGAAATGCCACCATCGATGCACAGAATAGAGAAAACTACAAATTAAGACAGAAAGTATTAATGTACGAAGAATATAGAAAAGAGAACAGATAATCGAAAATACTTAGATGTGATAAGCAAAGCACAGTCTCAAAATAGATCAAAACAATTACTGTTAATAGTAAACAAAAATAAACAGTCAGAAACACTTAGAAAGTATACAGAAGGAAAAATAAGCAATTTATGGATGACCGTTGGGAAACAAAGCAAAAGTATTAGAAAGACCATAAAAAAAGAAATAGGCACATTTTGCAGAACTATTTATGAAGATGCTGTTGAACATAAACATGCTGAATGGATAGAAGAATTAAAATAATCAGTAAAGAACTCTAATGTAGGAGATAGAAAATGGGACGAAGTAACAGCCAGCAAAACTGACAAAATTAAGAAAAGCTGCTAAGTGTAAACCCCCAAGCTCAGATACAGTACCTAACGTCTGACTAAAAGCATTAACATCTTTACATAAAGATTTTGCCCTGAATAAGAATTACTTTTAGGCACATTCCAAACAGGCACTAAACTAGTTAACAGGAAATGATACCTGCAAGCCAACCTAAAAACTACAGACCAATAAACTGTCCTCTGACAATACACAAACTATACATAAGTGGTGATGCAGACAGTTTAGTCATTTACAAAAAAAAATCAATTAAGGCAACAGAGTGAAAGGGTAAGAAAAGAAAATCATAAAACAAAGGATCATTTGTTGTTAAACAAACCCATAACAGAGAATTGTAAATAGAGCAACAGTCTATGCATGGCATGGATGGATTACAAAAAAGCATATGACAGCATCCCACATTCGTGGATAAAGGAATGCTAAAAGATGAACAAGATGCACCATTGATGACATATTACAGTGACCAGGAAACAGTGGCAAACCACTTTGCAGTTGGGCCACAGCAAATAGCAAATTATTATTCCAGAGATAAAAATTCAAATAGGGATATTCCAAGGTGATTCTTTGTCACTGCTGCTGTTTTATATTGCCCTTAACTCGTTAAGCTGTTTACTTAACAGATTAGGCTTGGCTTCCATAAACCAACCTTGATTAAAGACATCTCATACATTTTTGTGGAGAACGTAAAATTGTATATTGTATCAAATAAAGAGCTGAAAGCACAACTACATATGGTTAACACTTTCTCAGATTATATAAAAATACCATGTGATCTTGTTAAATGTGCAAAAAGCAACATTTAAAGCAGGAAAACTCAGTCTGGGGCAGGAATGTGATATAAAGAAACTTGAGCAGGAAGGTGTGTGTAAATATTTGGGAAGAGATGAAGGATCAGAAACAAAAGAATAAATGATAATAAAATTCTATAAAGAATACTTCAAAAGACAAACTAATATTGAAAACTGCTTTGACAGCCAAGAATAAAGTCCAAGCAATAAACCAGTTTGTTCTTCCTGTTTTAACATAGTTTTGGGGTGACAGACTGGCTCCAAAAATTACTGGATCAGTTAGATAAGAAAAATGCTTCAAACTTATCAAATGATATATAACAATTAGTGCATATCAAGATTACAAACTCCTCGTTCTGAAGGGGATATATGCCTCCCTGAAATTAAATTATATGTATAGATCTCTAATCATGGGACTGCATTCATATCTGCTGACCTCAGCACATCCAAACCTAGTTATCCAAGATGACACCCTTGCATAATTTATGAAAAGCATTTTGGTGTGAAGGGTGAATGGAAATCAAACCATTAGTAGTCAAAAATAAAAAAAAGTAGGCAAGAATCAGATCAACTGAATGTGTCAAGAAACAAAAGAAAGGCTACAAGGAGTAGGATCAGTTGAGAAGGAAAAAATGTGGTAAATCCATAAATATAGCATCATGTACAGAGATCTCCTGGAACAACCTCATGTTGACCAAAATTTAATACAAGAATGGGTAAGGAAAGAAGAAATGAAACAAAGATGAAAAGTTAATAATGGTAGCCTAGTTTAGTGGAGTATGTACACTCTGGTTTACAAAATCCATTGAAAAGGTGGGAGAAACAGACAAATGCAGGTTATGTAAAGAAGAACTTGAAACGGTCACATATCTTGTTGCTGGGTGTGATACATACACATGGCAAAAGGCCTATATGCTAACAGGGTTCCCCCTTCACAAGATCGAATTACCGAATGCTCGAAACTCATAAGATAGCGATAAAAACCTCGAGTTTCAGTAACTCGAAATTGTGAATGGGAAGTGTAAAAAATTAGATTAAGGGTTTTATTTACCTTTTTGTAGGGGGCTGGGTCCCCCTGTACTGTTCCTTCCTTAAAGTGCAGGTTTCATGACCGCACTTCAGCGGAGGAATGGAAAGTGTCCCACTGTGCACTTATGCATATAGCACGTAATGGTACATTTCCATCTCCTTTGCTGTAGTGCAATCTCGCAGTTGGTATATTTAAGTAAGGGGGTGCAGGGGGGGTGCAGCCCCCCTGCAAAAATGTTAAAAAAAGTGTTTTTTTCCTTCCTTTTGTGCCCCTTCACAATTTTCAGTATATGAATACTCGAGATTTTGGGCTCAGGCTTATGCATTTTGAGTAACCATATATTTGATTTTGTGAAGGGGAACAGCTGACAGTCACAATAATGTGGCACGATTGCTGCACAGCGATTGTGTAAGCACAAGACAGAAGTAGCTGAGAAGCATTGGAAACACGAACCACAAAGCATTAGAGAAAGGTGAAGTGTGCATCACATTACATTACCAATTACCAGCAGTTCAAAAAACAGATGGAAGAAAATCAGATATAGTGGTCCGTGAAAAAAGTCAAAAGTAGCAATAATCACTGAAAGTGCTACACCCAGTGATTAAAGTTCTGGCATATAGAAAGACAAAAAACTCAAATTATCACTATTTGCAAGCAAAAATGAGAGTGATGTGGAAGAAAGATACTCAGACACCTCTAACAACAGTAGGAGCAACAAACTAAACTTGCCTCGTCAGGGTCTAGTAGGACAGATGTATGTCTGGAGAAAGGCGTAGGTCTTTGAAACATTTTAAGGAGAACTACAGCACCTTCTACATTTTCTTCTAGACAGGTTTCTCAAATCAGGCAAACATCTTAAGTAGGCTTGATATGAAAGCCATTGGTCCCACAAAAAGCAGTCACTGGAGCCAAGCGCTTTCTGACTAAATTAAGTACAACAGATGAGCCAAAGGGCAAAGAGGTGAACTGGCAAGTAAGCTCCCCTGCCTCAAACCCTAGAAACCATCTCTGCATCTTTGCAGTGGAGATAGGCAACCTTTAGTTCCAAGGTGACTTGAAAGGGCATACAGCAACAAAAGAAACATTTTAAATTTTGGCATTTTTATGGATCTATTCATCTTGATGGATGCCTTCTTTGCTTGGCACTAGAAAAGATCTGGAGTAAAATCCGGTCATCTCTTCCCCTTTATACTTTTTCTATAGCACCTTGAGATATGAGGTCTTCTAACAGAATGGGGACCAAATGTGTCTGTTCCATGGTAACTAAAGACATGGCGTACAATATGTGTAAGTCTAAGAAATGGAGTTTGTACCCCTGTTTTAGTCTCTCTAAAAGACCCAAGCAAGTCACTATTTTTATAAGAGGATAAATGCTTAGATGACGACAGGGCTGAAGGGTAGGGGTGAGATTTTTACAGGAGACAAGGGATAAGCTTGACTGAGGCAGAGCTGCTCCCTCAGACACCATGCTCTAAGGGCCCCCAAGGCTTATCCCTTTACTCTGCTTGCCACTGTTCTCCCTGTAGAGTGTCCTCTCTCCCTCGTGATATTTGTCTTTTTTTCTGTTTAACACAGAGAGGGCAGCCTCTGGAAGTTGAGCTTTTGCCATATTTCAGAGATTTAAGAATGAAAACATTTACAGACTATAAGGATTTCCTTTTCTCTCCAGTCTTTTAAAAACCTTTTCAGCTGGTGTAGGAGGGTGTAAAAAAGAAGATCCTTGTCTACTTGCTTACTGTGGCTTTTAGGAGCTTTGCTTTTACATGGTCTAGGTGGAACAGAGTTCTCAGCTGGTCTCCCAATCACAATCCCTGTAGCTGCTACTCTGCATGATGAATCTGCTGCATCACAAACACATATGCAATATTTGGCAATCTGAGTGCTGAGGCTGCACTTCTCAAGCATCTCTCCTTTTCAGGTCACTGTCCTTGACCTCTTCATTACTTAGACTTCAGCTGAGATTCCACAGACTCTTGAAACTCCAGAATGCGAGTCTGACAGTTAAGGACCCTAAAGGCCAGAAGAACAGAAGTGAGTGTCATTCCCAAAAAGAATTGTGCACCCTTTTGTCACAGTCATTGAGAAAAGGGTTCCTGGATGGATCATAAAATGAGTTCTTACTTGACAGCTTATGGGAAACCTTGGACACTGAAGAAACAAATCAAGCTTCCTGGGGCAAGGGTGAGTGAATCTGGATCAACTGATGCACTGTTAAACATATCTGCTTTTACTTCTAGGAATGTAGATACTGTAAGTATCTTTAGCACAGACAGGCCCATAGGGCCCTGCATCTTAACTGGGGAATGTGAGAACACCTTTGCCTCTCAGTTAGACTTCTTTCATCCTGTGAAAATTACCTCCAAATGAGACAAAAACACACACACACACACACACACACACACACACACACACACACACACACACACACACACACACACACACACACACACAAAAAAGGAGGGTGCTTTCAGTCTTGGATTAAAAGTACGAGAGGGGACACATCTGATCTTTAAAAGCCAGCTCATTAAATCATGGGTATGTAAATCTTCTGCCATAGTCTAGGTTCAATCTTCCTTTTTCTCAAGAGCTTCTTAACACCATAAGGATCTCCAAGCAGACCTCTTAGATTAAAAAAAAAATCAAAATCCGGTGTCAGCTTGAAAAGGTATTGTGTCACTGTGCATAGTGGACAGGGAAGACTTACTGCTTAGCCATGGCTGTGGCAAGCTTGAGGTCATACATTTCAACATCCTTGCCTCATTTTGTTTTCTAAGGAAGCCACCTTAGAGGCTTCAGGTCGAGTGTAGGCACCCAATACATCTAAAGTGGATTCTGCTAATTCTTGATAAACAAGCATCATCAGAATACTACTCTTCTCACTTCACAACGACACACACCTCTCAACCTCTCAGAGCAAGAAATCTGGACAAAACCTATAATAGTAAGGGGGAACAAAGGCCCACAAATACATAGAGAGTTTAAATATTGCTTAGAAAGTTACTAGAACAACATGATTTGTCAGCACATATTTTCTGAAGAATATGAACTCAAACTCAATTGTACGTCATTACTTAGAGGTTCAGCGAACACAAATTTGATGAGAAACCGACCAAAAATATGAGGCAAAAAACTGGAGAGTTGACAGATATTACTGGCATCCATTCCAGAGCCCACACGCCCACCCCCCAGAAAAGCCATCAGACTAACACAAGGTATCATAAATTTGGTGCATGATCATGTGCAACTATCAGACAAAAAGGGTCATGCATCTCACTTCAGCAGTATCCGACTCAGAGTAACTAGGGCACATATGTACCTTGCTGATCCAATTGTCTTTATATCTAGGGATACTCTTAGACTCTAAAGACATCACTGTTTTTCATTCACTTTTTCTTCTTAGGACACTTCTCCAACAGTTTACATTCTGAAGATGGGCTAGTAGAGGCCTTGGCCGATTCCAAGGTGGAGTGGGGCCAAGCATACAGCTTCCTTTGGGACAGACAGTCCAGGAGAGACTGCATGCAATGCCAAACGGTCCTTTAGGATGAATCAGACACTACATGCACAACTGCCCATGTCATGCTTTGGGCTTTGACAAAGTGAACAGTAATGTGGTGTTGGATTTGATTACTGCCCTCAAGGCACTTATCCTTTTCAAATCCAGTAGCAGACATCTACAATCAATAAAACAGGCAAAGAAACACTTCCCCAATTTACTCTGGGCGGCGCAGTGGTGCAGCGGTTAATGCTGTCACCTCACAGCAAGAGGTTCTCCAGTTCGATTCTTGGCTGGGGTGCCTTCTGTGTGGAGTTTGCATGTTCTCCCTGCGTTCGCGTGGGTTTCCTCCGGGCACTCCGGTTTCCTCCCACATTCTAAAGACATGCTTCTGGAGCATTTCTCCCCGGGCCTCCGCTGAAAACAGGATCTGTGGAACCTAGTCGGACTTTCCCGGTCAACAAATGTTAAATAAAAAAATAAATAAACTTATACAGATCCCTTGAAGAACGCAAAAGATGCTGGACTGACACCTATACAAGCATGCACTTCTGAACTGCAACAAGAAAGCTCTGATGACAGCATTGGCAAATGCCCTTCTTATACTGGAAACATCCAGATATCCAAGTGGGTACGAATCTGCTGATACCAAAAAACCCAGAAACCCAGAAGATGGAGACAGAGCTCTTGAAGTCAGGGTACATGTCAGGCTCTTTTGCAGGCTGGGATCCAAAATGTCATGCCACAATGAACAATACAATAACAGCATATGCTATTTAAACTTCTTGGCTTTTTGCTTTCTTCCTTCCCAATGAATATCAACCCTGGAAGACAGGATAAACCTATGTAACATGTACGTCCCTCAGTGTGTAGCCCTGAAGACCATGTTTGCTGAAGAGCAATAAGAAGTTATGCACTCACCATAATGTTCCATCTGAGTAGGTAAACTTCACTTCTCAGCAACCTATGGGTCTTTGGATCCATATTGGATCCGAGCCGGCAGTTTCCAACAGCATAGATCCGAGCTCCAAGCTCCTCCCCCTACCCATAATCCCCTGCCAACCCTACCTGACCTCAGATCGAGTTTGCCCACAGCTAGATAAGTATACAAAAATCACCTGCAAAACTAGCTACATACCCTTGCCATAAGGAAGGTAACATCTCGAACATCCGAAGGTCAGGGGGACGGAGGGGGGGGGGGTTCGGTTGCTGACAAATGAAGTTTACCTACTCAGATGGAACGTTATGGTGAGTACATAACTTCTTAATCTGAAGTAGTTAACTTCATTTGTGCATCAACCTATGGGACAGAGTTCCAAGCTACTTAAATCTTGGGAATCCTCAAGGAAGGATATTCCGGAGCACTGCAGAGCCAAAGGATGCTCTCCCTCTGGAGACAATATCCAGCTTGTGGTGATTAATGAAGGTATGAGACGAAGCCCATGTTGCTGCTGAGCAGATATCATCCAACGAGAGTCTAGAACGAAAGGCCGCTGAGGTAGAGATAGATCGGGTAGAGTGGGCATGGACTCCTAGAGGTGCGGGCCGACCAGTACTTTCATATGCCAACAGAATACACTGAGAAATCCATCTGGACAGTGTGACTTTAGAAACAGCCTTTCCTAAGTTAAATTTGGCAAAGGAAACGAACAACTGATCCGATTGCCTATGACCAGCTGTTCTGTTTAAATAAAAGCGCAGTTGTCTGTGCATGTCCAAATGTAACTTATATTCCCCTTTGTTCTGGTAGCTGGGAAAAAAAACTGGTAGGTTAATGGACTGATTCAATTCGGATGCAATTTTTGGAAAAAAGGAGGGATTGGTCCTGAGGTAGACTCTGTCTTTGTGGAAGGACAAACAAGGTGGTTTTGCACAAAGGGCTTGAAGTTCGGCAACCCTTCGAGCTGAGGTGATAGCTACAAGAAAGGCAATTTTCCATGATAAAAAGTTTAGATCTACTGAAGCTGCAGGTTCAAAGGGGGGTGGGGGCTGTAAGTGCCTGCAATACCAAAGTTAAGTCGTAAGGAGAAAAGTACAGTTTTGTACCTACCATAAATGTAGATGTTCGAGGATCCACATTGCTGCAGTCCTAACTATTGGGTAGTCCGCTGTCCAGTCGGCCCGAATACCAAAGTATATGGCTGACGTTGGTCAGGGCGCATTAGACTGACATCAGAACGTCAGGGTACTAATGCGCATGACCGACGTCATATCCTCAGTCTTTTCTTGCCCCAGATGTCAGAAGACCCTGAAAAGATAAGGCCAAAAACCAAAAACTCCCAACCTATCTGCACCAAAATATATACAAAATATACAAAATTTGCAGAATATAACCTCACCTACACAACCACCCCTAAACACAGAGGGGAAGGAGGGAGGGTAAATTGGACTGCAGCAATGTGGATCCTCGAACATCTACATTTATGGTAGGTACAAAACTGTACTATGTTCTTCATTCCACATTGCTGCAGTCCTAACTATTGGGTAGAATCCCAAAGCAGAGGTAAGGGAGGCTGGCAAATCATAAGGAAGCAGGAGCCGATAACATGCCTTGCAAAATAGCTGTGGCAAAACCAGCCCTAGACTTAGAGTAGAGAGGAAGGTGGTAATGCTTAGAGAAAGTATGCACTGAACTCCAAGTAGCTGCCTCCAAAATATCCTTAGTTGCCACCCCTTAAAAGCTGTTGAAGTGGCAGTAGCCCTAGTGGAATGAGGCCTAATCCCAGCTGGAATCTCCTTGCCATGATGGGAATAACAAAATGCAATGCAAAACCCAATCCACCTAGAAATAGTTTGTTTTGACACAGGCTTGCCCTGAGAACTCAAAGCAAAAGAAACAAACAACTGCTGAGACTGCCTAAAATCCTTAGTCCTGCTCAAATAATAACGCAATTGCCTGTGTACATCTAAAGTGTGCAAAATCTTTTCCCCTTTATTTTGGGGATCTGCATAAAACGTAGGCAAATGAATAGTTTGGTTTAAAGCCACACTAGAAACCACTTTAGGCATAAAGGAAGGATTAGTACGTAATGATACCCTATCCTTATGAAAAATCAAAAAGGCTCAACCGCCATAAGGGCCTGTAACTCAGAAACCCTTCTTGCAGAAGTAATGGCCAACAAAAAGCAGTCTTCCATGACAAGTATTTCAGTTCAGCAGTAGCTGCAGGCTCAAAAGGTTGTAGAGTAAGTTTCTCCAACACAAAATTGAGATCCCAAGCAGGAGTAGGAGCTCTACGTGGGGGTCTTATATTCTTTGCCCCTCTAAGAAATTGCTTGAACAAAGGATGTGAAAACAATGGTGGGTCACAATCATAGTGAGCTGAAATTGCTGCAGCATGAATCTTAATGGAAGAGAAAGACAAACCTTTGTCCAATAACTCAGTAAGATATTGAAGAGCCACACTCAAATTAGGCTCTGAAATCTCCAAATTCTTTGCTGCAGTCCATTCTGCGTACACTTTCCTTGTACTAGGTCTTCTGGCTTCCATAATCACATTTAAAACTTGTTGAGGAAGTTGAGACCTGCTGTCTTTCAAAACAGAATATGCCAGGCTGTTAGATGAAGAGAGTGAAGCTTGACATTGAGCAGACGACCGTCCTTCTGAGACAACAGATGTGGAATCAAGGGTAAAGGCCATGGAGGCTTCTTTACCAGACTCCTCAGTAATGGGTACCAGTGCTGCCGAGGCCAATCTGGAGCTATTAAAATCATCCTTGGCTTGTCTTGTCTGACCTTTAGAAGCACCTTTGGAAGAAGAGGCAGAGGTGGAAATGCATACACATGAAGATTTTTCCAACTGAAAGAAAGAGCATCCACTTTCCAAGCTGTGTGATGAAACCTCTTTGTGCAAAACTTTGGCAGCTGGTGGTTTAGTGGAGAAGCGAACAGATCTATGTCTGGAGTTCCCCAGGACACTGTCAACTTTGAAATACATGAAGATCCAGTTTCCACTCGTGGGGATCCATGATTTGTCTGCTTAACACATCTGCTAAGGAGTTCTGTGCTCCGGCAGAAACCTTGCCTGAAGAGTTAGTTGCAAGCTTAGCAGTCTCCCATAAAATCATTGCTTGCCTGCACAATGGGTAAGAATGTGTTCCCCTTGTTTGTTGATGTACCACATGACAGTTGTGTTGTCTGTTAGAATCAACACCTGCCCTGGAAGAAGTAACTCTTTGAAAGCCATTAATGCAAACTGGACTGCTAACATCTCCTTCATGTTGATATGTAGATGCTGTAGTCTGGCAGGCCACTTGTCTTGTATCCACTTTCCATTTAGATGAGCTCCCCAAGCAATGTCTGAGGCATCTGTCGTTAGAATTTGACTCGCCTCTGGTCGGGTCACAGAGAGTCCCTTGTTTAGGTGACATTCCTGAGCCCACCACAAAATTCCTTTTGAATGCAAGGTATTATTTGAATGACAGTGTCCAAATCCTGGCAGTGCTGTGTCCATACATTTTGAGATACCATTGTAGCTTCCTCATATGCAGTTTGGCATTGGGAAGCACCAGAATACAAGATGCCATGAACCCTAAGGCTTGAAGGACTGTCCTTGCAGTCAGCCCGGACTGAAGAGATAGTTGATGGAAGTAACTGGAAAGATTCTTTTGTTTGTCCGGGGTTAAAAGGCCATCTGGGCTGCTGTATTCAGTCTCACACCCAGAAAGCACATGTCTTGAGAGGGTACTAGACTGGACTTTATTTCGCTCACAGAATACCCTAGGCATCTTAGCACTGCTATGACATATTCCAAATGCTGTAGAAGGTCTTCCTTTTCTTGAGCCAGAATCAGGCAATCGTCCAAGTAAGGATAGATTTGAATTCCTTTTAGCCTGAAGTAAGCTATCACTGGAGCCAGAACCTTTGTGAATACTCTGGGCAGTAGATAAGCCAAAGGGCAATGCAGAGAACTGATAATGAGAATTTCCAGCTCAAAACGCAGATACTTTCTGCAACTTAGTCTTATAGGCACATGAAGGTAAGCTTCCTTGAGATCTAAAGTTACCATCCAGTGATCCTTGCCCAGCAGAGGTAAAAGCTGTTGTAACGTCAACATTTTGAACTTTGGAATGTCCAGATAAGTGTTGAGGATAGATAAATCCAAAATTGGTCTCCACGTGTTCCCCTTCTTGGTACTAGGAACAGGCGAGAATAAAATCCTAGGCCCCTTTCTGGCACAGGAACCGCTGAATGGCCCCTATCTGGAGTAACTGAGAAATTTGCTTGTGAGCCTCTTGTCTTTGTAGAGGAGGAATGTCTGGCATGCCTTTGAAAGGAGGCAAGGTATGGAAATAAAACCTGTAACCGTGGTGAATGATATCCAGAACCCATTTGTCTTGGGTAATTAAATCCCAATTTTCTTTGAAAAGAGACAGTCTTCCTCCTAGAGGTGCTGCCAGGCGAGAAGGTACTGGCAGCTGAAAAGGCAGGTCATTGGGTCTGCTTACGAAAGGACTGACCCCTGCCCTCACCAGAAGTCTGAGCAGGTGAACCCCTGCCCTAGGCCTAAAAGCACCTTGAGCTCTGCCCCTACCACGTCTAGACCTACCCCTAGACTGGGAATCATAAGCAGGATAAGTCCATCCCTTAGCAGGCCAATTTCTACTAAACTTAGGAGGCTGCACCTGCAAAAATCCTTAACAGTTTGCATAGACTTAGCCTTGTCCTCCATCTTCTTTAAAACTGTTTCCACAGGCGAACCAAACAACACATCAGACTGTAAAGGAGCATCCAAAATCCTTGTCTTAACATGCTCAGCTAAGTTCTGATCTCTCAACCAGGCGTGCCTCGAAGAACAGAACCAGTGGCAGCCACCCTGGAGGAGGCCTGCACAGCATCAAAACCACATTGCAAGGAATGTTTACCCACTTGTACAGACACATGAACTAAATCCTGCAACTCTTTACACTCAATACCTTCCGCCAGAGCATCCACCTTAGATTTCAACTGTGAAAGAAGATAATTCTGATATTTTATCATGTGATACTGACTATTCAACGACCTCATGGCTAAAGTGGAAGAAGTATACACTTTCTTTCCCCATCTATCCAAAGCCCTTGCCTCTTTATCAGGAGGGACAGGATTTTTAACAACTGAGGCCTTCACACCTTTAGGCCCCTGAGAGACAGTTTCGGGTCTGCCCTAGGACTCTTAAAAGATACTTATGAGCTTCAGGCACCCTATAATACCTATCCGGTTTAACTGGGGCAGGAGGCAAAGAATCAGGATTCAGAGAAGCCTCTGCAAAAACATCTTCCACCACATTCAAAACAGGAGGTATAGCTAAAGGCCTATGCTGGGGTAAAAACAAGAATTCCCTAAGCCTTTTCCTGGAATCAGAGAAATCTTGACCTTCCCATTTAAAATGCTCCCTCATGGAATGCAGAGTCTCTGAAAATGAAAAATCCTCAGGAGGAGAAGCAGAAGGAGTAGAATCATCCACATCAGAATCAGAATAAGGAGGGTACTCCTGCAAGTCTTCAGCCGAAGCCTCCGAAGCCTCCGAGCATTGCTCAAAACTCTCAAACTCAGGTTCCACCCTAGGCCTCTTATCAGGGGGGGGCATAGAACCCCTAATCATAGTAATCAAATCCTCTGCCATTTTAAGCATATGTTTCTTAGGCAAAGATCCTGAAGCACTAGGAGAAACCCCCACAGAAGCTAAACTTGGCCTGCCCCTCAAAGAAGCCTTGGAAACTGAAGGGGAGGCTCTAACCACCTTAGGAAGAGAGGGAAGAACAGCCACCTGAGAAGCCCCCTCAGCCTGGCCTACTTCCTGAGAGGATACATCCTGTAACAGTAAAGTCTCTCCCTGAGACTCCAAAGAAACACCTGGCAAAACCTCCGGCTCCACTGAGCTCTCTAAAGAACCGACGCCTGGGACTGTCGGTTCCTCCACTCTAGGCTTTGCTGTTTTGTCCTTGCTTTTAGTCGAAGCGGGCCGGAACATCCGACGGCATTTTATAATTACAACGCTTCCCAAACACTAACCTGGCACAGTCTAACCTTCTCTTAATAGTGCGCTTGTTAAATCTAGCACAAGAGCGCATCCAACAACGTCGTGCTCAGGCCCTAAACAAGGTATACACAAAGTATGGTAATCCCTATGAGGTATCTGTTTCCCACAAGAAATACAGTTATTCACTTTTTCTGACATCCGGTTAAATACTGAGGCAAGAAAAAAACAAAATATTCCCCAACGGGGTACTTAGCCAACTTTGATTCGGTCTGAAACTCTGGCTTCAGAAACTTTCAGAACGCCAACCTGCACTCGCAAAATTGCTTCTGCATCGGACCATGCGGCAAAAAAGACTGAGGATATGACGTCGGTCATGCGCATTAGTACCCTGACGTTCTGATGTCAGTCTAATGCGCCCTGACCGACGTCAGCCATATACTTTGGTATTCGGGCCGACTGGACAGCGGACTACCCAATAGTTAGGACTGCAGCAATGTGGAATGAAGAACATCTGCTTCCTTCACCGGGGGTCTGAGTAAAAAAATACCCTTCAGAAAGGCCTTGCATAACTTAGAGGAGATCAACGGTCCAAGGTCACTTCCTACGTGGTAGTGAGAGATGGCCGCCAATTGAACCTTGACTGTAGAGGAGCTGGCGCTCTGATCTTAGAGTCCTGATAGGAAATCTAACACCGCAGGCAACGAAGCTGTGAAAGGATCTAAATCTCTGTGCTCCGTCCAAATAGAAAAACGTTTCCATTTGCGATCATAGACCTTTCTGGTGGATGGCTTATGCGCCGCCACCAGAATAGCTTTGACCTGGGAAGAGATACCGGAAGTCCTAGCTAACCTTGGAACTGGATCAACCAAGCCATGAGCTTGAGGTTGTCCAGGTTCAGGGTCGGAAGATCCAATGGATGGGATATGAGATCCGGAATGGGATCTAGAATCCAAGGAGGATTCACTAAGTGAGACCAAAGATATGGGAACCAAGCCTAGCGAGGCCAGAATGGGGCAATGAGGATTATCTTGTTCCGCAACAGACTGGCTTTCTGTAGAAACTTCAACACCAGCGGAAGAGGAGGATAAGCATAAAGGAGACCGGGGGGGCCAAGCATGGACCAGAGCATCTCGTGGGGATTCCCCGGGTGGGGGAATTAGAGCAAAGTAGTCGTTGCATTTCGCATTTGAAGGAGAGGCGAAAAAATCACAACGAGGTTGACCCCAAGTGGAGAATATCTGCTTCGCTACTTCTGGGTTCAGAGACCACTCGTACGGCGAGAGGATGGTGCGACTCAACTTGTCTGGTAAAATGTTGGATCGTCCCAGAATGTGCGTCGCTATGAGAAAGAGGTTGGTGGAAATCGCCCATTCCCACACTCTCATGGCCTCTCGACAAAGGGGATAAGACCTGGTTCCTCCCTGTTTGTTAATGTACCAGACCACTGCCATGTTGTCAGTCTGGATTGCAATCGTTCCTACGGGAAGAAGGCTCTGTAGTGCTTGCAACGCCAAAAGCACCGCCCTCATCTCTAGGACACTGATATGCAGAGAGGTCTCCGTGCTGTTCCACGTGCCTTGGACTGTCCTGCCCGCACAATGCCCCCCCCCTCACCCAAGGCGAGAGGCGTCCGTGGTCACCGTGGTTAGGAGAGGGGACATAGAAAAGGGGCACCCCTTCTGGAGGTCCAGGGATTGGAGCCACCATAAGAGGGCCTTCCTGCAAACCCTGCTGAGGGGAATAGGGTGGTATAGGGGGAATTGCAGAAAAGATCATTGAACTTGGAGAGTCCATTGCAGGACTTTCATGTTAAGTCGTGCCATCGGCAATAGGTTGATGGTGTCCGACATCGAACCCAAAGCCCTCAGGACCAATTCCACCGGGGGTGCCTGGGGTAGGAGGATGGCCCGCACATGTAGTCTTAAAGTCCGCACTCTGTCTGGAGTTAAGAGGGCTAGACGCCTGTTTGTGTCCAACCTGGCTCCGATGAAATCTATGGTTTGAGTTGGAGAAAGGGAAGATTTCTCTATGCTGATATTGAGATCCCCAGCCGGGTCGCTAGGTGAAGAAAGGAGTTTCTGGCTGTGCAAAGTAGATGCCTTGTGGTGGCGGTCAGGAGCCAGTCCAGGTATGGAAAAAAACTGAATGCCCTGCAGTCGCAGGTGGGCCGCTATCACCGACAGAACTTTGGTGAACACCCTGGGGCTGTGGTGAGACCAAAGGGAAGGGCCCTGAATTGGTAATGGCAGGCTCCTAGCCGGAAGTGGAGAAACCTCCTGGATCGTCTGTCCATCAAAATGTGGTAGCACACATCTTTGAGGTCTATAGAGCACATCCAGTCGTTCTCCCGGAGGGGGAGAATGGATTGAAGCGTGACCATCCGGAACTTTTCCTTGGTTAATGACAGGTTCAAGAGGGATAGGTCGAGGATCGGTCTGAAGTCCCCCATCTTTTTTGGCACCAAGAACAACCTGGAGTAAAAGTCTGATCCGTACTGGTCTGGGGGGATGTGATGGATGGCTCTTTTCTCTAGCAGCCGCTGGATTTCCGCAGCTGCGGCCTCCCTCTGCTCGGGTGGGACATCGGGGAGGTGTCTGGGATTGCGAGGGAAATGAGAGAATGGGATCTAGTAACCTCTGGATATGATGCAAAGCACCCAGCGGTCGGTCATGATGGACTCCCAAGCTGCTAGGTGCCTCGAGAAGCGACCCCCGACTGCCTCCAGAGTGGAACAGTCGGGTAACCCTTCAGGGGTGTTGCGTGGGCCAATCAGAGAATGATTCTCTGGACCCAAAGTTCTTCGGGCCCCCTCTGCCTCTAGGACGGCGTCCACCCTGTCCTCCTCTGCCACGGAAGGACTGGGGATCCGGAGCGAAACGGGGCTGTTGCGACTTCCGGAACCACATCTTCTGTCCCTTTTGGTTCTTGGAAAAGGACCTCTGGGGAGCAGAGAAGCGGACTCCGACAACAGACTACATCTTCCCATCCTTCTCGCTCTGGACCAAGGTACCGCGTACAGTTTTGCCAAAGAGGGCAGAACCATCAAAAGGGGCATTAGCGAAAGACGCCTTAAAGGGTTCCGCAAAATCACAGTGGCGGAGCCAGGCCTGTCGCCTCATAACGACACCTGCTCCGCTAGGTCTAGCGGCCCCTTCCGTGGCGTGGGACAGTAGCCGCATAGAGGTGTTCGAAATAGACCTAAGAGTGGCCATTCGGGAAGAGTACAACTCTTTGTCCTCAGCCAACATGGACTCCAGGGGCAACGCAGCGTACTCTTTGATAAGGTCTCGCTGCAGTTGTATGACATGTGCCATGTAGTTCAGTGACCTCACTGAGAAGGTAGCTGAACTAAAAACCAGCTTCCCTAAGCGATCCATCAACCGAGACTCCTTGTCTGGAGGATGGACCGAGGGACTCTCCTGGGCTAATTCCCTTTTAGTGGCCGCCGCCGCCACCAACACGGCATCTACAGGGGTTCCCTTACTCCAGTGTGATCTGTCGAAGGGTGGACTGAGTATTTTTATCAGGTCTTTTTGGGACTGGCTCCACAGTGTCCGGCTCCTTCCACGCCCTGGTAGTGATCAGATCTACCAGGGGGTCAGCTGGAGGGGACACCCAAGAGGTAGACAGGCCTGCTTCAAATGCCTCCAGGAAAACAGATTCATCTGAGGTAGGCTTTGGGGCAGACCACCCCCCCTACTCCTGAGCATCTCCATGATGTCTTCAAATGAGACGTGCTCGGGGGGTGATCTTGGGGAACCCTTCCCCTTCCTCCAAATCTGTGTCCTCGGGGGGGCTGTCCGAGGAGACCTCACCAGCAACATCATGTTCCAACGGAACGACCTGGGACGTCGGAGCAGGATGTCCCTTGGACTGGCTGACAGAAGTTGGACCCATCTGAGATGGAGTGCAGGGTGGACCGTAGCCAAGGCCGAGGGTCTGGAATCCCTCGACAGGACCCTCTCCACTACGTCGAATGCCGGAGAGCCGCTCTGTCTGGGATCCGAGAGCAGACCCTCCCTCGGATCCGACGGGCGGATCGGAGCCGGCGCCAATGCAGTCGGATCCGAAGGTCCGGTATGCTCCGACCTGGGCGGAGATGAAGGCACACTGAAACCCTCGGATCCGAAGCTCAGCTCTTGGCTCTGAGAGTTCAGATCCAAAGAAAAGGGACCCGAAAAACTCGAGGGCATTGTCGGCGCCCAAGTACCCGATACTGTCGGCGCCGACACCCTCTCCCCGGCGCTACCCGGCTCCGAAGACTCTGAACCTGGGAAGCAGGTCGGAGAAGTAGTAATTGGGGCAAAAAACGGGGTCGAGCTGCCCCCCCGGAAGGGGGGGGAGGCAGGAGCACTCCCATCTGCAGCTGGGCCTGGAGGAATCTCCTCATCATCCAGTCCAAGTCTGCGTCCTTCAGGCTTCGGGTGGATCTGGATGAGGCCACCAAGGCGGGACGGGAGTGCCGCCTCAATGACCTCGACGGGGGCCGGGCCTCCTCCTCCTCCGGACCCGGTGAAAAACAAAAAGACCGAAGCCGGGGGGGTCTCGGACGTCCTGGAGGGAGAAGACCGCTTAGCCGACTGGGCCAATGATGAGGCCTCGGCCCGCCGCTTGTGGTGCTTCTCCTTCCGCTTCTCTTTCCTAGACTCCCTATCCTCCTGGCCCAAAGCGGGAGGTTGAGTCCCGGCCAGGGGAAGGGAGGCAGGAGTGGCAGTAGCCGCAGCTGCGGCAGGAGCAACCGTGGGACCAGAGGCCGAAGCTGAGTCCGGGGGCAGCAGTCCCGCCAGAATCAGCTTAGTCCTCCGGTCCTTAAGTGCCCTGGGGTTGAACGCCGCACATATGGAGCAACCTGAAGACAGGTGTCCAACCCCAAGGCACAACAAACACCGAGTGTGGCCATCCGCTGGGGATAGCTTATGGCCACACTCGGCACACTTGGAGAAAACAGCTTTTGGAGCCTCCGACATACTGAAAGAAAACACACACGCTAGGCCCCAACACACAGCACACTCCCTAACGCACTAACGAGGGTGGGGAAGGAAAACTATCAAGAAGATTAACAGACTGGTTCAAAACTAATGAGGGACCTGTACACAACACACGCACACTAGAAATTACAGAAAAGGGAGAGAAACAGTAAAACTTTCTCACAACAAACGCTAAAGCCTGGAACTCAGTGATCGAGCTGCTGGATGAAACCGTGGCAAACTAGATCTGAGTTCAGGTAGGGTTGGCAGGGGATTATGGGTAGGGGGAGGAGTTTGGAGCTCGGATCTATGCTGGTGGAAACTGCCGGCTCGGATCCAATATGGATCCAAAGACCCATAGGTTGCTGCACAAATGAAGTTAACTACTTCAGATACATTTTTCCTCAAGTGGAGTGTAGTGTTTGGTGAAGGTTTGCACTGATGACCAAGTGGCTGCTTCAAGAATCCAGACCTTTGAAGAAAGCTTCTGAGGAAGCCATAGCCCTGGTAGAGTGTACTTTGACAGTGCCTTGCAAGGATTTCCCATGGTATTTGTAGTGTGACAGCTCTGGAAATCCAGGTAGAGATAGTTTGTTTGGTTACTGCCTTCCCCAGGGCTCTGGGATGGAAGGAGACAGAGTTGATCAGTCTTGTCTGATGGGCTTGGTTTTATGCAGGTAAAACCTGACTTGTCTGTGAACATCCTGGAAGTACAGTACTCTCTTACTGTCCCCCTGTGGGTTAGGGAAGGTAGGTAGGTAGGGGGGTGGCTCGATTCAGGGAGAGGTCATTCACCATCTTAGGCATGAACAAAGGGTTATTTCTAAGAGTAACCCTGTCATTGTGGAAAACTAGGAAAGGTGGGGTAGCCATGACACTCTTCTGGCTGAGGTCAAGGTCACGAGTAGCATCGTTTTCCATGTACAGAATTTTAGTGAGGCTTTGTCTGATGGTTCGAATGGGGTGAGTGTGAGCTTTTCCAAAATAGCTAATGTCCCATGGGGGTGGGGATGATTTTCTATGGGCCTCAGATGAAGAACCCCTTTGAGAAACAGCTTAGCTGAGCTGATAGTCTGGACGCTAGAGGGGGTTTCCAGGGGAAGGCATGCTGAAATAGCAGAGAAGTGGTCTTTAATGGAGGAATAAGCCAAGCCTGTCTGCAGCAGCTCACAAAAGTAAGACAGAACTAGAGGGGTCTCGCTTGCAAGCAGGTCCAGCTCTCTTTTGTGACACCATATAGAAAAAACCTCTGCCACTTTGAAAGGTAAGATTTTCATACATTTGATTTCCTGGCCTCCTGCTAGACAGTGAGCACATCCTCATTGTAAAGGTGTCTAAAGGGGATCAGAATCCTATTCACCACAAGGTAAGGTGCAGTTAACTGCCACTGTGGATGTATTTGTACTATGTTCTTCATCTGTAAATATGTTGTAAGTAATTGCAATGTAAATTGTTAATCGCTATCTAATCTAATGCAACTACTGTCTGTTCATTTTAACTGTGGAGCTTTTCTCCCCGGGCCTCGGCTGAAAATGGACCTACGTCCAGTTGGACACTCCCGGTCAACAAATATAAATAAAATAAAATAAATAAATAAATTTGGGATCCCTTGTGTTGTGTGAGAACGTCCACTCCGTGGGGGTAGCTTGTGTGATTGCCCTTGGATAACTGCAAGAGTCAGGGGAACCAATGCTGTCTTGCCCAGTAGGGAGTCACCAACAAAATTTCTGGTCTGTTCATCAGGACCTTCTGGATGAGTGGGAAAGGGGAAATGCATAGAGAAAATTCCCCTTCCAAGAGATTGAGAAGGCATCTGTTGCCAGTGCCTGAGAATGTGGTGTCCTGGTGCAAATTCCAGGAAGTTGCCTTTTGATGGAGGAGGCAAACAGGTCTACTTGAGACATATTCTACTGGTGGACAAGATCCAGGAAGACATCCCTGTGAAGCATCCATTCGTAGTTGCTTGGGATGGTTCTGCTGAGATGGTCTGCCTGGGAGTTCTTGTACAGAAGGAATGTAGACTGCCTGCAGGGCCACCCCCTGTGAGGTAGCCAATTACCATACTAGGAGAGCTAGTCTGCAAAGTAAGTAGGACTTGCTTCCTCCCTGTTTGTTGAGGTACCACAGGACTGTAGCATTGCCTGTGAAGATCTTCAGTGGGCCTTTCTGAAGATACGGCTGGAAGGCTCGAAAGGCCAGGAGGATTGCCCTCAGTACCGAAACACAAAAGGAGGGGGTGTATCCATATTCATCAAGGATACCTACACCTCCAAGTTAGTGGCGCAGCATGATACTTCTGAGATCATCCATGTGCAACTAACATCGGGCAAATCTGCAATGCAAATTGTGGCCTGCTACAGATCACCCTCCATGACCCAGGACGACAACTCTGCCTTTGTGGAGACACTGGAAAACATGAAGGTCCTATCAAACACCCTGATATTGGGCAATTTCAATTACCCTACCATTAAATGGGAAAACTACTCTAGTACAAACTGCCAGGCTCAGCGCCTTCCTGGAATTTATCAACTCAAATGCCCTGGATCAGCTGGTAAACTCCCCTACCAGAGGTGAAAACATATTGGACCTGGTCATCACCAACAAGGGCAACAGGTGTTCCACACTGGAGATCAACCTGTCACTGGTTAGATCAGACCCATAAACTAATTACTCTGGATGTCCACACCCTACCACCACCCCCAACCAAGGAAACCACAGTGAAAAACTTTTCTAAAGCAAACTTCACCTTACTTAAGACAGAGGTGGCAAGTTTCACAGCCCCCACACTAAAGGATAACGCTGCCCAAGATGCAGAATCCTTTACAAATGCACTCTATGAGCACTTACAAGGATGCATGAATCATGCCATCCCTAGCAAAACCAAGACTCACTCCCCTAAGAGAAGGAAACCAGTCTGGTAGACCCCTGCCATAAACAGGTTATACAATAAAAGGGAGAAACGAGTTCAAAAAAAAAGCAAATCCCAAGAAGGAAAGACATCCCTGATCATTATCAGTAAGAAACTAAGGTCCCTCATAAAATCATCCAAGGCTAACTTTGAAAGAAAAATAGCCAAGGATAATCACAAAGCCTTCTTTAGCTATATCAAGAATCTAAGGGGCAACTCGCAGATATGCTCTGAGCTACTGGAAAATAGCACAAAATATACTGAACCTACTGATATTGCCAGCATCCTGGCAGACAGATTCAGTGCAAACTTCACCCCATCTCACCTCCAAAAGGGCCCAAAATATCGGAAAAGTGTAGTGTCCCAGAAATCACAGACGCACAGGTGAAAACAGCCCTTTCAAAAGCCAAAAACACAGCATCAATGGAGCCAGATGGTATCCAAGGATGCATCTTGCACGAACTACGGAAGGAACTAACTCCGCACCTAAACACGCTGTTCAACATCAGCCTCTCCACAGGCTATGTGCCCACATAATGGAGCACAGCAACGGTTATTCTGCTCCACAAAGGAGGGGCCACAACTGACCCTGGTAACTATCACCCCAAAAGTCTGACTAGCCTTATCTGCAAGGCTATGGAGTGCATCATGGAACTCATTAACAAAGACATTGGGAACCTCCAAACATGTGACCCAACCCAGTTCGGCTTTGTTAAGGGCAGATCATGCCTACTAAACCTGGCTGACTTCTTTGAGACAGTCACCAAAGATCAGAGACAAGGGAAAGGTGGTTCACACAGCTTACCTTAACCTCGCCAAGGCGTTCAACACCATTCCTCACTCAGATATTATACAAAAACTCACCAGCCTGAACATAAACCCCTACATCACAGGATGGGTTGCGCCAACTGGCTTACAGACAGAACTCGCATGGTAAGAATAGCAAGCTCCAGGTCCAACTCTAAAACCAGTCACAAGTGGTGTCCCGCAAGGCTCGGTCCTGGGATCCCTACTGTTCGGCATATACTTCTCAAAAGTACAGGAAAAAACAGGAGGACTACAGCTAACCAAGTTCGCCGATGACTCCAAACTGGGAGCCATAATTGACTGTCCGGCTGACAAGGACATCCTCCAAAAAGGCCTTACTGAGACTGACACCTGGTGTTAAAGTTATGGCCTCAAGCTAAATGCCAAAAAATGCATAGTCATCCTATCTGAGAAAAACAAAACAATCACGAATTACCACATAGGTGGCAGCCCCCTTAATACAGAAAAGGTAATAAGAGATCTGGGGACCCAGGTAGATAGTAATCTCTCCTTTGACAATCATATTGCCAAAGTAGTTAGGAAATCCTTCTATGTGGCCCATCTAATTACTAAAGGGTTCACATCTAGAAATAAAGAGGTTATAGTGCACCTCTACTCATCAGACCCATAATAGAGTACAATGCCCCATTTGGGATGTATCGCACAAGACACTTCCAACAGCTGGAAAGACCACAAAAGTACCTCCCCAAGAGGATTACTGGCCTCAAACATATGTCCTGTGCAAACCAACTGAAAAAAACTCCAGCTGTACTCAGTGACATATCGCTTACTCAGAGGTGATCTCTGCCTGACTTACAAAGCCATGTCCAACTCAGAATTGATGGTCATGCGCCACCTAAAGAAATCCAAGTCACTGCGAGCCACGTGCTCTAGTGAGCTAAACCTTGCCACAACAATAAATAGAACATGCTGGAGGGATAGATTCCTGTCACAGAGACTCCCCATGCTTTGGAACAAAATTCCTATCTACATTACGCAGAGCCCCTCATGAACACTCTTCAAGAGAAAGCTTGACGAGTGGATGGGTAAAAGAAAATACACCCCTGGGATCACTTCATTGGCTCTGCTTGAGAGAGGCTCAGTTAATTAATCAATCAAAGGGGCGGCAAAAGCCAACACACACTGGCTAGACTTATAAATGCCCTCGGGCAGATAGCCTAGTACCTACCTATGAACCTATCTTCTCAAACATCTATGTGTTCTTGATTCTGTGGCTCTGGCCACAGACACTGCACTGTATGATGGCCCAGAGTTGCTCGCCTACTAAGTCTGAGGAGTCTGTGTGCATGATCTGTGTGGGTAGGGGGGCTGGAGGAGAAGACCTGGATTGAGGGTCACTTGTGTCAACCACCACTGGATTTCTAGTTTGAGGTATGGTAGGAGGGGAACGCTGTACTCCAAGGGGTGGGAGTGTTGTGTCCAGACTGACCTTGGGTACCATCGTAACTTTCTCATATGGAGTCTTGCTAATGACAACATGGGGATAGTGGCTGCCATTTAAGCCCATGAGCCTGAGGTACTGCCTTGCTGTCAATTCTGTTTGACTGACGGACCAGAAGCAGGTAATCTGTCAAGTTTTCCACCTTTTGTGGGGAGATTTTGGGTAATTTAACTGGAATCCCAGAGACTGCTGCAGAGAGACAACCAGGCATGTATGTTGCACAAGGGTCTCCTTGTTGCCTGCCTGTATCAGCAGGTTGTCCAGATACAGGAATATCTGGATTGCTTTTGTCCTGCAGAAGGCAATCAATGGAGCCAAACATCTGGTGAAAACCCTGGGTGCAGAAGAAAGCCAAAGGGCAAGGAAAAGAATTGAAAGTGAGAAGGGCCCACCAAGAACCTCGGGTATTTCCTGAAGATGGGCTTTATGGGGATGTGGAGACAGGCGATATCCTTTATATCTAAGGTGGCCATAGACCCTTGAGGAATGTGAAGAGGAAAAAGGGTTGGTAGGGTCAACATCCTGAAGGTTGAAACCTTTAGGAATAGGTTGAGATATGAGAGGTCTAGAATTAGTCTCCAAGGACAGTCTTTTTCCTGGTACCAGGAAAATCCTGGAGTAGAAACCTCTTCCTTTTGCTGAAGGGGACACTGGTTCTATGGTGCCTTGAGCCAGCAGTGTCTGTAGTACTGGCTGTAGGAGGTGCAGCTTGGAGGTTGTGGGATGCCTTTCCACTTTGGGGGCAATAGCCAGGTCATGAAATACCCAATTTGAAGGACTGAAAGAACCCATTTGATGGATGTCCACACAGGGAGACAGTGAGAGAGGCAAACCGAAAGGGGGAGAGAGGGAGGAGGCAGGGGTTGCAGGTTTGTCAGATAGTCAGATGCTACCGAAATATTTAGAGGCGAAAATATACCGACGACGGACAGTGCACTGATTAAATAAAGCACAAAACCGACAGCAAGGCACGTCGTGGTCAGGGCCTAGGCAAGGAATACAGTACGCATGAAAATCTTTATGAGGTATTTGCTTTCCACAAGTAATGCAATTAACTTTTACTGACATTGGTAAGGAGCAAGAAAAAGTTTCCCCAACGGGGTACTTAACTTTAGTAGAAGACTTTGGTTCTGAAACTCGAAAATGAAAATTTCAGAAGTCTGCCAACCATCACTTGCGAACTACTTCTGCTTCAAGCACCGCGCGGCAAGAAAGACTGATGTAATGGCGTCGGCTGTATGTTTTATACCCTTGACATCATGGAAGAAGGGACAACAACCGACGCAGAACCCAAGACTTTGTTAATCAGACTGACTGAGGGCTATCTGCAAACAGATAACCCAAATGTAATGACTGCAACAGTGAAACACGAAGAACATCCTTTGTATACTGGCCGGACATTCATGAAGCAACAGGAGTAAAGCCATATGTTGAAAACTGCAACATGGGAATAGAAGGACATCTGCAATGTTACACAATCACAGTAGAAGGTATGAAGCAAAGATAGTACAAAATGCTAACAAGATCACTGAATTTCTATGTCTGGACACTTACGCACACAAACAGCAGCATTTCAAAAACATTTTACTATTTTTATTAAAAGCAGCAAAAATGTATAAATATAATATGATTCATACATACCAGGTGGTCCTTCTGTGTTGCTTAAAGTGGGCTGCAAATAAAACAAAAGGCAACATTAAGGCTCTCAATCAGAAAGATATTCAGACTCACAGATTCAAGTTCTAATGACCAAACTCTCGAATTGTAAAGACTAACAGGTGATGCAAAATAAAATCTTACAAGAAACTCAAAATGTCTTCCAACATTCTTCTAAGAACCTTTGGATAATCCACCATGCAAACTACAATGGTGGATCAGGTATCAAGGGCTACAATAACTTACAGTCATTTAAGAACTCATGCCGACAGATGCTCATACGGTATGAACAGGTGGGGTGAATGGAAGCAGGTATTACTTCAACAACAAACACGCTAGAATATCTACAAATATGCCAAGTTTCTAACACACCTTGTTGACATGGTTCACTAATGCAGTAGTGTTTACATTTGGGAAGATTCTCAAAGTTCATGTTTCCATGAGTGAATGGCCTAGAGGATATGTTGCCGGAAGTAACCCATTTATGACAGCTGTGGCAAATCCTGTTCTGGCTCTACAGGCAATGTTCATATCGTACTGATCAGAAATGGTGCAGTCTGAGGATTCGGTAGATGCATCCAAAACAGACAGCTACAGCGTGCCTCTAACATACAAAAACAAAAAAAAAATCAACTTTTTTTGTTCTTGGGCTTTTGCCTATGGAAAGGTCACTCTTACGGGGATATCTGCAACTACACCTACATGCTGGGAAGGAGAAGCAATTATTTTCACAGACTGCACTGTTTTCCCTATTGCCAACATTAAAGCACATCTTCCAAAGGTTGTTCAATGAGCAGCTCCTTCTCCAGTGTCACATTAAACAGCTGTTCTTTGACCGAAGTGGCAGGGGCTGAGTCCATGGCCTGGTACATGCCAGCTTTGTCAGATCCAGAGAATGGAACTTGAATGGGGATGGGTGGAGAACCCACACAGTTCAAGTTGTGGAAAGACAGCTAGCAGCCAGAATTGGACAACCTGCCACTATTTCACAGGTTGATGACCTTCTTGAAGGCTGCAGATGTGAGCAGGTGGTTTTAACTGTCCTAGCTCTGCAGACATCTTTGTGAATATAGGCCAAGACAGTACAACCCACACAAATCAGAAACAACTGCCAGAATGAGAAGCCCTTAGAAAGGCATATAGACAGATGAAAGACTGAATGATTTCTGCTAAAGAGGTTGTTCCATCATCCAAATGCATGCAGGCTTCCAGAGCATTAAGGTCACAAGCCACGAAAAATGTAGTCAATGAAGTGAGAACTGCAAATGCATCTGACTGTACACCCTATGGCTTCGAGTCAGGGCAGAGTCTTCAGATCCTGAATAAAGATCAATGACATCCAGCGTTCAAGGGGACTTTTCTGTAACATTTTCTTTTTTGGATGGGGGGCTTCTACAAAAGAAAAAAAAAACTTGGCTGATACCATAACACCATGCCACCCTTAGACAAGGCATCCTGCTTTTTCCTGTTGAGTTTCTTGTCGTAGCTCCAACAGCAGTAAGACCATGGGGTAATGACATGCACTCTACAAATAAAAAGCAGCACAGACTAAGCAACTGCTTTGTAGGGAATTTGATTTTCACAAGTATTGCAATTATTACTTTTGGTAGATTATGACATCTAGTGCTCCTACAATAATAAACAAACAAAAAAAAGATATTCCCCAATAAAGCAATAATCCACAAATTTGTATTTACACACAGGTGGTGGTTTGATCATGAGGATGAAGCCAGAGTGATTACCCAAAGCCAACCACAGGTACTTCCTGATATACACACATACACATTTTTGCATGACTGCTTTTACACAATAACATTTAAGAAAGAAATTACTTGCGTTTTTTAAATAATGTAAATGTATATGGGCACTTCTGTCAAGCAATGGAGAAAATCTCTGTTGCTGTTTTTTTCTGTTGATAAACTGCTTACACGGACAGTACAAAATATGAGGAAAATCAGGTATGTTTCGGTTTTAGTTTTGCAGAACATACCTGCATTTTCTCGTACTTTGGTCTATCTGGTGCATCTCCCAGGTCTATGTCAAATATTCGAACTTCCAAAATGTCGAATACCATGTGGTCGAGACCATATGGTCGATATTTGGAAGTCTGAATATCTAATAAAAAAAAAAAAAAAGAAAAACATACACTAACAGCACCCTGCACCCCCCACGCCCCCCTACTTAAACATACCAACTCTGAGACTGCACTTCAGTGCAGAAAAGGGAAATTCTCCCACTCTGCACCGTACGGCATCATTAAAAGTCAATCTTCGAACACTTGAAATGTCAAACATATGGTGTCTCTACCATATAACGTTCGACATTTTAAGCGTTCGAATAATTGACATAGACCCTATCTTCCAGTATATGCCAAAAGAACAGTCTTGTCATTCATTGACACTTCAGTGGCCAGGATTTTTTTATTGGTACATGCTTGATTTACAACAGATACGCTGGGTGGGCTGTCTAATTAGCCTGCTCACTGTTGAACATTAATAAGCAGTTATTGTATAATGGGGAAGTTCTCTGTTCTCTGGGTGTCAAGTCTTTATCTAACAACTGACGATGCACTGAGGCTTGCAAATCAATCTTACGAAAAACAGTAAGGAAGTGTTGAAAATGTTTGCAGATGTTCTTTATATACACCTTAGACATGATGAAGTCCGGGAAGACCACCAGCCTAACCAAGAAAGGGAAGGGTACAAAGTTCTGGAAATCAGAATGGACATCTGGCCTTCAGTGATAAAAGTCACAAATGTAAACGCTACTCTAACAGTAAACCACACAAAGAAAACCACAAGGTTTACAGCATGGCCAAGCAACAAGACAAAGCCAGATACCAATCCAGTTGTGAAGGAACCCTCCATGGTTAATACCAAGGGAAATATTGTATTAAAACGGATTTGAGAACCTGAAACTACTCTCATCACATTTATTGTTGACAATAAGTTATGGTTTGTGTTCACAGAATTTTATAAGACAACACACATTCAGTGAAAATGGAGCAATGCTCAAGAATCTCCACTGCCACAAGATAGAGAAAGCTTCTACTGTGAACGCCTCTTGTCCTGCTACACAGAGCAGGAAAGGGTGAGGACCACAACTTCAAGGAAAATATCAGATGTTATCCAAACAGCCACTCCTTATGAAAAATACCAACAAACATGCTTCCCATACCCACATCTACAAGAAGACTACAAGAGACCTTCCTAAGTTATCAGCATGCTCATTCTGCCCTGGAGTTAAACTGTTGTCAAAGAGAGATCATACTATACCCTCAATGAAAATATGCACAGAAGACTTGACCCAGTTGTTTGGGATTTGGAAACTAATGCGAAACAAGCCTAACTTTTGAACAACATGTTACAAGACAGTTACAAGACAGTCCTGTATTGCACAGCTCATAAACAAAGGGATTGTGTCTAGATCTAGGGATGTCACAGACCCCCCTTACTTAAGCCCTCATTAGGCCACTCACTGAATACAATGTCCCTTTGGCTTGTATCACATTTTCAGACAAATTACTTATTACAAAAAAAAAATAAAAAAAAAACATGGCATGTGAGAGATGTAAACACGCAACTTCCTTGGGGGCAAAAATCTCAAACAACGTTGTCAGAAATTCCCATACTACACCCCTCACACATACCACTCACCACACACACGGTCTTATGCTGACGTGCTTAAAAGAAACCTTCCCAAATCTCAAAGACCACCAAAGCTATCCAAAGGTAATGCTGCTCCTCAACAATCACTAAATCGCACACCAAAAGCAATAACATCTCTCATAAGCCTACACTCAATGGTTCCCCAATAGCTAGGTCTATAAGGCAAGCATATACTTCAATACATTTGTCTTGGGGACTCCATTGTGCAACACACAGATTCCCCACTCAAGGTTAGACAAGACTACAATTAGTTGACTATTTGGATTCAAGATCCGCAGTTATTACATATGCACTTAAGTTAATGCACCTCAGGTACCAACAGGTTCGATCATAGTCCACGTGGGAGTATATGACCCAAAACACGCATCAGTGGATTCTACAAAGACAGACATTAAGAATCTCCCAGAATATGCGTCTTACATAGGTTAGAGCCTTGCAATGAGCAGGAATCTATCTTCACCAAGAATGACACCGCAGTATGAACATAAAATGACTGATCACTCCAGGGGGGATCCAGTACCTGTCAGCATGGGAGTACATGTTCAAAAGACCACACTGGTTTGCCAAAGATGGACTGAACCTGTCTCCCCCTAGAGTTTTGGATATTGAATAAAACTTTTATCTACCCCTTTGCAGGCTTTTTTTTAGGCAATGTCAAAAAGACAAAACAACCAACATAGTAAATAAAATGTCTACAAACAACCTTAAGGTGCTACTGCTTGTGCTTGGAGCCTTAACAAAAAACTCCACACTCTTCAAGCCCTCCGGAGTCTGGAGAATGTAGACATCAGTGCTGTGACTGAGACTTTGTTTAAAGCCATACAAAGTACTTCAGAAGTCCAAGGCTACAGTGCCTTCCACACATTTAGACCAACAGCAACACAGACTGGGACAAAGGTGGAGGTATCTCAATCTACGCTGGCAACCAACACACCTCATAGATAGATACTAGGCTATCTGCCCGAGGGCATTTATAAGCCTAGCCAGAGTGTATTTGGCTTCCGCCTCCCTATTAGATTAGCCTACTGTGCCCTCTGTAAAGTAGGTCACAGAAGGTACCCTTTTAAGATTAGTTTACTGTGCCTCTGTCTAGCAGGGACACGGGAGAGATCCCAGGGGTGAATTTGCGATTTCCCATCCACGCGTCCAAATTTCGCTTGAAGAGGGTCAGCGAGTGGCTATGTCTAACATGAAATGGAATTCTATTCCAGAGTGAGGGGAGCCTCTGGGAAATGAATCTGTCCCTCCAGCATGTCCTATTTATTTTTGTGCTGAGGTTTAGGTCCCTGGAGCGTGTAGCTCTAAGGGACTTGGAATTTTTGAGGTGGAGCATGTCCATTAATTCTGGGTTTGACATGGCTTTGTACGTCAGGCATAGATCGCCTCTGAGTAGGCGGTAAGCAACTGAGTAGAGCTGGAGTTTCTTTAGTCGAGCTGCATAGGACATAGGTTTGTAGCCCATGATCCTCTTGGTGAGGCACTTTTGGGGTCTCTCCAGTTGCTGTAGGTGTCGGGTAAGGTACATCCCAAATGGGGCATTGTATTCAATTATGGGCCTGATGAGTGACGAGTAGAGGGGCACAATGACCTCTCTTGATCTAGATGCGAACCCTTTCGTGTTAAGGTGGGCTATATAGAAGGTCTTTCTAACTACTTTGGCAACTTGATTATCAAAGGAGAGATTACTATCTACGTTGGTCCCCAAATCTCTAATTACTTCTTCCGTACTTAATGGATTACCACCTATGTGGTCATTTGTGGGCATCTCGTTTTTCCCAAAGGGGATAACTATGCACTTTTTAGCATTTAGCTTGAGGCCGTGGTTCTGGCACCAAGCATCCGTCTCTGTGAGACCCTTTGGAGGATGCTTGTGTCAGCTGGAGATTCGATTATGGCCCCCAGTTTGCAGTCATCTGCGAACTTTGTCAGCCATAATCCCCCCGTGTTAGCCTGAACCTCAGAGAAGTATGTACCGAACAAGAGAGGTCCCAGATCTGAGCCCTGTGGGACGCCACTTGTAACTGGTTTGGATTCGGACATGGCACCTGTGATTCTGACCATGTGGGTTCTATCTCTGAGCCAGTTTGCAACCCATCTTGTGATATAGGGGTTGATATTTACGCTGGTAAGCTTATTTATGATGCCCGAGTGGGGTATTGTGTTGAAGGCTTTTGCGAGGTCCAGGTAGGCTGTGTGGACTACTTTGCCCTCATCTATGGCTTTGGTAACTGTTTCAAAAAAATCAACTAGGTTTAAGAGGCAAGATCTGCCCTAAACAAAGCCGAATTGGGTAGGGTCCAGTGTCTGGAGGCTCCCAATGTCTTTGTTTATGAGTTCCATGATAATACGCTCAATAGCTTTACAGACCAGACTAGTCAGACTAATGAGGCAATAGTTTCTGGGGTCCGTTGTGGCACCACCTTTGTGGAGTGAGACCACAGTAGCTGTACGCCATTCTTTGGGTACAAATACTGTAGTAAGGCTAAGTTTGAACAGTGACTTAATGTGAGGGTTCAGTTCTTCTTGGAACTCATGTAAGACACAGCCTAGGACACCGTCCGGTCCCATAGATGCTGTCTTTTTTGCTTTGGAGAGGGCAGCTTTCACCTGTGCATCTGTGATGTTAGGGAGGTTACATTCAGTTGGGATAGGCGTTTAATCCTTTGGGGGGAAGGGGGGGGGGGTTTGCGCTGAATCTGTCTGTCACGATGTTCGCTATGTCTGTAGGTTCAGTATATTTTGTGCCGTTATGCAACAATTCAGAGCATATCTGGGAGTTTCCGCCCATGTTTCTGACATAACTAAAGAAGGCCTTGTGATTACCTTTAGTGTCTAGGGCAATTTTTCTTTCGAAACTGGCCTTTGATGATTTTATGAGGGATCGAAGTTTCTTGCTAATACTGATCAGAGATGCCTTACCTTTTTGGGATTTTGCTCTGTCATGTAGTAGCTTCCTCCTTCTGTTGTATAGCTTATTTATGGCCGGGGTCCACCAGACCGGTCTCCTGTTTTTGGAGGAGTGAGTCTTGGTTTTATTTGGGATAACACGATCCATGCATTCGTGCAGGTGCTCATAGAATGCATTTGTAAAGGATTCTGCGGATTGGGCTGCATTATCCTCTGGCCCAGGGGCTTTGAAGGATTCCACCTCAGTCTTGAGAAGTGCAAAGTTGGCTTTGGAGAAATTCTTCACAGTGATTTCCTTGGCTGGGGGTGGGGACGGGATATGGATGTCCAGGGAAATTTGTTTATGGTCTGATCTTACCAATGAGGGGTTTACCTCTGGTGTGGAACAGAGTCCCCATGTTGGTGATGACCAGATTCAATATGTTGTTCCCTCTTGTGGGAGTGGTGACCAGTTGTTCCATTGCGTTAGCGTTTATAAATACAAGGAACCGTTGGGCGAGGGTGTTTGGGCTTGAGTAGTTTACCCAGTCAATGTTTGGGTAGTTGAAGTCACCCAATAACATAGTGTTTGGAGAGACCTTCATATTCTCCAGTGTTCTCAGGAATGCCAAGTGGGGTTCCTGTAATAACCCTCCAGTAATCCTCCAGGTTGGTTAAATAGGATGATACCATGGTCCATTTGTAATTCACCACAGATACGGTCCCTCACCATATCATGGCTAGCTACAGTTCACCATCTATTTTCCCTTGGAGTCTCACAACTGTTACCTAAACCTACTAGAGGCACTCACCACTCAAAGAAAAGTACAGCTGTGTACACTTACCATAAATGTAGATGTTTGAGTGTATTCACTGATGCAGTCATCACACTTGGGTTATTTGCCTGCAGGTAGCCCTCACTCGGCCCGAATACCAGAGACTTAGTATTTCTGCGTTGGTTGCTGTCGTTCCAGGTCTGATGTCAGGTCATCAGGGGTAAAAAAACAGGCAGCCAATGCCATTATGTCAGTTTTTCTTGCCCCAAATGTCAGGAGCCCCCAAAAGGGAGCTAAGCTATAGTGGAAAAAATCACCACCAGTAAAAAGTAAATACCAATACCCCTGCAAGGGGTGAGTAGTATACACAGAGAGGAGAGAGAGCAAGCAGGGGGCTGGAGGGAGGGAAACCAGGACTGCAACAGTGAATACACTCGAACATCTATATTTATGGTAAGTGTACACAATTGTACTACGTTGTTCTTGTTTCACTGTTGCAATCATCACACTTGGGATAATTCCCAAAGCTGTAGAACGGGTGGAGGCAGTCAAGAAGTGTATGAGCTGGCTAGAATGCCCTGCAGGACTGCAGTTGCAAAATCCACCTTGAAGTTAACCTATATTCATGTTTGGCAGAGCACCTCACTGATTCTCTTCAAGAAGAATTTTGATGAGTGGATGGGGGATCGTAGGTTTGTCCCGGGGATTACTTCCGTGTCACTATTAGACAGAGGCACAGTAAACTAAACTTTAAAAAGGGCACAGTATACTCAAATCAAGGGGTGGCGTAAGCCAAACACAATCGGGCTAGGCTTATAAATGCCCCAGGGCAGATAGCCAAGTATGAACCTATGAACCTATAGGCATGTGGTAATGCTTGGTGAATCTGTGTACGAAACTCCAGGTAGCAGCCTCCAGAATGTTCCTGGTAGGGACTCCCCTGAGGAATGCTGTAGAGGTAGAAGTTGCCCTAGTGGAATGTGTTCTGACCCCTAAGCAGTTGGTTTCCCATGGTGTTTGTAGCAGAAATGGATACAGTGTGCTATTCATTTGGAAATTGTCTGTTTTGAAATGGCCTTGCCCTCTGCCCCTGGGTCAAAACTGAGTAATAACTGGTCAGATTTCCTGAAGGGCCAAGTCCTATCCAGATAAAATCTGAGCTGTCTGTGAACGTCCTAGGAGAGCAGGACCCTCTCCCCTTTATTTTGAGGATTAGGAAAGAAGGTTGGCAAATGGATAGATTTGGTTGAAAGCCACGCTGGACATCACTTTGGGCATAAAGGAAGGATTAAACCTGAAGGAGACCCTGTCAGCATGAAAAATAATGAAGGGTTCCGCTGCCGTAAGTGCTTGTAGCTCAGATATTCTTCTCGCTGAAGGGATGGCCAGGAGCAATGCTGTTTTCCAATAGAGGAATTTTAAGTCTGCTGACGCTGCAGGCTCAAAAGGAGGTAGTGTGAGCTTTTCCAGTACAAAGTTACGGTCCCACGCAGGGGTGGGTGCTCTCCTTGGTGGTCTTAAGTTGTTTGCCCCTCTCAGGAACTGTTTGATGAGAGGGTGAGAGAATAGGGGTGGCTAAGAGTTGTAATGAGCCAAGATGGCAAAGGCATGAATCTTAATGGAGGAGAAGGAAAGGTCTCTGTGGAGTAGATCCGCTAAGTAATACAGGATGAGACGTAGGGAGGGCAGAGTTGAGTCCTCTCCTTTAGAATGAATCCAGAAGCAATACTTTTTCCACTTATCAGCATAGGATTTCCTTGTACTGGGTCTTCTGGCTTCAAGAATGCCATCCAGCACCTGTTTGCTTAGGCTGGTCACTGGGGGAGAATTCAAGGAATAAGGCAGGCTGCAAGATTTAGGGTTTGCAGTTGCGGACGCAAGATCTGTCCCCACTGCTGAGTGAGCAGGGTCAGGCTCTGGGGTAGGTGCCAGGGTGGTACCAGTGACAGGCTGCGCAGGAGTGGGCACCAGTGCTGGCATTGGCAGTCTGGGGTAATCAGAAATGTCCTTGGTCTGCCCTGTCTTATCTTGAGCAATATTCTTGACAGAAGGGGTAGAGGGGGAAATGCATAGATTGAGAGGTTTACCCACTGGAAGGGTAGGGCATCCACTTTCTAGGCCCTGATGTGAGGTGTTCTGGTGCAGAATTTGCTGAGCTGGTGAATGCAGGGGGAGGCAAAGAGATCCACCACTGGGATCCCCCATTTCTGAATCAGAAGGCTGCAGATGCTGGGCTCTAATTGTCACTCGTGTGGGTCTAGGAGATTTCTGCTCAAGTCATCTGCCAATGAGTTTTGTTTGCCTGGCAGGAATTGAGCTTGCAGATGGACCTGCATGTCCAAAGCTGTGTTTCACAGGGCCATGGCTAGCCTGCAGAGTGGGTAAGAGTGGGCTCCCCCTGCTTGTTGATGTACCACACACAACTGTGGTGTTGTCTGTTTTTATTAGCAGGAGTTCTGGTGAGAGTAAGTATACGAAAGCTGTTAGAGCGTGCTGAACAGCTAGCATCTCTTTTTGGTTGATGTGCAGATGAATTTGACTTGAGCTCCAGTGTCCCTGAATGCACTTGTCGTCCAGGTGTGCCCCCCCCCAGGCATAGTCTGATGTGACTGTGGTTAGTATCTGGTCGGAGTGGGGTTGAGTAAAGGGCAGTCCCTTGTTGTGGTTGCATGCTGCTGCCCACCACAGAAACTCTGTCCTTAGACAAGGTATGATAAGGAATGACAGTTTCCAAGTCCTGAGAATGTTGGCACCAAAGACACTTTAAATACCACTGAAGCTTCCTCATATGCAGCTTGGCATATGGAATTAGTAGGCTACATGAGGCTATGAACCCTTGGGCCTGCAGGACTTTCCTTGCGGATAACTGGGTTCTGGTGGCCATTTGAGTGAAGTAGTCTGTCTGATGGGCTTATTTTTCTGGCGTAAGAAATGCCATCTGGGATACTGTGTCCAAGCTTGCTCCCAGGGATACAATCTTTTGACTGGGGACTAGTTTTGATTTCTTTTCGTTGATGGTGTACCCCACAGAGGTTAGAAGGTGTTTTTTTTTTTTTTTTTTTTTTCAAATATCAGGTGCTGCAACAGCATTTCCTGACTGTCTGCCTGAATCAGGCAGTCATCCATGAACGAGTAAATTTTAATTTTTCTCGATCTGCAGTAGGCAATGGCTAGAGCCAGACATTTTGTGAATACTCTGGGAGCAGGGAATAAGGCAAAGGGAAGTGCAGAGAACTGATAATGCACAGATCTTGCCCTGAAGCATAGATATTTCCTGCAAGAGTCCCTGATAGGGATGTGCAGATAGGGTTCTTTTAAGTCTAGGGTGGCTAACCAGGCATCTTTGGCCAGCATAGGAAGAAGCTGCTGCAGGGTGAACATTTTGAATTTTGGTACCACCAGGAAGGTGTTTAGAAAGGAAAGATCTAGGATTGGGCGCCAAGTGCCCTCTTTTCTGGGTACCAGGAAAAGTCTGGAATAGAACCCTTGACCTATCTGTTCTGCAGGAACAGGTTGAATTGTCCTTATAGAGAGTAGGGATTGAACTTGGTTTTGTGCCTCTGCCCACTGGTTTGGAGGAAGGTCTGGGAACCTTTTTGGGGTTGGTAGTGAGTGGAAGTAAAATTTGAACCAATGGGATACAGTGTTGAGGACCCATCGGTCTTTGGTGATGGAAGTCCAGTTTTTTGCATGATGGGCAAGTTTTCCTCCTAAGGGCACAAGCAGTTGGACTGAGGTGGGGAGTGGAGTTGAGAAATCATTGTGAATTCTTTCCGTAAGGGGGAGGCTTAGCAATCTCTGTTTTTAAAGTGGAGGCACTCCATTGCTTAGATCTCTGCACCCGGAGACTGTAGTCGGGGGGTCTGTTTCCCCTGGGTCTAGTTTGAGATGGCCTTGAGGGGGCTGGAAAAAAAACAATGTTTCGAGGGGCAATGCCTACTGAATCTAGGAGGCTGTACTTGCAAGAAGTATGACTGTCTGCATAGATTTAGCTTTTTCTTCCATCTTTTTAAGAACCCCTTCAGCTTTGGTGCCAAACAGATTGTCCTAGTTCAAAGGAGCGTCTAGTAATTTTGATTTGACATGGTCTGACAACGTCTGCTCCTTAAGCCAAGCATGCCTTCTCAGTACAGAACTAGTGACTGCTGCCCTCCAAGATGCATCTAAGGCGTCAAAGCCACACTGCACAGTATGCTTGTTGACTTGGCTTGGAGAATGCATAAGCGCTTGTAATTCTTTATTTTCTGCACAGTCTGTAAAAGGTAGCTATTTTTTGCTTAATAAGTTCCATAATATGTTGTTGGTACTTCAGCATGTGAAAAGCACAGTTTTGTACCTACCATAAATGTAGATGTTCGAGTGTATACACTGCCACAGTCATTACACTTGGGTTATCCTGCCGTCAGGCGGTTCCCCGGTCAGCCTGAGTTCCAAAGTCTTTGTCCGGCGTCAGTTGCTGTCGCCTCCTTCCTGACGTCAATGCGACAGGGGTATGTAAGATGCAGCCGACGCCATTTTCTTCAGTTTTTCTTGCCCCAGATGTCAGGTGCCTCTAAATAGGTAGGCAATTCCAATTGCTAATAAAACATACATAAGAAAAGCAAAAAACAACTTACAGCTACCAGCAAATACTCCTCATAGGTAGTAAGGGTAGAAGACATAGGTACGTACCAGCCAGTAAGAGGGGAAGGAGGGAGGGTAACCTGGACTGCAGCAGTGTATACACTCGAACATCTACATTTATGGTAGGTACAAAACTGTACTATGTTCGTGTTACACTGCTGCAGTCATTACACTTGGGTAGAATCCCAAAGCTGAGGAAGGGTGGCTGGTTCTATAAGGCATTAGGGGTGGCTATAAGGCCCTGCAGCACTGCAGTGGCGAAGCCAGCTCTGGATTTAGAGTATAGAGGCAGATGGGAATGCTTGGTGAAGGTATGTACAGAACTCCAAGTTGCTGCTTCCAAAATATCCTTGGTAGGTACTCCCCTGAGGTAGGCAGTTGAAATGGCTGTTGCCCTGGTGGAGTGAGATCTAATGCTGCTAGGTACAGGTTTTCCATGGTATGTGTAGCAGAAGCGTATACAATGTCCTATCCATTTTGAAATGGCTTTTCCCTGTGCTCCTGCAGCATATGCTACCAATAATTGCTCTGATTTTCTGAAAGCTTTGGTTTTGTCCAAGTAGAAGCGTAACTCCCTGGGAATGTCCAAAGAGTGCAGTAGTCTCTCCCCTTTATTCTGTGGTTTAGGATAAAAAGTTGGCAGGTAAATAGTTTGGTTTAGAGCCACACTGGATACCACCTTTGGCATAAAAGTAGGGTTAGTTTTTAAAGACACCCTGTCCTGGTTTAAAATGAGGAAAGGTTCCACTGCCATTAGTGCCTGTAATTCTGAAACTCTTCGTGCTGATGTTATTGCCAGGAGCAGAGCAGTTTTCCAAGAGATATATTTTAATTCTTCTGTGTTGGCTGGCTCAAAAGGAGGTAAAGTTAGCTTCTCCAAAACAAAATTGAGGTCCCAAGTTGGAGTAGGTGCTCTACGGGGCGGTCTTATGTTTTTAGCTCCTCTGAGGTACTGTTTTAACAAAGGAATAGAGAAAATTGGTGGATCCGTGTTGTAATGAGCAGAGATGGCAGAGGCGTGGATCTTGATGGATGAGAAGGAGTCTCCTTTGTCCAGCATCTCAGTTAAGAATTGTAGTATCTGAGGAATGTTTGGGACAAGAGGGTCAAGGCTGTGAACTTGGTTCCAAGCACAGAATCTCTTCCATTTATCCGAATAGGCTTTCCTGGTACTAGGCCATCTGGTCTCTAGAATGACATCCATAGCAGCTTTGGAGAGAGGCATTGCTTGCTTGACTAAGGTATCTTCCATGCAGCTAGGTTTAAGGTCTTTAGCTGGCTGTGTAGTATTTGTTTGTTGTGCTGAGTCAGCAGATGTGGGATTTGAGGCAAAATCCAGGGTGGTTCTTGTGCTAAGCTCCTTAAGATTGGGTACCAGTGCTGGCGTGGCCAGTCTGGTGCAATCAGGATCATCTTTGGCTCTTCCTGCCTGGCTTTCATGAGTACCTTTGGCAGGAGAGGTAGTGGTGGGAAAGTGTACACTTGTAGGTTCTCCCAGCTGAATGAGAGGGCATCCACTTTCCATGCTTCTGGATGGTAACTCCTTGTGCAGAATTTTTGTAGCGGGCAGTTTATTGGGGATGCAAACAGATCTATGTCCGGGCTCCACCATTTCTGTGTTATCATTCTGAATATTTGTGGATTCAACTCCCATTCGTGGGGATCCATGATGTTTCTGCTTAAGTCGTCTGCCAGTGTGTTTTTCTCTCCTGGCAGGAATTGCGCTTGCAGATGAACTTGAAGGTTTATAGCTGTGTTCCACAAGGTCATAGCTTGTCTGCATGGGGGTAGGAGTGAGTGCCCCCTTGCTTGTTTATGTACCACATAACTGTGGTGTTGTCTGTCTTTAGTAGTAGTTGTCCTGGATGCAGCAGTTCCTTGAACACCTTATGCGCATTTTGTACAGCTAGCATATCTTTTTGATTGATGTGAAGATGCCTTTGTTCTGCGGGCCACGTGCCCTGAATACATTTGCCTGCCATGTGTGCTCCACAGGTGTAATCCGATGCATCTGTTGTCAGTGTTTGTTGGCTGTGGGTTGTATAAAAGGCTGTCCCTTGTTGAGGTGACAAGCTTAAGCCCACCACTGAAACTCCTCTTGAAGGCAAGGGATTAGTGGTATAACTGTTTCCAAACTTTGACAGTGTTGAGACCATACATTCTTTAGGTACCATTGTAGTTTCCTCATATGCAGTCTGGCATATGGAATTTGTAGTATGCAGGATGCCATGTAACCCAAGGCCTGCAGAATTTTTCTTGCAGGGAGTTGGGTCTTTGTTGCCATCAATTGAAAGTATTGAGTCAGTTGTCCTTGTTTGTCTGGCGTAAGATAAGCCATCTGGGCTGTTGTGTCCAAGCTGGCACGTAGGAATATAATCTCTTGTGTGGGCACTAGTTTTGATTTCTTTTCGTTTACTGTGTACCCTAGGCAACTTAACTTTTTTACAAACGCCAGATGCTTTAGAAGAATGTCCTTGCTCTCTGCTTGAATCAGGCAGTCGTCCAGGTACGGATAAATTTGAATTCCTTTCTGTCTGCAAAATGCAATTACTGGTGCCAGGCACTTTGTGAAGGCCCTGGGCGCAGTAGATAAGCCAAAGGGCAGTGCAGATAATTGGTAGTGCATTGAACCAGCTATGAATCTGAGGTATCTTCTGCAGTTTTGTCTGATAGGGACATGCAGGTATGCCTCTTTGAGGTCCAAAGTCACGAGCCAAGCTTTATTGCCCAGCATGGGAAGAAGCTGCTGTAATGTCAACATTTTGAATTTGGAAACATCCAGTTAAGTGTTTAGAGATGAAAGATCCACAATGGGCCTCCAGGCTTTGTCCTTTCTGGGTACCAGAAAGAGTCTTGAGTAAAATCCTTGTCCTTGCTCCTGTGATGGTACCTTTTGAATAGCTCTCATATCCATGAGTGCTGTAATTTGTTTTTGAGCCTCTGCCCATTGATTTGGTGGCAGATTTGTCATTCCTTTTAACCTTGGCAGAGTGTGAAAGTGGAACCTGTAACCTTGAAATACAATGTTGAGAACCCATTTGCCTTTGGTGATCATTTGCCAATTGTGGTAGAAGAGTGCCAGTTTTCCTCCCAATGGGGCTGCCACGAAGGTTTGTTTGGCAGCTGTAGTGGGAAGTCATTGGAGCTGCTTTTTATATGGTTGGGGCCTGTCTTCCCCTTCTTTCTGGCCTGATGCAACCCATTGTCGAGGCCTGTAAGGACCTTGTGTTTGACCTCTACCTCTTGGACGCCTGTATCTTCCCCTTTGAGGTCTGTCTGTAATTGGAAAGGACCAATTCTTAGTTGGCCAGGTTCTGCTAAATCTAGGAGACTGATCCTGTAAGCAATCCTTCACCGTTTGCACAGAGTTTGCCTTATCCTCCATTTTCTTTAATACCTCTTCTGCCTTAACTCCAAATAACACATCCTGCTGCAAAGGTGCATCCAATAATTTTGCTTTAACATGATCTGGTAACGTATGTTCTTTTAACCAAGCATGTCTTCTAATGACAGAGCCTGTAACTGCTGCTCTGCAGGAGGCCTCTACAGAATCAAAACCACATTGCAAAGTATGCTTTCCCACTTGTTCAGCTGCATGCAATAAATCCTGCATTTCTTTAAAATTAGGAGGATCTGAATCTGGAAGCATTTTTTGTTTTAACTGTGACAGTAAAAATTGCTGATATTTTAGCATGTGAAACTGGCAATTTAAGGCTCTCGTTGCTAAAGTTGCAGACATATATACTTTCTTTTCCCATCTGTCTAATGCTCTGGAATCCCTGTCAGAGGGAACTGGATTCTTGGCTGATGAGGCCTGAACTCCTTTGGGTCCCTGAGAAATAGTTTCAGGGTCAGCTACAGGGCTTTTATACAGAAAGTTAAGTGAGTCAGGGACTCTGTAGTATCTGTCAGGTTTAACAGCGACTGGAGGTAAGGAATCAGGATTTAGGCTGGATTCAGTATACACATCATCCACAATATCTAACACTGGCGGAATAGAAAGGGGTCTGTGTTGAGGTAATAAAAGGAAGTCTCTGAGCCTTTTCTTGGATTCTGAGAAATCCTGGCCTTCCCAGTGGAAATGCTCCCTCATGGTATGTAGGGTTTCCCCAAAGGCGTAGTCCTCAGGCGGTGAGGCTGATGGAATTAATTCCTCAGCATCAGAATCCTCATAAGGGGGTAAAGAGTATCCTAGGTCTGAGGGTGAATCAGAAGAGATGGACACCTGGTCGGATGAGTCATAGTCTGCATCCTGTCTAGACCTTTTATCAGGAGGGGGATGGGACCCCCTGATCAGAGTGATTAGGTCTTCGGCCATTTTGAGCATTTGCTTCTTAGGCATGGAGGCCTGTCCTGGAGAATGCTGTATTTGTTTCTTTTCACTTTAAAGGAGGCTTAGACTTAGCTGAGGGTTTAATGCGTAACTGAGTAGGTCTGAAGACACCCTCTTGTAGCTGTGGGTTGCTCAGCTACTCCGGATCCCTCTGAAAGGTTAGTCTCGGTAGGCTGAAGAACTTGTGCATCCGAAGGCCCAGCCATCTCCATGTGGGAGTCAGAGGCGGCTTGTGGTTCTACAGAAGCGGTCATCAGGGGCTGTGAAGGCGCCTCACTGAAAACCGGAGAACCGGCGACTGGCCTAGAAGAGACTTTGTCGTCAGTTTTGGGCCTCGGATGCCTATCCTTGTCTTTGCGCTTTTTGTGTATTCCGGTCGTCGGAAGTTCCGACGGCATGGTATAATTTAATTTTCTACCAAAATAATGTCGGGCAAAATCAAACTAACGTTTAATAGTGCGCTTGTTAAACCTAGCACAAAACAGACAACTAGTGATGTCCTGGTCAGGGCCTAGGCATGGGATACAATAGGAATGGAAATCTTTATGAGGTATTTGCTTCCCACAAGAAATACAGTTATTAACTTTTACTGACATCGGTCTGAGGCAAGAAAAAGTTTTCCCAACGGGGTACTTAGCTTTGTAGAAGACTTCGGTTCTGGATTCGGAATGAAAATCTCAGGAGACAGCCGACTGACACTTGCGAACTGCTTTTGCTTCGGGCACCATGCGGCAAGAAAGACTGAAGAAAATGGCGTCGGCTGCATCTTGTATACCCCTGTCGCACTGACATCAAGGAGGAGGCGACAGCATCTGATGCCGGACCAAGACTTTGGAACTCAGGCCGACTGGGGAACCGCATGACGGCAGGATAACCCAAGTGTAATGACTGCAGCAGTGTAACACAATGAACATCTTGCAATTCAAAGCCCTAATGGCTTACCCAATCTGTCTAAAGCTCTGGAATCCCTGTCCAAAGGGGTGGGATTCTTAGCTGTAGTTGCTTTGATATCTTTATGCCCCTGGGAGATGACCTCTGGGTCAGCAGTAGGATTTCTGAAAAGGAATTTGTGAGAGTCAGTAACTCAGTAGTACCTGTCTGGTTTCCTAGGAGCAGGAGTTAATGCATCAGGAGTTAAACTGGATTCCATAAAGACATCATCCACAACATCCAGGACTGGGGGTATTGCTAAAGACCTATGTTGTGGCAAATCTAGAAATTCTCTGAGTCTCTTTTTAGACTGAGGATAGTCTTGGCATTCCCTGTAGAAATGCTCTCAATGTATGTAATGTTTCACCAAAAGAAAAACCCTCTAGACGAAAAGCAGAGGGAATGGATTCCTCTGCATCTGAATCCTCATAAGCAGATAAAAGCATGTCTTCATAATCAGATATCTCAGTCTCGTCGGATTCTTGGTCTGTTAAAGCTGCTGGGGATAGGTCTCTTTCTCTTAGCAGGGGAAGGCTGACTTCCCCTAATCAGCATAATAAGGTCTTCTGCCTTTTAAGCATTTGATGTTGTGACAAGGAAGCAGGTGCATGAGTTTGAGTCGTCATTTTTTTAGGCGCAACACGTACTCTTGGCCTCAAAAACTCTCAGTAGTTTTAGACAGAACTGAAGATGCGAAAGAAGTCGGTTTGTGTCGAATATCGGTAGTGAGAAGAACTTCCTCAGTAGCCGGTGCGTGCTCAGTGGCACCAGACCCATCCAAGGTAGAGACATCCGCAGGTTCCATATTCGAAGAAGAGTCTCCCGGCATACTGGACTCCGAACGGGTCTCGGTAGAGGCCTGCGAATCTACTGAAGCGGGCATCAGGGGCTGCGAAAGCGCCTGAGTACTGGCAAACTGGCGATTAGCTTAACGGAAGCGTCACTTGCAGTTTTGGACCTGTGCGGTCTGTCTCTGTCTTTATCCTTAGGTTTTTTCAGAAGATCGGTAGTCGGGTGGCTTACAGAAGCCATTTCGGAAAACAGGGATCGAGAACGAAAGTATTTAGCGACAATAAGGGCCGATAACGGATAGTTCGGTCATTGAACAAGGCACAAAACCAACAGCGAGGTACATCGTGGTCTGGGCCTAAACAGGTGACACAGTAAGAATGGAAATCTCAGTGTGGTATTTGCTTTCCACAGGCAAGACAATTGTTAACTTTTTCTGACATCAGTCAGAGCAAGAAAAAAGGATCCCCAACGGGGTACTTAGCTTTAGAAGACTTCAGGATAATTCGATTCGGAAACGAAAACTGAGGTAGTGGCCGACCGGCACTCGTGCGAACTGCTTCTGCTTTGGGTTCCTCAGCAAGAAAGCCTGACATAATGGTGTTGGGCTGCCTGTTTTTATACCCCTGATGACCTGACGTCAGACCTGGAGCAACAGCAACTGACGCAGAAATACTAAGTCTCTGGTATTCGGGCCGACTGAGGGCTACCTGCAGGCAGATAACCCAAGAGTGATGACTGCAACAGTGAAATACGAAGATGACCACCCTATGCATGGGTGACTTAACTACTCTTCTATAGAATGGGAAACTTACATGGCCTCAAACTCAACGCTACAATGCTTCCTAGACTTTAAACTCCATGGAAGAGATGGTGCATGGTCTAAACAGAGGATCAAACATACCCTCCGGTCACATCCTCACTACTAACATCAGATAGCAAAGCTGTCTTGAAGTAAAAATCAACACAGAAAACCCAGCTAAACCAGTGACAGGAACTATTCAAAGGCAAACTACATTACAATAAGTGACAGCTTGCCAAAATTCAAAGCTCCCCCAACCCAGAGACCACAGCTACCTATGCAGAATTATTCAGAAAGTCCCTATATAAACATATAAATGGCTGCATAGAGGCTGCCTTACTTACCAGAAATAAACCGCAGTGGTGGAATCCTCACCTGAGGAGGATATATAATAAAACTTGCCGCCAAAATCAGAAAGAGCAATCCCCATAAAGACATGCCCTCATTTACACAATTAAACAAGAAAAGTACAGTTGTGTACACTTACCATAAATGTAGATGTTAGAGTGTTATTCACTGTTGCAGTCATTACATTTGGGTAATCTGCTGGCAGGTTGCCCTCAGTTGGCCTGAATTCCAAAGTCTTGGGTCCTGCGTCGGAAGCTCTCTCTTCATGACGTCAGGTGTATAAAACAGGCAGCCGACACCATTTTCTTTACTTTTTCTTGCCCCAGATGTCAGGTGCCCCCCCCAGATGGGGAGCAAAAATATATATAAACTATATATGTATGCAACAACAAACTTCACCTTCATCTAAAAGCAAATACACCACAACGGCTGTAGAATATAGTAAAGGAAAGAGAGGCCCCAGAATAAAAAAGGGAGATGCCAGGCAGGTAACCTGGACTGCAACAGTGAATACACTCGAACATCTACATTTATGGTAAATGTACCCAACTGTACTATGTTCTTCGTGTTTCACTGTTGCAGTCATTACATTTGGGTAGAATCCCAAAGCTATGGATGGGAGGCTGGAGCTAAACAGCATTAGGGGTTGCTATAAAGCCCTGCAGAACTGCAGTGGCAAAGCCCGCCCTGGACTTTGAGAAGAGAGGCAAACGATAATGCTTTGTGAAAGTATGAACAGAACTCCAAGTAGGGGCTTCTAGAATGTCTTTGGTTGGTACCCCTCTGAGAAAAGCTGCTGATGTAGATGCAGCTCTGGTGCAATGAGACCTAATGCCCTTGGGCACCGGTTTACCATGATGTAAGTAGCAGAAACGAATGCAGTGGCTTATCCAATTTGAAATGGTCTGCTTTGAAATAGCCTTTCCCTCCGATCCTGCAGCAAATGCCACCAGTAGCTGCCCAGATTTTCTTTGAGCTTTAGTCCTGCTCAAATAAAATCTTAGTTGTCTGTGTACATCCAAGGAACGTAGAATGTGCTCCCCTTGTTCTGCGGATTTGTATAAAAAGTTGGCAGATGGATAGTTTGGTTAAGAGCCACACTGGAAACCACCTTAGTCATAAAAGGAGGATTAGTCCTGAGGGACACCCTGCCTGGGTAAAATATGCTAAAAGACTACACAGCCATGAGGGCCTGTAGCTCTGAAACCCTTCTTGCTGAAGTAATTGCCAGGAGCAAAGCTGTTTTCCATGACAAAAACTTTATATCTGCAGTAGCAGCTGGTTCAAATGGAGGCAGGGTGAGCTTTTCCAACACAAAATTGAGGTCCCATGCAGGAACTGATGATCTTCTGCGAGGCCTTAAATTTTTGGCCCCTCTAAGATACTGTTTTAGCAAAGGGTGAGAAAAGATCGGTGGCTCTGTGTTGTAATGAGCCGAGATGGCAGATACATGGATTTTTATTGATGAAAAAGATAGGCCTTTGCGCCAAGCATCTCAGTCAAGTATTGTAAAATCTGAGGAATATTTGGCTCTGCTGTGTCAGTTCCTTGTGCTTGGTTCCAAGCACAGAATCTCTTTATTTATCAGCATAGGATTTTCTAGTACTGGGCCTCCTGGCTTCCAAAATGACATCCATCACAGATTTACTGAGAGGTGTTGTTTGAATAACTACAAGATCAGCCATGCTGCCAGGTTCAGTGTTTGGAGCCGATTGTGCAGGATCGGATTGTTCTGCTGAGACAGCAAGTTCCAAGCTGGGAACTGAGACATACTCCTTAGGATTGGATACCAGTGTTGGCAGGGCCAGTCCGGGGCAATTAGTATCATATTTGTTTTTTCTTGTCTGACCTTTAGTAGGACATTGGGAAGAAGAGGCAGAGGAGGAAAGCTGTAAACTGATAGGTTTTTCCAACTGAAGGATAGGGCATCCACTTTCCATACTGGTCTGTGATACATCCTTGGGCAGAATTTGTCCAGTAGACAATTCCGAGGAGAGGTAAAAAGGTCCATGTCCGGGCTCCCCCATTTCTTTGCTATCATGCTGAAGACACGTGGATCCAATTTCCACTCGTGAGGGTCCATAAGGTTTCTGCTTAAGCCGTCTGCCAGAGTATTTTGCTTTCCTGGCAGGAATTGAGCTTGAAAATGTACTCAGTAAGTCAAGGCTGTGTCTCACAATGCAATGGCTAGTCTGCAAAGGGGGTATGAGTATGTGCCCCCCTGCTTGTTTATGTACCACATAACCATGGGGTTGTCCATCTTTATCGGTAGTTGTCCTGGATAAAGTAAGTCCTTGAAGGCTGTCAGGGCATTTTGAACTGCTAACAATTCTTTTTGGTTGATATACAGATGCATTTGTTTTGGGGTCCATATGCCCTGAATGCATCTTCCCGCCATGTGGGCCCCCCATGCATAGTCTGATGAGTCTGAAGTTAAGGTTTGGTTGGCAGGGGGTAGAGTGAAGGACTGTCCCATGTTTTGGTGATATGCCTCTGCCCAACAAAGAAACTCCTGTTGTAGACAGGGAATGAGAGGAATCATGGTTTCCAGACTGTGACAATCTTGACTCCATAAACTTTTTAGATACGACTGTAGTTTCCTCATAGGCAGTCTTGCATATGGAATTAGTAGAATGCAGGATGCCATGAACCCCAAAACCTGCAGAATTTGTCTTGCACATAACTGGGTTTTTGTTGCCATCTGTTTGAATAAATAGTCAGTTGTTTTTGTTTGTCTGGCGTGAGGAAAGCCATCTGGGCAGTTGTATTCAAGCTTCCACCCAGGAATGTTATCTTTTTTGAGGGTACCAGCTGTGATTTCTTTTCATTTATTGTGTACCCTAGGCATGTAAGAAGCCTTTTCACAAACGCCAGATGGTGATGAAGAATGTCCTTGTTCTCTGCCTGAATGAGACAGTTGTCCAAGTAAGAGTAGATTTGTATACCTCTGTCTGCAAAATGCAATTACTGGTGCCAGGCACTTTTGTAAAGATGCAGGGCGCAGTAGATTAGCCAAAGGGCAGTGCAGAGAATTGGTAATGCATAAAGCCAGCCTTAAAATGGAGATATCTTCTGCACGATTCCCTTATTGGGATATGCAGGTATGCCTCTTTTAAGTCTAAAGTCACTAGCCAAGCGTTCTTGCCCAGCATGGGCAGAAGCTGCTGCCAAGTTAGCATTCTGAATTTTGGAATGTCCAGGAACGTGTTTAAAATTGATAAATCCAGTATTGGGCACCAGGCCTTGTCTTTTCTGGGTACCAAAATCAGTCTTGAGTAAATCCCTTGTCCTTTTTCCTTTTCTGGCAGTGGCTGAATAGACCCCAAAACCATGACGGACATAACTTGTTTCTGTGCCTCTGCCCATTCATTTTTTGGCAGATCTGGCCAACCGTTTGGAATTGGAAGAGGAATCTGTGTCCCTGAGATACTATGTTTAACACCCACTTGTCCTGGGTTATTAACTGTCAATTTTGAGCATAAAGTGCTAATTTTCCCCCCAAGGGTGCTGCCAAAAGATAAGTGCTTGGTGATGGCAGAGGGAAGTCATTGAGACTGTTGAATGTAGTGTTGCACTTTACTTCCTCCAGATTTTGAGGTAGAAGCACCCCATTGTTTTGACCTGTGAGAATCCTGTGACTGGCATCTAGAACCTTTAGAGAGCCTGGATTTGCCTCGTGGAGCTCTGTAGGACACAGGAAAGGACCAATTTTTTGTAAGCCAGTGTCTACTGAATCTAGGTGGCTGCACTTGTAAGAAGTCTTTTACATTTTGCATAGACTTAGCTTTGCCTTCCATTTTCTTTAAAACCACTTCTGCCTTAATACCAAACAGAGTATCATGCTGTAAAGGAGCATCCAGCAGTTTGGCTTTAACATGATCAGGCAAATTTTGCTCTTTTAGCCAGGCATGCCTTCTAATCACAGTTCCAGTAACTGCGGCCCTGCATGAGGCCTCTACGGAATCAAAACCACATTGCAAAGTATGCTTTCCAACTTGTTCTGCTGCATGCAATAATTCTTGTAATTCTTTCTTTTCGGCACATTCAGAAATCAACAATTTTCTGTTTCAGTAATCCCATAACATGCTGTTGATACTTGAGCATATGAAACTGGCAGTTTAAGGCCCTAATTGCCAAGGTTGCAGATGTATAAATTTTCTTTCCCCATCTATCCAGTGCCGTGGAATCTCTATCAGAGGAGGTAGGATTTTTTGCTGTTGAGGCCTTTACACCTTTTGGACCGCTGTGAAATAGTTTCAGGGTCAGCAGCAGGGTTTTTAAATAAAAATTTGTGCGAGTCAGGAACCATGTAATATCTGCCTGGCTTGCTTGGAGGCAGAGGTAAGGAGTCTGGAGTCAAGCCTGACTCTGAAAACACATCATCCACAATGTCTAAAACAGGAGGTATGGCAAAAGGCCTGTGCTGAGGGAGAAGGAAATCCCCAAGCCTCTTTTTTGATTCTGAGAAATCTTGACTCTCCCAGTGAAATTGCTCCCTCAAAGTATGCAAGGTTTCTCCAAAGGAATAATCTTCAGGAGGAGATGCAGATGGGATAGATTCCTCTGCATCAGAATCCTCATAGGGTGGTATAGAAAATACCTGATCAAAAGAGGAATTAGAAGAAATAGAAACCTGATCTGAAGATTAATAATCGGTGTCTTGCCTAGGCCTCTTATCAGGAGGGGGTTGTGAACCCCTGATCAGGTTTTCAGCCATTTTGACCATCTGCTTTTTGGGCATAGAGGCCTGAGCACAGGGCTCATGCGTCGGATTTTTAGCTTTAGAAGTTGCTTTTGTCTTTGATTTTGAAGCTGGCGTAGGTTTTATATAAAAATGCTGAGGCCTGAAGACACCCTCAGAAGCCAGTGCCTGCTCAGCGGCACCGGATCCATCTGAGGGAGAGACATCCGCGAGCACAATTGAGAATCTCACTGCGTGCCGGACTCCACATGGGTCACGGTAGAGGCCTGCGACTCGAAGATAGCCAGTATCAGGGGCTGCAAAAGCGCCTCACTGAGTACCGGCAAGCCGGCGAATGGCTTAGGAGAAGCTTCGTCGCCAGTTTTGGACCTCGACGGCCTGTCTCTGTCCTTTTCTTTGCGTTTTTTGTGAACTCCGGTAGTCGGATTGCTATCCGATGACATTTCAGGATAGTTAAATTGGTTTCCAAAATATTTTGGGGAAAAGATATACCAACGCATAATAGTGCGTTGGTTAAATCTAGCACAAAACCGACAGCTAGGCAGGTTATGATCAGGGCCTAGGCAAGGAATACAGTACAAATGGAAATCCTTGAGGTATTTCCTTCCCACAAGTAATGCAATTATTAACTTTTACTGACATCGGAATGGAGCAAGAAAAAGTTTCCCCAACGTGGTACTTGGCTTTAGTGAAGTCTTTGGTTCTGAAACTCGAATTTGAAAAATTTCAGGAGTCGGCTGACCGGCACTTGCGAACTGCTTCTGCTTCGGGCACCGAGCGGCAAGAAAGACTGAAGAAAATGACGTTGGCTGCCTGTTTTATACCCCTGACGACCTGACGTCATGGAAGAAGAGACAGTAACCGACAAAGGACCCAAGACTTTGGAATTCAAGCCAACTGAGGGCAACCTGCCAGCAGATTACCCAAATGTAATGACTGCAACAGTGAAAAACGAAGAACATCTTAGAGGTATAATTAAATCCAACAAGAACAACTAAGGACAATCACAAGGCCTTCTTCAGCTATGTCCAGAACCTTGGAGGTAGTACACAGCAGTGTGCTGAAGTGATGGCGAATGGTACCATCTTCAATGATCAGAGTGACCCAGAAAATCTGCTGGCTGATAAATTCAGCTCGAACTTCAACCCCCCAGCTCCCCCCTGGTAATATCCCCACTAACATAATTCACCCAAATATTAGCAAGAATCAGATGCTGGCAGCACTCGTAAAGCCAAGAACACTGCTTCAACAGATCTAGACAATATCCACGGTTCCCTCCTGAACAGTCTAAAACTTAACCTACCAGGACCACTTGAGGCACTCCAACTACAGCCTTGAAACATGCCATGCTCAATATGAATGGAGGACTGCAAAAGGGGGGACCATCAAATGACACAGGGAACTAAACACCTATCAGTCTAACAAGCCTAATATGCAAAGCCATGGAAAGAATTATCATGGCAATGTTAAACAAGTACATTGGCAACCTACAGACAGTGGATCAATTCCAGTTTGGCTTTGTTACGGGAATGTCATGCCTACATAATCTGGTAGGCTTCTTTGACAGGATCACCAAGGCATATTTCAAATTTTGATATAACTAAGGCATTTGATATAATAACCCACTCAGGCATTATTGAAAAATTCCGAGTTAGGGGTAAATCCGTACATAAGTTGCTGTACTGCCAGATGTTTCACAGACAGGACCAAAGGAGTCAGGATCATTGAGAAGACCTCCCCTAAGGGACCAGCTCACCAGTGGAGTATCACAGGGCTTCGTGCTGGGCCAGATCCTACCTGGCAACTACTACTCAGAAATTAAGAGCAATGTTCAAGGCCTCTGGCTCACAAAGTTAGCAGATGGCTATAAACTGGGAGCTATTATAGATTCTCCCCAGACACCAACATCTTGCATGTGGGTTTAACACAGACAAAAGACTGCTGCTAAAGCCCTGGCCTAAAACTCAATGACAAAAACTGCATTGCAATGCCTTTTGGGAAACTGTCAACCTAAGTGAATTACTTCGTCGATGAGATGCCCTGAAGAGTCGGACCTAGCAGTAATGGATCTGGGAATATATGTAGACAGCAATCTGACTTTTGAGCAACATGTAGTTAAATAAGAAAATCATTCTGTCCCCAAATTATAGGTATGGCATTCCAAGTGAGTTACAGTATCACTCTACTCAGCCCTTATCAGACTTATCACTGAATATAGTACCCCCTTTGGTATGTATCTAACCCGACACTTGCAACAGGAGGAATACCTGCAAACGTTTCTGACCAAGAGAATTCAGGGTATGAATATCCTGTCCTACACTGATCACCTAAATGCCCCATCTTTGCATTCAGTCTCCTAGAAGCTGAGAGGGCATCCTTGCCAAGCTTACAGGGCTTCCTCAGACACAGCCCTAAAAGAGCTATTGTATATGCTTAAAACAAACAGCAAAAGAAAAGTACAGTTATGTACCACTTACCGTAAAATGTAGATGTTCCAGTGTATTCACTGTTGCAGTCATTACATTTGGGTAATCTGCTGGCAGGTTGCCCTCAGTCGGCCTGATTAACAAAGTCTTGGGTCCTGTGTCGGCTGCTGTCCCTTCTTCCATTACGTCAGGTCGTCAGGGGTATAAAACATGCAGCCGACGCCATTACATCAGTTTTTCTTGCCCCAGATGTCAGGTACCCCCAAAAGGGTAGGCTAAAAAAATTATGCCAATAAACATGCATACACTAAAGTAAACATTTCCTTCATCTACAAGCAAATACACCACATAGGTTGTATGGAATAGAGAAGAAAGTACAGTTGTGTACACTTATCATAAATGTAGATGTTAGAGTATCTTCACAGGCAGTCCTCGGTCGGCCAGAATCCCAAAGTCTGGGTCCGGCGTCGGCTGATCAACCATGCTTCCTAACGTCAGAGCACCAGGAGTACAAAGCTGACAGCCAACGCCATGTTCTCCAGTTTTTCTTGCCCCAGATGTCAAGAGTTCCAAAATGAGTAAGGTCCCATAACCTTTGCAAATACACCTCAAAAGAATGGTGAGAAAGGAAACCATACAAAGGTAAAAATAAGAGGGGACAGGAGGGAGGGAAACCCAGACTGCAACAGTGAAGACACTCGAACATCTACATTTATGGTAAGTGTACACAACTGTACTATGTTCATCGTGTTTCACTGTTGCAGTCATGACTGTAGGGTAGAATCCCAAAGCAGAGTGAAAGGGAGGTGGTCATAAAGTAGAAGGGGCGGCTAAAAGGCCCTGCAAGACTGCAGAAGCAAAGCCTGCCCTAGACTTAGAGTAGAGAGGTAGATTGTAGTGCTCTGAAAAAGTATGCACTGAACTCCAAGTTGCAGCCTCCAAAATGTCTTTGGTAGGAACTCCCTGAGGAAGGCAGCTGAAGTGGCAGCAGCTCTGGTGGAATGAGTCCGTATACTCCCTGGGATTTGCTTTCCATGGTGTGAATAACAAAATCTAATACCATGAGCAATCCATTTAGAAATGGTCAGTTTTGAAATGGCTTTACCTTGAGAACTTGAAGCATAAGAAACAAACAATTGCTCTGATTTTCTGATGTCCTTGGTTCTGACAAGGTAAAAACGTAGTTGTCTGTGTACATCCAAGGAATGTAAGATCCTTTCCCCTTTATTTTGAGGAGAGGGGAAAAAGGTTGGCAAGTGAATAGTTTGATTTAAAGCCACTTTGGAAACCACCTTAGGCATGAATGTAGGATTAGTCCTTAAAGAAACCTTTCTTGATGAAAAATAATATAAGGTTCCACAGCCATAAGAGCTTGCAACTCTGAAACTCTCCTGGCAGAGGTCAGAGCCAATAGGATGGCTGTTTTCCAAGATAAAAACTTGATGTCAGAAGAGGCAGCAGGTTCAAAAGGAGGTAAGGTGAGTTTTTCCAAAACATAGTTAAGATCCCAAGCAAGAATGGGAGGAGATCTAGGAGGCCTTAAGTTCTTAGCTCCTCTGAGAAACTGTCTCATGAGTTGGTGGGAAAAAATTGGAGGGTCTGTATTATAATGAGCGGAAATAACAGAGGCATGAATCTTAATGGAAGAGAAAGAGAGACCCTTATGTAAGAGATCTGTCAGATAAAGTAAAATCAAAGGAATGTTAGGAAGAAGAGGATCAGAATCCTGAGCCTGCATCCAGGAACAAAATATTTTCCATTTTCCTGCATAAGATTTTCTAGTGCTAGGACGTCTGGCTTCTAAAATGACATCCATAACCTGCTTGGGTAGGAAAGAATGAATCAAAGACCCTGGATTAACCAGGCCGCCAGGCTGAGAGTCCTGACATGGGAGTGAAGAACCTGACCCTGATGTTGGGACAGAAGGTTCTGAGTCTGTGGTAAAACCCAAGGGGGCTCCCGACATAGGTTTTTCAGAGTTGGATACCAAAACTGTCGAGGCCAATTTGGGGCCAGCAAGATAATCATCTTCGGCCTGTCCTGTTTTATCTTTAATAATACCCGTGGAAGAAGAGGAAGAGGCGGAAAGGCATATCCCGAGAGGTTTCTCCAACTGAATGATAGGGCATCCACTTTCCAAGCTTGTTTGTGGAAAGTTCTGGTGCAAAAATTCTGTAGTTGATGATTGAGATGGGATGCAAAGAGGTCTATGTGAGGACATCCCCAGACTGCTGTTATCATCCTGAATATTTCGGTGTCCAGCATCCACTCGTGCGGATCCAAAAGGTTTCTGCTCAGACTGTCTGCCAGGAAGTTTTGCCTTCCTGGTAGAAATTGAGCTTGAAGGTCCAGATTGTAAGCTAGAGCTGTGTTCCATAGATTCATGGCTAGTCTGCAAAGGGGGTAGGAATGAGATCCTCCTTGCTTGTTTATGTACCACATAACTGTGGTGTTGTCTGTTCGTATCAGTAGTTGTCCTGGTTGCAGAAGATTCCTGAAGGCCCACAGAGCTTTCTGAACGGCTAACATTTCCGTTAAATTGATATGTAGGTGCTCCTGATCCTTTGTCCAAAGGCCCTGCATACAGTTGCCCAGAAAATGGGCTCCCCATGCATAATCTGAGGCGTCCATGGTTAGTATCTGAGTGGCAGGGGGCAGACAGAAGGGTTTTCCTTTGTTTAAGAGTACATGCCTTGGACCACCAAAGGAATTCCTTTTGAAGACAAGGCAGGACGGAGATCAGTATGTCTAAACTGTGGCAATGCTGAGACCATACACTTTTTAGGTACCACTGTATTTTCCACATATGTAGTCTTGCATATGGTACGAGAAGGATGCAGGAGGCCATGTAACCCAGAGCCTGCAGGAATTTCCTTGCAGATAGCAGAGTTAAAGTTGCCAAGGTTTTGAAAGTTGAAGCCAGCTGTAATTGTTTTTCGTATGTCAGTAATGCCATCTGGGTTGTTGTGTTTAGAAGAGCACCCAGAAAAGTTATCTGTTGCGAGGGAGTCAAATTTGACTTTTTTATGTTGACAGTGAATCCCAGGAACTTGAGAAGTTTCTGAACAAATTCTGGATGCTTGAGTAAGACATCCTTGCTGTCAGCCTGAATAAGACAATCGTCCAGATAAGGGTAAATTTGAATTCCCTTGAGTCTGCAATAAGCTACTACTGGAGCCAGGCACTTGGTGAAGACCCTGGGCGTGGTAGACAATCCAAAGGGCAGCGCAGAGAATTGATAATGCCTCGACCTGGCCTTGAATCTGAGGTATTTTCTGCACTCCTGCCTGATGGGAATGTGTAAATATGCCTCTTTTAAATCCAAAGTCACCATCCATGCATTTTTGGTCAGCATTGGAAGTAGCTGCTGTAGAGTAAGCATCTTGAATTTTGATATTTCTAGAAAAGTGTTCAAGACTGACAGATCCAGAATGGGTCTCCATGAATTTTGCTTCCTGAGGACTAGAAAGAGCCTTGAGTAAAAATCTTGTCCCATCTCTGAAAGCAGAACTAGTTCTATGGCTTTCATAGCCAAAAGAGCTTCCACCTGGTTTAAGGCCTCTGTCCATTGATGTTTTGAAATCTGGCCATCCGCTAGGCCTTGGTAGGGTATGAAAATGGAATCTGTAACCTCTTAAAACCACATCCAGAACCCACTTGTCTTGGGTTATACGAGTCCAATTTTGGTGAAAAAGTGAAAGTTTTCCTCCGAGAGGGGCTTCCAGGTAAGAAGTTCCTGCAGCCCAACAGAGGGAGTCATTGAGTCTGTTTCCTATGGGTTTGCGACCTGTCCTCTCCCCCTCTAGGGGTGGAAGCAGTCCACTGTCTTGGTCTGTAAGAGGCTTGTGCTTGAGGCCTTCCTCGGGAGCGTCTGTATCTACCCCTCTGAGGCCTGTCTGTATTGGGAAAGGACCAATTTTAGTAGGCCAATTCCTGCTAAATCTGGGAGGCTGTACTTGTAAGAAATCTTTAACAGTTTGCATGGATTTCCTTGTCCTCCATCTTTTTAATCACCTCTTCAGCTTTAGATCCAAACAAAACATTATGCTGAACAGGAGCATCCAATAATTTAGCTTTTACTTGATCGGGCAAATTTTGTTCCTTTAACCATGCATGCCTTCTAATGACTGTGCCAGAGGCAGCAGCCCTACAAGAAGCCTCCAAGGCATCAAATCCACAGTGTAAACCATGCTTCCCAACTTGTTCAGTGGCATGCATTAAGTCATGTAATTCCTTATCATCTGCACAGGCGGAAATGGAAGTAAGCTTTTGTTTTAAAACAGACAGGAGAAATTGCTTGTATTTCAGCATATGAAACTGACAGTTTAAAGCCCTAATGGATAAAGTAGTAGAAGTGTACACTTTTTTGCCCCATCTTTCTAAAGATCTGGAATCTTTCTCAGTGGGAATGGGGTTTTTTGCAGAAGCAGCCTTAACTCCCTTAGGACCTGAGAAATGGTTTCAGGGTCAGCAGTAGGGTTCTTGTACAAAAATTGGTGGGAATCAGGAACCCTGTAATATCTGTCAGGCTTAGCAGGAGGGAAAGAGTCAGGGGTTAAGTTAGCCTCTGAAAAAGCATTATCCACAATATCCAAAATAGGAGGAATAGCCAGGGGTCTATGTTGGGGAAGAAGAAGGAAATCCCTTAGTCTTTTCTTAGATTCCGAATACTCCTGTCCTTCCCAGTGGAAATGTTCCCTCATTTCATGCAAAGTTTCCCCAAAAGAGAAATCCTCAGGGGGAGAAGCTGAAGGAATGGATTCCTCAGCATCAGAATCCTCATAAGGAGGGAAAGAATATTCCTGGTCAGAAGAAGAAACTGAAGAAACAGAAGCCTGATCAGAGGAGTCATAATAAACTTCCTGCCTTGGCCTTTTATCTGGAGGGATGAGAACCCTAATCATAGTAAGTAAATCCTCCGCCATCTTAAGTAACTGTTTCTGTGACTTGGGAGCCGGATCAGAAGAGGCCTGTGTTGCAGTCTTTGATTTGGAAGGAGTCTTTGCCTTTGTCTTTGGCTTTGCCTTTATCAGAAGCTGAGTAGGCCTGAAAACCCTTCGAAGCTTGGTACCTGCACAGTGGCTCGGACCCATCCGAAGGAGCATTGTCCGAAGGTCCTGCAATTGAAATATTCAAAGGCCTAGATGGCTCCTCGTGGGAGTCCGTTTTGGCCATCGGTTCCGAAATGGACGACGACAGGGACTGCAAAAGCACCTCACTGACGACGGCCGAACCTGAAGCTGGCTCTGCTTGTGCGATATCATCAGATTTGGACCTCGGAGGCCTGTCTTTGTCCTTGCGTCATTTGTGAACTCCGGTAGCTAGAACCGTATCCGACGACATTTTGTAATTAAAACGCCTACCGAAGTAATGAAATGCAAAATCGTACCTTCGTTTAATAGTACGTTGATTGAATCTAGCACAAAACCGACAACTAGCTACGTCGTGGTCAGGGCCTAGGCAAGGAATACAGTAAGAATGAAAATCCTTGAGGTATTTGCTTCCCACATGAAATACAATTATTAACTTTTTTTGACATCAGACTGGAGCAAGAAAAAAGTTTCCCCAACGGGGTACTTAGCTTGAGTAGGAGAATAAAATCTTCGGACTGAAGTTTTGTTCAAAAAAGATAGTCAGGAGTCAGCCGACCGACACTTGCGAACTGCTATCACCGCACGGCAAGAAAGACTGGAGAACATGGCGTCGGCTGTCAGCTTTGTACTCCTGGCGCTCTGACGTCAGGAAGCATGGTTGAACAGCCGACGCCGGACCCAAACTTTGGGATTCTGGCCGACCGAGGACTGCCTGCCGGCAGGGGAGAACCCTACAGTCATGACTTCAACAGTGAAACACGATGAACATCAGATAAGACCCAGCAAAAGAAAGGGGGATGGTGGGAGGGTAACCTGGACTGCAACAGTGAATACACTCAAACATCTACATTTATGGTACGTACACAACTGTACCATGTTCATAGTGTTTCACTGTTGCAGTCATTACTCTTGGGTTGAATCCCAAAGCTGAGGATGGGTGGCTGTGGCTAAATAGGATTAGGAAAGGCTATGACACCCTGCAGAACTGCAGTGGCAAAGCCTGCTCAGGATTTAGAGTAGAGAGGTAAGTGGTAGTGCTCTGTAAAAGTGTGCACTGAACTAAAAGTTGCAGCTTCTAAGATATCTTTGGATGGTACACCTCTGAGGAAGGCTGCTGAAGTGGCTGCTGCTCTGGTTGAATGAGGCCAAATGCCCTTAGGCACTGATTTGCCATGTTGTGAGTAGCAGACACGAATGCAATGGCCTATCCATTTTGAAATAGTCTGTTTTGAGATAGCCTTTCCTTGCGATCCTGCAGCATATGCCACTAAAAGTTGCGATCCTGCAGCATATGCCACTAAAAGTTGCTCAGTCTTTCTAAAAGCTTTAGTTCTGTCAAGTAGAAGCATAGCTGTCTGTGTATGTCCAAAGAATGCAGAAGTCTCTCACCCTTGTTCTGTGGGTTTGGATAAAAGGTAGGCAAGTGAATGGTTTGGTTAAGGGCCACACTGGACACCACTTTAGGCATAAATGTCAGGTTTGTCCTCAGAGAAACCCTGTCTGGATGGAAAATGATAAAAGGTTTCACAGCCATGAGTGCCTGTAACTCAGAGACTCGTCTTCTAGAGGTTATTGCTAGGAGCAGAGCTGTTTTCCAGGATAAGAATTTTATATCAGCTGTTGATGCTGGCTCAAAAGGAGGCAGTGTGAGTTTTTCCAAGACATAATTGAGGTCCCATGCAGGTATTGGTGCGCTCCTTGGAGGTCTTATGTTTTTGGCCCCTCTGAGGTACTGCCTTATTAAAGGATGAGAAAAAATAGGTGGTTCCGTATTGTAATGGGCTGAGATGGCAGAAGCATGGATCTTAATTGATGAAAAGGATAGGCCTTTGTCCAGCATCTCAGTTAAGTATTGCAAAATCTGAGGAATATTTGGTACAGACGTGTCAATTCCTTGTGCCTGGTTCCAAGCACAGAATCTCTTCTACTTTTCTGCATAAGATTTTCTGGTACTGGGCCTCCTGGCCTCCAAAATAACATCTATCACAGCTTTGGAGAGAGGAGTGTTCTGAATGGCTACATTATCCACCATGCTGCCAGATTTAAGGTCCTGAGTTGGCTGTGCAGGATCTGATTGTTTTGTTGGGTCAGTAAGTGAGAAATTCGAGGCAATGTCCAGGCTGGACCTTAAGACAAGTTCTTTAGGATTGGGTGCCAGTGCTGGCGTGGCCAGTCTGGGGCAATCAGTATCATTTTTGGCTTCTCTTGTCTGACCTTTAGGAGTACCTTGGGGAGGAGAGGCAGTGGAGGAAAGGCATATACTGTTAGGTTTTTCTAGCTGAAGGATAAGGCATCCAATTTCCATGCTTGCTTGTGATAAGTCCTTGTGCAGAATCTCTGTAGTTGGCAGCTGTGAGGGGAGGCAAATAGATCTATGTCTGGGCATCCCCATTTCCTTGTTATCATGCTGAAGACTTGTGGATCCAGTTTCCACTCATGGGGATCCATGAGGTTTCTGCTTAGTTCGTCTGCCAGAGTATTTATCTTTCCTGGCAGGAATTGTGCTTGCAGGTGAACTTGATAAGTCAATGCTGTGTCCCACAAAGTCATGGCTTGTCTGCAGAGGGGGTAGGAATGTGTGCCTCCCTGCTTACGTACCACATGACTGTAGTATTGTCTGTCTTTATCAGTAGTTGCCCTGGATGAAGTAGATCTTTGAAAGCTGTCAGGGCATTCTGAACAACTAGCATCTCTTTTTGATTGATATGAAGATGCATCTGGCTTGCGGCCATGTGCCCTGAATACATTTTCCTGCCGTGTGGGCCCCCCAGGCATAATCTGATGCATCCGTTGTTAGTGTCTGCCTGGCTGTGGGTAAAGTGAATGGCTGTCCCTTGTTGTGGTGACAGGCCTGTGCCCACCACCGAAACTCCTTTTGCAGGCAGGGAATGAGGCTAATTAATGTTTCCAGGCTGTGGCAATGTTGAGTCCAAACACTTTTTAGATACCATTATAGTTTCCTCATATGCCGTCTGGCATATGGAATTAGCAGAATGCAGGATGCCATGAAGCCCAAGGCCTGCAGAATTTTTCTTGCAGATAACTGGGTCTTTGTTGCCAACATTTTGAAGTAAGAAGTCAGTTGCCTTTGTTTGCCTGGTGTGAGATAAGCCATCTGGGCAGCTGTATTTAAGCTTGCACCCAGGAATATTATGTCTTGAGAGGGTACTAGTTTTGACTTCTTTTCGTTTACTGTGTACCCTAGGCAAATTATCAATCTTTTTACAAATGCCAGATGCTTTAGTAGAATGTCTTTGTTCTCTGCTTGAATAAGGCAGTAGTCCAAGTAGGGATATATTTGAATTCCTTTTTGTCAGCAAAACGCAATTACTGGTGCCAGACATTTTGTGAAGACCCTGGGCGCAGTAGATAAGCCAAAGGGCAGTGCAGAGAATTGGTATTGCATTGAGCCAGCTATGAATCTGAGGTATCTTCTGCAAGATTGTCTGACTGGGACATGCAGGTATGCCTCTTTTAGGTCCAAAGTTACGAGCCAAGCCTTCTTGCCCAGCATGGGCAGTAGCTACTGCGGAGTCAACCTTTTGAATTTTGGAATGTCCAGAAATGTGTTTAGAATAGACAGGTCCAGTATTGGTCTCCAGGCTTTGTCCTTTCTGGGCACCAAGAAAAGTCTTGAGTAAAACCCTTGTCCCTGCTCTTGTTGTGGTACCTGTTGAATGGCCCTCATGTCCATGAGGGATGAAACTTGCTTTTGTGCCTCTGTCCATTGATTGTGTGGCAAGTCTGGCATACCTTTTGCCCTTGGCAGGGTGTGAAAGTGGAACCTGTAGCCCTGAGACACTATGTTCAAGACACATTTGTCCTGGGTAATCATGTGCCAGTTTGGTGAAAAAAAGTGCTAGTTTTCCCCCTAAGGGGGCTGCCGAAAGATAAGTGCTTGGTTCTGGCAGAGGAAAGTCATTGGGACTATTTCCTGTATAGTTGTGATTTGTCTTCTCCGCTATTGGAGGTAGAAGCACCCCATTGTTTAGGCCTGTATGAGCCTTGGGGCTGGGATCTGCCTCTGGGGCGTCTGTATCTGCCTCTTTGTGGCCTGTCTGACACTGGAAAGGACCAATTCTTTGTAGGTCAGTTCCTGCTAAATCTGGGTGGCTGTACCTGTAGGTAATCCTTAACTGCCTGCATGGATTTCGCTTTATCCTCCATTTTCTTCAACACCTCTTCTGCCTCAACTCCAAACAAAGTATCATGCTGTAATGGGGCATCCAATAATTTTGCTTTAACATCATCAGGCAGATTCTGTTCCTTTAACCAAGCATGCCTTCTAATGACCGAACCCGCAGCAGCAGCCCTGCAAGAGGCCTCCAGTGAAGCAAAACCACATTATAGCTGGAGCATTTCTCCCCGGGCCTCTGCTGAAAACAGGCTCTGTGGAACCTAGTCGGACTTTCCCGGTCAACAAATGATAAATAAATAAATAAAAATAAATAAACATTGCAAAGTATGCTTTCCCACTTGTTCAGTTGCATGTAATAAATCCTGCATTTCCTTGTTATCAGAACATTCAGAATTTAACATTTTCTGTTAAAGCAGTGACATTAAGTATTGCTGATATTTAAGCATATGAAATTGACAATTTAAAGCCCTTACAGCCAAGACAGCAGAAGTGTAAACTTTTTCCCCCATCTGTCCAGTGACCTAGAATCCCTATCAGAGGGGACAGGGATTTTTGCAGTAGTAGCCTTGACCCCTTTGGGACCCTGAGAAATAGTTTCTGAGTCAGCAGCAGGGCTTTTATATAGACATTTATGACAGTCTGGAACCCTGTATTATCTGTCTGGCTTAGCAGGTGCAGGGGGTAAAGAGTCAGGAGACTCAAATACATCATCTACAATGTCTAGAACAGGAGGGATAGCAAGAGGTCTGTGCTGAGGTAGTAAAAGAAAGTCTGAGCCTTTTCTTAGATTCTGAGTAATCTTGGCTCTCCCAGTGAAAATGCTCCCTCATGGTATGCAGGGCTTCCCCAAAAGAATAATCCTCACAAGGAGAGGCTGAAGAAATAGATTCTTTAGCATCAGAATCCTCATAGGGAGGAAAAGAGTATCCTTGTTCAGAAGAGGTATCAGAGGAAATTGAAACCTGATCAGAAGAGTCATATTCTGTCTCTTGCCTAGGCCTCTTATCAGGAGGGGGATGGGAACCCCTGATCAAAGTAATTAGGTCTTCGGCAATTTTAAGCATCTGTTTCTTAGGCATGGAAGTCTGTCCAGGAGAATGCCGTACTTGTTTCTTTGTCTTTAGAGCTGTTTTAGTCTTTGTCTTGGAAGCGGAGATTGGCTTGACGTATAACTGTGTAGGTCTGAAAACACCCACAGAATCCGATGCCTACTCAGCGGTTCCGGACCCATCTGAGGGAATAGTTTCCAAGAGTCCAATACCTTGAGTGTCCAGAGCCTTGTCAGCTCCACGTGGGAGTCGGAAGCGGCCTGTAGCTCTGAGGTAGTGAGTGTCAGGGGCTGCGAAAGCGCCTCACTGAGAACCAGCAACTGGCCTAGCGGGGGCCTCGTCGTCTGTTTTGGACCTCAGATGCCTGTCCTTTTCCTTTTCCTTGTGCTTTTTATAAACTCCGGTCGTCGGCTGTTCCGACGGCATTATATAACTAAACCTTCGACCAAAGTAATGAAAGGCAAAATCGTACCAACGCTTAATAATGCATTGGTTAAATCTAGCACAAAACTGACAGCTAGCAATGTCGTGATCAGGGCCTAGGCAAGGAATACAGTAAGAATGAAAATACTTATGAGGTATTTGCTTACCACAAGAAATACAATTGTTAAGTTTTTCTGACATCGGTCTGGAGCAAGAAAAAAAGTTTCCCAAACGGGGTATTTATAGCTTTAATGAAGACTCGGATCTTAAATTCGATTTTGAAAATCTCAGGAGTCGGCCGACCAGCACTTGTGAACTGCTTTTGCTTCGGGCACCGCATGGCAAGAAAGACTGAAGAAAATGGCGTCGGTTGCATCTTTTACACCCCCTGGCGCACAGACGTCAGGGAAGAGGTGACAGCAACCGACGCCGGACCAGGACTTTGGAATTCAGGCCGACTACGGGTAGCCTGCCAGCAGGATAACCCAAGAGTAATGACTGCAACAGTGAAACACGAACATTGATGGGTTCCGAGGAAGCCGTTGGATCTGACGGCCGAGATGGAGCCAGGTGCACTAAGGACCCCAGTTGGATCCAAGGGGGTTTTGGATTCGATGACCTCCGAGCCTCCAGGGAATCTGATCTGAAAGGGGGAGAAAGAGGCTCTCGGAACCAAAGGCTGGGATTCGAGAGCCATGGCCTTTTTGAAGGAGAGCCCCAAGAGGAAGAGGGCATCTTCTTTTGATCTGACTGGGCTTTAGAGGTGAAACCGAGACCAGGGCCCCCCCCCCTATAGCTAGCCCTTTTAACAAAAGCTTATTTCTATGGTATAGGAGAGCCCTGGGGTTGAATCTTGCACAGATATCGCATTAAACTTCTAAATGGGGCTCTCCTAGACAGCAGACGTACTCCACGTGTATCGGCAGGAGCTAACCTCTGACCATATGAGCAGTGTCTACCGGAGGGTTTGTCAGATATAGCAAAAAAACAGAAATACAAACCCCCCAACACAGACGGAGAGAGAGACAGAGCGACAGAGAAAGACAGAGCGACAGAGAGAGTGCGAGCGACAGAGAGAGAGTGCGAGCGACAGAGAGAGCGACAGACAGAGAGAGACACACACACACAGAGACAGACAGAGACACACACACACACAGACAGAGACACACACAGAGACAGAGACACACACACACAGAGAGAGACACACACAGAGAGAGACACACAGAGACAGAGACACACACACACACAGAGACAGAGACACACACACAGAGAGACAGAGACACACACAGAGAGACAGAGACACACACACAGAGACAGAGACACACACACAGAGACAGAGACACACACACAGAGACAGAGACACACACACAGAGACAGAGACACACACACAGAGACAGAGACACACACAGAGACACACACAGAGACAGAGACACACACAGACAGACACAGAGGCACACACACACACAGAGACAGAGAGGCAGACAGACAGAGACGCACAGAGACAGAGAGACAGAGACGCACAGAGACAGAGAGACACAGAGACAGAGACACACAGAGACAGAGACACAGAGACAGAGACACACACAGACACACACACAGACACACACAGAGACACACACAGAGAGACACACACAGACACACACACACAGAGACAGAGACACACACACAGACACACACACAGACACAGACACACACACAGAGACACACACACAACCAGACACACACAGAGACACAGACAGAGGCACAGACAGAGACACACACACACAGACACACACAGAGACACACACAGACACACACACAGACACACACAGAGACACACACAGAGACACACACAGACACACACACAGACACACACACACACACACACAGACACACAGCACTAACCCAAGAAAAAGAAGGAAAGAACCAAGTAAGGGGATAAGGCAGGGGAAAAAAAACTAATGGACTAACGAACAGCTTACAGAGGGGAGGGAATCTAACAGTAAACTAAATTCAACTAACAAGGACAGAAAGGGGAGAGAAAAAACCCATAAAAAGACTACTTATCTGGATGAAAAGCGAGAGCTGCAGAAGACACGTCCACACACATTTCGCGGCAAACAAAATGTGGAGATTATGGGTAGCAGGTATTCCTGGGAGGGAAGGAGCTCGAGCTCAGGAGTTGTTGCTTACTTTGCCATGATCAATGATGATACGGATAGAATCAGATCTCGTGGATAACCTCCAGCTTATAGTCACTCACCAAAACTGATGGCTCACTGCCCACATTCTGGCCCATCGACTGGGTATTCTTTGAGCTGATCATGAGGCTGAAGTCCATACATGCATCCGCAAAGTGAGTCATGAGTGGCTGAAGGTCTTGCTGAGTGTGAGCCACAATAGCTGCATCATCAGTGAACAGGAACTCCCTTAGACACTTCCTAAGCATGCTGGTCTTGGATCCAAGTCTTGACAATTTGAAGGGGATGCTGTCCATTGTGGTTGGGAGAAAGACATCCTCTGTAGCACTTTCAAAAGCAAATTTCAGCAGAACTGAAAAGATACCAAACAATGCTGGAGCCAGTACACACCCTTGCTTTACTCCACTGAAAATCTCAAAAGGTTCGGATGTGGATCCACTGTACATGATGGTCCTCTTCATGAAAGTCTCTGACAATGCTAAACAGTATGGGAGGACAGTCAATCTTTGCCAGAATTGCAAACAGACCTTTCCTACTGATGAAGCTGAATGCCTTGGTCAGATCAATGAAGGTAATATACAGAGGTTTATTCTGCTCCTTGCACTTTTCTTGTACTTGCCTAACAGAAAACCATGTTGACAGTAAACCATCCAGTTCTGAACCCATACTGAGATTTGGGGGTAAACTTCCTCTACAAGAATGTGGAGCCTCTTCAGGAAAACAAGTGCAAACAGCTTCCCCACAGTACAGAGAACGGAAATGCCAAGACAGTTGTTACAATCACGTCTGTCACCTTTACTCTTATAGACAAACTACGTTAGCATCCCGCATATCTTGCGGTAAACTACCTTCTCTCCAGCATTGGCAAAGTATTGCATGCAGCTCTGAGACTAGGATACTGCTAGCACACTTAAGGATTTCAGAGGGAATGCCATCTTTCCCAGGGGCTTTTCCTGAAGAGTGTGCTTTTAGTGCATCGTTGAGTTCCTCCAACGTGGGCTTGGCATAGAGTTCAGTCATATTTGGCAAAAGCTCGGTGGCATTCAGAACTGTCTCCGTAACTATGGTCTCTCTGGCATACAGCTGTGAGTAGTTCTGCTTGGTTGTGTCCTGTAAGACCTCACCTGTGACCAACTTAAGTAGGGTGATCTTCCTTTATGATGGGCTGATGGCTTTCATAATCCCACAATACACTCCTCACATGTTGCCAATGTCCGCAGCCTGCTGAATCTTGAAGCAAAGTTGGAGTCAATAATCTTCTGTGCACCACCGAGCTACCTGCTGCACTTGACTCTGAGCACACTTTAGTGGCTGCAAGTTCTCCTCATTGCCAAGGACATGTATGCTGCCAGTGCCTGTCTTCTCTTCTCAGTCAGGGTGTCAGCACTTCAGTGTGGGCTTCAAACCAATCAGCACATCTGACCGTCTTCTTCACAAAGATAGATAATGCAGTGTTACAGATAGCATCCCGTAGTTTTCCCACCTCTTGTTGATGTTGGTGTCAACCAGGTAAAGAAAAGCCTCCAAGTGCTTGAACAAACTTGCGTGCTTTTTGAAGGGTCACGAGTGTTACCTATATCAATGCATGGGCCATTCATGCTAACTCTGCACAAATTTCTCATGCCTTCCTTTAAGCCTCACTCCTTCTGAACATTATTCTTCATGCATTGATTACACAAATTCTACTTGTGTGTAATTTGCTACTTTTTTCCTAAAGATCTCTCCTACAGTAGTTTTATCTTCTTTACAATCTTCGGTAATTCCTCAAAAGTTGGTTTACATTTTGACTTCCATTTTCTTCTAATTGCTTTTTTTGTCAAACAATAGCAGTAAACTCACAAAAGCCTTACTATGTTTTAAGCAGTTCAGATCCTGTGTCCTAGCTCAGAATAATTTCCTTTGTTACAACCATTTATTCTCCCTACGCTTCTGGCAGAGTAGTTTGTAATGAATTTTTAAAATATACCACCTTGTTACTCTCACAAAAAATATTCCCAGTTGGAGTCTTTTCATCTCTTTCCTATCGCTCCTCAAGCATTTGCTATCTACTTGAAGAAAAGCCTGAAGCCTGCTTGGGTTATACAAATACCTATGCAAACACTGCCAGGCAAAAACCATAAACCATCTCAACTTTGTTGCATACTTGTGAACCACAGATATAACTCCCCATTGTTCCTTTGTAAACTGCCTTTCCAGTTAGCCCCTTAATTGTTTCTAACTTCCTCTGACTGATCCCTATAGTTATCATGCAGTATTATATATGCCCTACTAAGAATGCCCCTCTTTAGCATCAGCTTCTGTTCTAGACTCAGTTAAAATCTCTACCAGAGCTGCTTTTCACTTAACAATCCCCCATCTCTTTCTCTGCTTAAACTCTGATATCAGTCCCTGGTAGGGAAGACAGTCTTTAGCAAGCAGTCTAAACGTATGCTTGGCGTCATCCTAGTCTATTGCCTTTCCCTTCAAATTATTTGCTCCCAGTACCTTTGCTGCTTTGCCAATTTTCTCCAGTAAATCCCAGCCCCATCTTGCCTATTTTATATACCATTACTTCCAGTCATTCCTACATGGCCCACAAATATCCTTGTCCAAACTAAAGGCCTGCTGCTTTTTAAGGGGAGAACTGGCTGACAAGAACCCTGCCCAGGAAGAGGCATCCAAGACAGTCTGGCTGACGGAAAGGACTGCCTCAGACATACAGTCTTGTTCAAGCAACTGAGACAGCTGTTCTAAACCCAATTTCACCACAAAGCTTTAGGGATTCATGTAACTGTCCACTACAGAAGTTGTACAGAGGGTGCTAAGTTCCTCATTCAGCCCAGACTTAAGGAGGAGTGAAAGGTTTTTGCAGCACCATACTCACTAAGGAGAAATGGAATCTGGCTAAATGAGGCACATACAAGCTAAGGAAACTGAGTCACCATGCAGCAAAGCACATGACCATTTTGCTCACAGAGTCTGGAACCTTAAACTCCCTGTCAACCATTAAAATGCTAAGGTCTGGGACACTGCTTGGCTAGGAGGTTGACAAGGCATGAGAAGGGTGAATACTGTACTAATAATAAAAATCAGAATGATGAGATACTGATAAAAGTTGTCAGCACAGAGGAATGATATTAAAGCAGAGAGGTCTAATTGCAGAAAGTGCTGGAATACTCAACACCAGTTCATGGCTGAAGCGCCTGAAGACCAGAATATGACTAGTGAAATGTCCCCACTGCGTGATGCACAAGAGTAGGAGGCAATGAGAACAAACAGTCCAACAGCAAAAGCAGATAAGGCATTTAAGGAACAGTTGCAAGGGTTTCTGGTAAGACTAAGATTGGATTGATGCTTACCAAAGTATGACATGCTGGCAGTTGGCTATAAACTGTTAAACAGCTACTTCCTGTGGTAGTGTTTGGCTCCATCCACCTTCTTTTTCCTGCTGTGTGACTTTGAACAAGTCACTTAACGAGAGTGTGCTTTAGGGCAACTGGAAATTTGGCTACAGTCCTTAAAGGTCTCCTGGACTGTGAGCCAACAACCTACCTATGAACTTGTTTTTTGATTCATGATGTCTCATCAGGATCTCACTCTGATCAATAAAGGGGGACTGTAGAAAACATCAGTCCTATTGGAACCTAATGAAACAGAACTTATGTGCTTCCATGCCGAATATAAGGCAACCTAAACAGGCGAGAGAAAAGGGGACAAACAAAAAATGGAAATGGCTGGTGCTGAGCCCAGTCACCAGCAGACTTCAGTCTGATCTCTTCTGGGGAGGGGGGGGGATATTCAGCTGGGAGCTCTAAAGGGGGGGTGGGTCTCACTGCCCCTATATGTAGGGCTTTGTATCCCCAAAGTCCTCCCAAAACACATGAGGTTACAAAACCCTGCTGGACTCTGCAAACAAGAAGCATCTTCTGTTACACTTCTTAGCACCAATCTCTAGACAAGGAAATGTCTGCCTCCCTGGCAAAAGAGCAAGAATGTCAACTGTTCAACCAGGGGATAGATGCAACACTGGCACAAGTGTTTTACAGGCATGCACCTGTCAGTTTTTCACTAGCCTCCAAAACAACGCAGGCAAGAACTTAAAACTCGCCAGCCAAAGACACAAGAAACAAAAGTAGTAATGTTCTCTCTTGTCAAGAGACTTGGCTTTAGAAAAATATCACAATAATCGGTCTCATGCTTCCTTTTCACTCCAGCAAAACCTAGGATTGTGAGAGGCAGAATCCCACTAATCTGGCACTGGATACCCTCAACTGTCAATCCACCACTTTTCCAAAAAAATGTTTGCCAATAGCTTCTTCCTCATGTGCACTTAGCCATTTGGATGGAAACATGACATTTATCTCAAATATCGGGATCAAGATAGTACAGTTGTGTACCTACCATAAATATAGATGTTCCAGTGTTTTCACTGTTGCAGTCATTACACTTGGGGTTATCCTGTTGGCAGGCTACCTGCACAGTCTGCCTGAATTCCAAAGTCCTGGTCCGGCGTTGTTTGCTGTCCCCTCTTCCCTGACGTCAGTGCGCCATGGGTATAAAAGATGCAGCAGACGCCATTTTCTTCAGTTTTTCTTGCCCCAGATGTCAGGTGCCCCCAAAAGGTAAGGCTAAAAAAAATTGCTTATAAAAGCATACAGTAAAATAAATACCTTCACCTACAAGCAAATACACCACATAGGTTGTATAGGATAGAGAAGTACAGATAAGTCCCAGCAAGAGAGGGGGATGGTGGGTAACCTGGACTGCAACAGTGAATACACTCAAACATCTACATTTTTGGTAGGTACACAACTGTACTACGTTCATCGTGTTTCACTGTTGCAGTCATTACACTTGGGTTGCATCCCAAAGCTGAGGTTGGGCGGGTGGGTCTAAATAGAATTAGGGGTCCCATGCAGGTACTGGTGCTCTCCTTGGAGGTCTTATGTTTTTGGCTCCCCTGAGGAAAGTACAGTTTTGTACCTAACATAAATGTAGATGTTCGAGTGCTAATACAGCTGCAGTCATAACAGATGGGTTCTCCTGCCTATATAACTATATTATGTCGTCGGATACTCAGACTCCAGTTTTGTCTAAAAAACGCAAAGATAAGGACCGACACACGAGGTCCGGGGCCTCTACCGACACCACGCCAAAGCCGAATACACATGGTCCTGTTCTCAGTGAGGCGCCTACGCAGCCCCTGACTACCGACGACACTTCTTTGGCAGTGTCTCCTGTGCCCGAGGTCACAGGCTCCTCGGCCCACTCCCAGACTACAGATACCGAAGCCACTCTTGGCGTTGAACCTCAAAATGTGGACAGGTCTACCTCCACTCAAGGTGTCTTCAGACCTTCCTCTTCTTTCTCCATCAAGGCTTTCACTAAGTCCAAAGCAGCCATGCACTCTAAGAGACAAGCTACACAGGGCCCATCTCCAGGCCCCATGCCTAAAAACAGATGCTTAAAATGGCTGAGGATTTAATTACTCTTATCAGGGGTTCTCAACCCCCACCGGACAAAAGGCCCAGAGTGGAGGAAGAATCCCCCTTCTCTGATCAGGGCTGTATTATTTCAGAGCACTCTGATGATCAGGAACATTCTTACTCCCCTTTAGAAGACTCTGATGCGGAGGAGTCCATTCCTTCTGTATTCCCCCTAGAGGATTACTCATTTGGGGAAACTTTGCATACCTTAAGGGAACACTTCCACTGGGAAGGCCAAGATTATTCAGATTCCAAGAAAAGGCTTAGGGAATTTCTCTTGCTACCTCAGCACAGGCCTCTGGCTATACCTCCTGTCTTCGACATCCTAGATGATGTTTACTCGGAGGCCTGCCTTAACCCGGACTCTCTGCCTCCAGCCCCAGTTAAGCCTGACAGGTACTACAGGGTTCCTGACTCACACCAATTTCTATACAAAAGCCATGCTGCTGATCCAGAAACCATCTCACAGGGCCCCAAGGGAGTTAAGGCCTCCACTGCTAAAAATCCATTACCTTCCGAGAGAGATTCCAGATCCTTAGAAAGGTGGGGAAAAAAGGTATATACCTCGGCTGCCTTAACCATGAGGGCCTTAAACTGTCAGTTCCATATGCTAAAATACCAACAGTTTTTATTATCTCAATTGAAAAGTAAAGTGTCACAACCTGAACAACCAGATTTGGAGTTGCAGGATTTGATGCATAGTGCAGAACAAGTGGGTAAGCATACCTTACAATGTGGTTTTGATGCTCTAGAGGCCTCATGTAGAGCTGCTGTTACAGGATCAGTCATACGTAGACATGCCTGGCTCAAGGAACAAACCTTGCCTGATCATGTCAAAGCTAAATTACTAGATGCCCCTCTTAAAAAGGATGTATTATTTGGTGCTAATGCTGAGGAGGTATTAAAGAAAATGGAGAAAAAGGCTTAATCAATGCAAACTGTGAAAGATTTTCTACAGGTACAACCCCTACGTTTCAGTAGAAATTGGCCTTCCAAAAATTGGTCCTTTCCTGCCACGGACAGACCCCAAAGAGGCAGATACAGGTGCCCGATGGGCAGAGGACAATCCCAAGGATCGTTTAGAGGCAGACAATGGCAAGCTCCTACACAAAGAGGTGGTGAGGATAATTCGCAATCATTCAGAAAGCAAACCCAATGACTTTCCCCTTTGCATGCCAAGCAAGACTCAAATGGCAGCCCCCTTAGGAGGAAAGCTGGCATTATTTTCAAAAAATTGGCATATTGTTACAAAAGACAAATGGATCCTGGACATTATAAACAGAGGCTACAGATTCCATTTTTACACCCTTCCAAAAATGAGAGTCATGCCAAACCTGCCACACAATCAAAGGGCAGAGGCACAAAGGCAAATTACAGATCTCATAGACATGAAAGCTATTCAAGAGGTACCTACGCACGAACAAGGTCAAGGTTTTTATTCCAGGCTATTTCTGGTACCAAGGAAGGGGAAAGATTGGAGACCTATTTTGGACATATCCATCCTAAACACATTTCTACTCGTACCAAAATTCAAGATGCTCACTCTACAGCAACTTCTTCCCATGCTAGGCAAGGAGTCTTGGCTGGTAACATTGGACCTCAAGGAGGCATACCTGCATGTTCCAATCAGACAAAATTGCAGAAGGCACCTCAGATTTCTTGCAGGTTCAACCCATTATCAGTTCTCTGCATTGCCCTTTGGTTTATCTACTGCGCCCAGAGTATTCAAGAAATGCCTGGCATCAGTAATTGCCTACTGCAGACTTCAAGGGATACAAATATACCCCTATTTGGACGACTGCCTGATCCAAGCACATTCTTCTGAAACATCTGGCTTATGTAATAATGTTGTTGAACTCTCTGGGATACACAGTCAACAAAAAGAAATCAAGGCTAATACCCTCTCGGAAGATAATTTTCCTGGGTGCCAACTTGGACACAAACACCCAGATGGCCTACCTCATGCCAGAGAAGCAGGGGCAACTAACTCAATACTTCAGAGCACTAGCAAATTGCACCAGGCTGACTGCAAATAAAATCCTGCAGGCTCTGGGATTCATGGCATCTTGCATCTTACTAATCCCATGTGCAAAGCTGCATATGAGGAAACTTCAATGGTACCTGAAAAACATATGGTCTCAACACAGCCACAGTTTGGAAACAGTAATACCACTAATTCCATGTCTGCAAAAGGAATTTCTGTGGTGGGCTCAAGCATGCCAAACAAACACAGGTCTTCCATTCAGCAAGCCTCAAGCAAATCAAGTCATCACAACAGACGCCTCGGACTACGCCTGGGGGGCGCACATGACAGATCGGTGCATTCAGGGCAAATGGTCCCAAAAAGAAAAGCACCTTCACATCAATCAAAAAGAAATGCTAGCAGTAATAAATGCTATTATAGCTTTCAAGGACATTCTACAACCAGGTCAACTATTGTTAAGAACGGACAACACCACAGCTGTGGTACATAAACAAACAGGGAGGAACACAGTCATACCCCCTATGCAGACTGGCCATGTCACTTTGGAACATGGCCATGGACTTACAAATCGAACTACAAGCACAGTACTTGCCAGGCAAGGAAAACACGCTGGCAGACAACCTAAGCAGGAATATGACAGATCCACACGAATGGAAATTGCATCCAAAAGTTTTTACAGAAATAATCCAAGAATGGGGAAGGCCAGACATAGATCTCTTTGCCTCCCACAAAAATCACCAATTGACAAAATTCTGCTCAAGAATTTTCCATCCAAAGGCCTGGAGAGTGGACGCTCTCTTTCAGTTGGACATCAATGACAGTTTATGCCTTCCCACCTCTTCCTCTGCTGCCCAAAGTTCTATTGAAAACCAGAGCAGACAGACCAAAGATGATTCTCATTGCTCCGCACTGGCCAAGACAACACTGGTACCCACTCCTGAGGAGCCTGACGCATTCCCCACCATGGACCCTGCCTCTAATGCCTCTTATTCTGACTCAGCACAGCTTCAAAACTCTTCACAGCCAGCTAAAAACACTCAATCTAGCCGCATGGAAGATTCCTTAGCATCACAACAGACCCTACTCTCCAAGGAGGTGCAGGATGTCATTTTGGAGGCCAGAAGGCCGTCAACTAGAACAGCTTACTCCACAAAATGGAAACTGTTTTGTGTCTGGAATGAGAAAAAGGGCCAGGATCCTGGAAAACTGAACTTACCTCAAATACTACAGTATTTAGCTGAGCTGCTAAGCAGTGGACTTTCATTCTCCTCCATCAAAATCCATGCCTCAGCCATTTCTTCAGAATACAACACTGATCCACCCTTATTCTCTCACCCTCTCTTAAGGCAGTTCCTCAGAGGGGCTAAGAATCTAAGACCCCCAAGGAAACAACCAATACCTGCTTGGGATCTGAATTTCATTCTGGAATAACTGACCTTGCCTCCCTTTGAGCCAGCTGCCTCATCAGATTTGCAATATTTGTCCTGGAAAACAGCTTTCCTTCTGGCTATTACCTCAGCTCGTAGAGTTTCAGAACTACAAGCTCTCATGGCTGTGCGGCCATTTATCATCTTCCATCAGGACAGAATTTCCTTATGAACCAACCCGTCCTTTATGCCTAAAGTTGTATCCAGGGTAGCTTTGAATCAGGCCGTACACCTACCTACCTTTTTATCCTAATCCTCAAAACAAAGGGGAGAGATTACTACATTCCTTGGACATCCATAGACAACTACGTTATTATCTGGACAGAACAAAACCTTTCAGAAAATCAGAATAGCTCTTTGTGTCCTATGCTGTAGGAGCTCAAGGAAAGCCAATTTCGAAACCAACAATCTCAAAATGGATAGCCCACTGCTTACGCTTTTGCTGTTCCTTTCATGGCAAAACTTTACCTACAGGCATCAGATCTCACTCCACAAGGGCCACAGCTACCTCTGCAGCTTTCCTCAGAGGAGTTCCTACCAAAGATATTTTGGAAGCAGTCACTTGGAGTTCTGTGCATACCTTTTCCAAGCACTACCACCTACCACTATACTCCAAAACTAGAGCAGGCTTTGCCACTGCAGTCTTGCAGGGCATCCTGGCTCCTCCTAGTTCCACCTAGTGCCTACCACCCCTTTCTTAGCTTTGGGATTCCACCCATCTGTTTTGACTGCAGCTGTATGCACGATGAAAGTACAGTTTTGTACCTACCATAAATGTAGATGTCCGAATTGGATAGCATCTGCAGTCATAACAACTGGGTTGTCCTGTCGTCAGGCAGCCCTTCAGTCGGCCGGATTCCAAAGTCCGGGTCCGGCTTTGGCTGATGTCGCACTTCACCCGACGTCATCTCTGTTGGTCTTCGGGTATAAAAGCATCAGCCGACGCCATTTTCTTCAGTGTTTCTTGCCCCAGATGCCAGAAGCCCTATAGAAGGCTAAAAATTTTGGATAGATGCCAATGTTTCCAAAAGATAGAGGTAAACACAAAAATAAGCATGTATGTACATAAATACAAACAAATACACCATGAAAGAAATCCCCACTAGCTAGCTATTAGAAGGGTAAACACCCTAGGAGTACCACAGAGGGAAGGAGGGAGGTAATCCTGACTGCAGATGCTATCCAATTAGGACATCTACATTTATGGTAGGTACAAAACTGTACTATGTCCTTCATGGATGCATCTGCAGTCATAACAACTGGGTAGAATACCATAGCCAACTAGGGAGGAGGATAAAAGTAGATTATGGTGTGTTTAGGATCCCTTGCAGAACAGCAGTGGCAAACCCTGCTCGGGATCTGGAATATAGAGGTAAATTATAATGCTTGGCAAATGTATGCACGGAGGTCCAAGTAGCCGCCTCAATAATGTCTTTGGTAGCCACTCCTCGTAAGAAGGCTGTGGTAGTGGCTGTTGCCCTTGTAGAATGAGGTCTTATGTTCTGTGGAATTGGTTTTCCATGGAAGGAGTAACAGAATCGTATGCAATTTCCTATCCATTTGGAGATTGTCTGTTTGGAAATAGCTTTTCCTTCCCTTCCTGTTGCATAGGCTACGAAAAGTTGGTCAGTCTTTCTGCTATTTTTTGTTCTGTCCAAGTAGTAGCGTAGCTGTCTATGTACATCCAAGGTATGCAGTATTCTTTCCCCTCTGTTTTGTGGGTTGGGAAAGAAGGTAGGTAGGTGGATTGCCTGGTTTAAAGACACTCTGGATACCACCTTAGGCATAAATGTAGGATTAGTCCTCATGGACACTCTATCTTGGTGGAAGATTAGAAAGGGTTGCACTGCCATTAAGGCCTGTAGTTCTGAAACCCTCCTTGCTGAAGTAATTGCCAGTAGGAAAGCAGTTTTCCATGACAGGTGTTGTAGGTCTGCTGTTGCTGCTGGTTCAAAAGGTGATAGTGTCAATTTTTCTAGCACAAAGTTCAAGTCCCAAGCTGGCAATGGTGGTTTCCTTGGAGGTTTTACATTCTTGATTCCTCTGAGGAACTGCCTGAGCAAAGGGTGTGAAAAACAGGTGGATCAAAGCTGTATTCTGCTGAAATAGCTGATGCATGAATCTTGATGGAGGAGTAGGACAGGCCTGAATGAAGTAGTTCGCCAGATACTCCAGAATGTTAGGCATATCTATGTTTGATACATCTTTTCCTCTTTCAGAACTCCAAATGACAAACCTTTTCCATTTCCCAGCATAATTCCTTCTAGTTGAAGGCCTCGTGCTTCAAGAATAATGTCTTTAACTCTTTGTGAAAGTTCTGTATTAGCAGCTGCTATGTGATGTTCCATGCAGTCAGTTGCAGCGTTTTTAGGTTTGGATGCATGGTGCTGAAGTTGTTCTGAGTTAGCATCAAAGGCATCAGGGTATTGGCCACATATTGTTCCGAGACATGCTCCTCAGCAGTGGGTACCAATGCTGTCTTGGCCAGTTTGGAGCTATCAGGATTATCCTTGGACGTTCCTCCTTGATTTTTAGTAGTACTTTGTGTATCAAGGGAAGAGGTGGGAATGCATATGCTGTTAGGCCTTTCCAGCTGAAGGAGAGCGAGTCCACTTTCCATGCTAGTGGGTGGAATGTCCTTGTGCAGAATTTTTTTTTTTTTTGAGCTGGTGATTGAGAGGTGATGCGAATAGATCTATCTGAGGCATTCCCCATTTCTTCGAGATGGTCTTGAAGATATCCGGGTGCAGCTGCCATTCGTGGGCATCCGATGTGGTCCTGCTTAACATATCTGCTAGAGTTTTCTTTCCTGGCACAAATATTGCCTGTAACTGGATGTTGTAGCTGAGTGCCAGGGTCCACAGCTCCAAAGTCATTCTGCATAGGGGGTAAGAATGAGTGCCTCCCTGCTTGTTGATGTACCACATGACTGTGGTGTTGTCTGTCCTTATCATCAAGTGGTCCTCCTTGAGAAATGGTCTGAACTTTTGGATTGCCAGTTTTACTGCCAGCATTTCTTTTAGGTTGATGTGCAGGTGAAGTTGGTCCTGTGTCCACAATCCTTGCGCATTTGTCCAGCATATGCGCCCCCATCCTAGGTCTGAAGCATCTGTTGTGATGGTCTGGCTTGCTTGACTGCGAAAGGGCAGGCCTGGGTTTGACTGGCATGCCTGGGCCCACCATAGGAACTCCTGTTTTAAGCATGGTATTAGTGGGATTTCCGTTTCTAGGTTGTGTCTGTGTTGGGACCATAAATTCTTTAGGTACCACTGTAGTTTTCTCATATGTAGTCTGGCAAATGGAACCAAGATTATGCATGATGCCATGAAACCCAAGGCCTGCAGTACCTTTCTTGCTGTTAACTTGTTCAGTTTTGTTAGTGCCAAGAAGTAAAGAGGGAGTTCTTTTGTTTTTCTGTAGTTAGGAATGCCATTTGTCTTACTGTGTCCAATTCCGCCCAGGAAAGTCCTTGTCTGGGATGGTATCAGTCTTGACTTTTGTAAATTGACTGTGTATCCCAGTGCTTGAAGCAAGTAAATGACCCTTTGTAAATCTGTTGTCAGCTTGCTTTTGTTGTCTCCTTCTATCAGGCAGTCGTCCAGGTATGGATAAATTTGAATTCCCTGTAGTCTGCAATGGGCGATTACCGGTGCCAGCCATTTTGTGAATACTCTGGGCAGTAGATAAGCCAAAGGGCAATGCTGAGAATTGATAGTGCTCTGATCCTGCAAGAAATCTGAGGTATCTTCTGCAGATTGGTCGAATGGGGACGTGCAGGTATGCCTCCTTGAGATCTAGAGTTACCAGCCAACACTCCTTGCCCAGCATGGGAAGAAGTTGCTGTAGGGTCAGCATTTTGAATTTTGGGACAATGATGTAAGTATTCAGGGTGGACAGGTCTAGAATTGGTCTCCAACTTTTTCCTTTCTTGGAACTAGGAATAGTCTGGAGTAGAACCCTTTCCTTGCTCTGCTGTTGGCACTTTCTCCACAGCTCTCATGTTTGCTAACTCCATTATCTGTTGTAGAGCCTCTGTCTTTTGATTTGGAGGTAGATTTGGCATTCCTCTTTTGTCTGGTAAAGTGTGGAAGTGGAACCGGTAACCTTGATCTATGGTTCGTAAAATCCACTTGTCCTTTGTTATGTGGTGGCAGTTTTTTGAAAATAAGGTTAGCTTTCCGCCTAGAGGAGCTGCTATCTGTTCCCTGGTAGGCGGGTTTAGGATTAAGTCACTGTGGCTGTGTTGATGTAGTGGCAGGTGTTGAGTCTGTGCCTCTGTTGTTACCTTGCCACTGTCGTCCTCTGTAGGCACCTCCTCTGGATTGGTTTCTGCCTCTGGAACGTCTATTCCTGCCCCTTTGAGGTCTTGTGGAGTCAGGAAAGGACCAATTTTGGCAGGCCAGTTCCTGCTAAACCTTGGGGGTTGAACCTGCAAGAAATCTTTAACTGTCTGGACTGATTTTGCCTTTTCTTCCATTTTCTTCATAACCTGCTGGGCAGGTGTACCAAACAAACTTGTTTTATCCATAGGAGCATCTAGCAATTTAGATTTAACATGATCCGGTAAAGCTTGCTCCTTTAGCCATGCATGCCTTCTAATTACAGTGCCAGTCATGGCTGATCTAAATGAAGCCTCCAGTGCATCATAGCCACATTTTAAAGAGTGGTTACTAACTTGCTGTATGTTATTTACCATTTCTAATACATATTTCTTATCAAGAGATTCATCAGTGGTTAGCTTTTTAGTTAACTGATCAAGCATAAACTCTTGGTATTGTATCATGTGAAACTGACAGTTTAAAGCTCTAGCTGAGAGAGTGGCTGAAGTGTAAACCTTTTACCCCATCTGTCTAATGACCTTGCTTCCCTTTCAGAAGGAACAGGGTTTTTAGCTATGGTCGCTGCTACTGCCTTGGGACCCTGGGAAATAGTTTCGGGTCTGCAAGAGGGGCCTTGTAAAGGTGGTGATGAGTATCTGGCACCCTGTAAAATCTGTCTGGTTTGGCAGGGGCTGGGGTAAAGAATCTGGAGCGGAGCAGACATCATTGAAAGCATCATCCACCACAGAGAGAACAGGAGGTATAGCTAAGGGCCTGTGCTGTGGAAGGTGCAAAAGGTCCTAAGTCTTTTCCTGGAGTCTGAAAAATCCTGTTGCTGCCATTGGAACTGTTCTCGCATGGCATGCAAGGTTTCCCCAAAGGAGAATTCTTCTGGTGGGGAAGCAGCTGGAATGGATTCTTCAGCATCAGAATCTTCAAAATTGGAGAAAGGAGCCTCTGGCTGGTCAGTAATGTCTGATTCATCAGCAGAATCATCAGAGGACACTGGCTCATGGGGCTCTGCCCTAGGTCTCTTCTCTGGGGGCTGAGAGGCCCTGTCTGGGTGAGATTGAGATCCTCTAATTAATGACATTAAATCTTCTGCCAAAGTAAGCATTTGAAAACTGGAAGAGGGCCTGGTTGAGGGGGGTTTAACAGGCACTGTTTTAGTAGTCTTGGCTGCTTTAGCCCTGGCGAAGGCCTTAATGGACATGGCTGCTGGAGGCCTAGCAGCACCACGTGCTGGGGTAGAGACATCCAAGGGAATGGTGTCTGATAAGTCAGTGGTAAGCACCGTAGTGGGTAAAATTTCTGAGGCCGATTCAAGAGTGTTAGCAGGGACCTCAGTTGTAGAGATAGATTCAGCTGTATTTTGATCAGTTTTCTCGGTTTCGGCGAAACCGAGACACTCGATTTGCTTAACCATGGTTTCGCCGAAACCGCGGACCGCGAGTGTCGGTCTTTATCTTTGCGTTTTGGCAGAATGCGAGTCGGAGGATCCGACGGCATAATGTACGCAAAATCAGAACCGAAAAACTGTTCTGCAAACTCCGACCGACGCTAAGCCGTCGGTTGAAAGAAGCACAGGACGAACAGGCTGCTACGTGGGCTGGGCCTAAGCAAGGCAGGCAGTAAGAGTGGAAATCTTTATGAGGTATTTGTTTCCCACAGGTTAAACAATTATTAACTTTTTCTGACATCGGCTGAGGCAAGAAAGAGTCCCCAACGGGTACTTAGCTTTAGAAGTCTTCAAGTAGTATTCGGTAGAAGTAATCTCTGGATCCGACCGACCGGCACTTGCGAACAGCTTCTGCTTCGGCGCCACGGCAAGAAACACTGAAGAAAATGGCGTCAGCTGATGCTTTTATACCCGAAGACCAACAGAGATGACGTCGGGTGAAGTGCGACATCAGCCGAAGCCGGACCCGGACTTTGGAATCCGGCCGACTGAAGGGCTGCCTGACGACAGGACAACCCAGTTGTTATGACTGCAGATGCATCCATGAAGGACATCATAGTACAGTTTTGTACCTACCATAAATGTAGATGTTTGAGTGCTAATACAGCTGCAGTCCAGGTTTCCCTCCCTCCTTTCCCTCTTGGGACAGGCCTATAGGCTAACACATCCTCATACAACCTGATTGGGGAATTCATTTATGATGTATTTGCTTGCAACTACTGTATTTTGATTATATTGCACTGCTTTATTACACAAATGTATGTATTGCCTTCCTTCTGGGGGCACCTGACATCTGGGGCAAGAAAAGCTGAAGAAAATGGCGTCGGCTGGTTCCTTTATACCCCTGTCGCACTGATGTCAGG